>NW_026870957.1:0-321972 GCF_033118175.1 Dama dama
GCCATCAAGGAAATCAAAGCTCCTTTCACGTTTGATGTGGAACACGGAATTGCTCTGCACGCATTGCAGGGGAATCGGGCCTCATCTCGAAGCGAGGGGGGAGTCTCATTGTTTTTCTCGAGTTGCGGCCGGAACCTGGGGTATATTCTCGAGTTACGACGGGGAGGGCCCTTCCAGACACGTGTTTGTCCAGCGACCTCAGGACTCCTGCCTAGGTGCGAGGGACACCTCGGGATTCTCCTCAAGTCTTGGCATGGCAATTGGGATGCGTCTCCACGTGAGGCGGGAGACCCAGGGTCCCTTTCCACGTGCCACAGGGATCCTGGGACTCCTATCCATTTTCAAGAGGAGTCAGGCATCGTCTCCTTTGGAAGCATTGATCTCCGCAGACCTCTCGAATTTTCAAAGGATGTGATGCCTCCGGTCTCGATGAGGCGGAGGACTAGGTCTTTCTCTGTGGTCTCCACAGGGGATTCAGACATCCCTTCGTCTTGGGAGATGCAGGCCGAGCCTGCATTCAATTCACTGCAGGGATATCCGGCCTTACTTCGAGTCAGAGCATCTCGGTGTCCATTCCACTTGAGGCCACAAACTCAGGGTCCCTCTCACATCCCTGTCGCTGCAAGAAGTCTCCACTTCAGTTGCTTGTGGAAAGTTGGTATTCCTCTTGAGTCAAAGCCAGGGACTAAGCTCTCATCTCGAGTTGATTTGGGGTCCACGGAGCCATTTCGTGTTGCTCCAGTGACCTCAGGATCCCTCTAGACTTGAGACAGTGATCTTGGGTTTTCTCTGGAGTGCCATCAAGGAAATCAAGGCTCCTTTCATTTTTGATGTGGAATACGGAATTGCTCTGCACGCAGGGCAGGGGAATCGGGCCTCATCTCGCGGCGAGGGGTAAGTCTCATGGTTTTTCTCGAGTTGCGGCCGGAACCTGGGGTATATTCTCGAGTTACGGCGGGGAGGGCCCTTCCAGACACGTTTTTGTTCAGCGACTTGAGGACTCCTGCCTAGGTGCGAAGGATACCTCGGGATTCTCCTCGAGTCTTGCCATGGCATTTGGGACGCGTCTCCCCGTGAGGCGGGAGACCCAGGGTCCCTTTCCACGTGCCACAGGGATCCTGGGACTCCTATCCATTTTCAAGAGGAGTCAGGCATCGTCTCCTTTGGAAGCATTGATCTCTGCAGACCTCTCGAGTTTTCAAAGGATGTGAGGCCTCCGCTCGCGATGAGGCGGAGAATTAGGTCTTTCTCTGTGGTCTCCACAGGGGATTCAGACAACCCTTCGTCTTGGAAGATGCAAGACGAGCCTGCATTCAATTCACTGCAGGGATATCCGGCCTTACTTCGAGTCAGAGCATCTCGGTGTCAATTCCACTTGAGGCCACAAACTCAGGGTCCCTCTCACATACTTGTAGCTGAGAGAAGCCTCCTCTTGAGGTGCTTGTGGAAAGTTGGTATTCCTCTTGATTCAAAGCCAGGGACTAAGCTCTCATCTCGAATTGATTTGGGGTCCACGGAGCCCTTTCCTGTTGGTCCAGTGACCTCAGGATCCCTCTAGACTTGAGACAGTGATCTTGGGCTTTCTGTGGAGTGCCATCAAGGAAATCAAGTCTCCTTTCACGTTTGATGTGGAACACGGAATTGCTCTGCATGCAGTGCAGGGGAATCGGGCCTCAACTCGCGGCGAGGGCGAAATCTCATGGTTTTTCTCGAGTTGCGGCCCGAACCTGGGGTATATTCTCGAGTTAAGACGGGGAGGGCCCTTCCAGACATGTGTTTTTTCAGCGACGTCAGGACTCCTGCCTAGGTGCGAGGGACACCTCGAGATTCTCCTCGAGTCTTGGCATGTCAGTTGGGAAAAGTCTCCACGTGAGGCGGGAGACCCAGGGTCCCTTTCCACGTGCCACAGGGATCCTGGGGCTCCTATCCTTTTTCCAGAGGAGTCAGGCACCGTCTCCTTTGGAAGCATTGATTTCCGCGGACCTCTCGAGTTTTCAAAGGATTTGAGGCCTCCGGTCGCGATGAGGTGGAGAACTAGGTCTTTCTCTGTGGTCTCCACAGGGGATTCAGACATCCCTTCGTCTTGGGAGATGCAAGACGAGCCTGCATTCAATTCACTGCAGGGATATCCGGCCTTACTTCGAGTCAGAGCATCTCGGTGTCCATTCCACCTGAGGACACAAACTTAGGGTCCCTCTCACATACCTGTAGCTGAGAGAAGCCTCCTCTTGAGGTGCTTGTGGAAAGTTGGTATTCCTCTTGAGTTGTAGGCAGGGGCTAATCTCTCATCTCGAGTTGATTTGGGGTACACGGAGCCCTTTCGTGTTGCTCCAGTGACCTCAGGATCCCTCTAGACTTGAGACAGTGATCTTGTGTTTTCTCTGGAGTGTCATTAGGAAATCATGGCTCCTTTCATGTTAGATGTGGAAAACGGAATTGTTCTGCACGCAGTGCAGGAGAATCGGGCCTCATGTCGGGCCGAGGGGGAAGTCTCATGGTTTTTCTCGAGTTGCGGCCGGAACCTGGGGTATATTCTCGAGTTAGGACGGGGAGGACCCTTCCAGACACGTGTTTGTTCAGCGACGTCGGGACTCCTGCATAGGTGCGAGGGACAACTCGGATTTCTCCTCGAGTCTTGGCATGGCAATTGGGACGCGTCTCCACATGAGGTGGGAGACCCACTGTCCCTTTCCACGTGCCACAGGGATCCTGGGACTCCTATCCATTTTCAAGAGGAGTCACGCATCGTCTCCTTTGGAAGCATTGATCTCTGTGGACCTCTCGAGTTTTCAAAGGGTGTGAGGCCACCTGTCGGGATGAGGCGGAGAACTAGGTCTTTCTCTGTGGTCTCAACAGGGGATTCAGACATCCCTTCATCTTGGGAGATGCAAGACGAGCCTGCATTCCATTCACTGCAGGGATATCCGGCCTTACTTCGAGTCAGAGCATCTCGGTGTCCTTTCCACTTGAGGCCACAAACTCAGGGTCCCTCTCACATACCTGTAGCTGAGAGAAGCCTCCTCTTGAGGTGCTTGTGGAAAGTTGGTATTCCTCTTGAGTCGAAGCCAGGGACTAAGCTCTCATCTCGAGTTTATTTCGGGTTAACGGAGCCCTTTCATGTTGCTCCAGTGACCTCAGGATCCCTCTAGACTTGAGACAGTGATCTTGGGTTTTCTCTGGAGTGCCATCAAGGAAATCAAGGCTCCTTTCACGTTTGCTGTGGAAGACGGAATTGCTCTGCAACCTGTGCAGGGGAATCGGGCCTCATCTCGCGGCGAGGGGTAAGTCTCATGGTTTTTCTCAAGTTGCGGCCGGAACCTGTGGTATATTCTCGAGTTACGACGAGGAGGGCCCTTCCAGACACGTGTTTGTTGAGAGACGTCAGGACTCCTGCCTAGGTGCGAGGGACACCTCGGGATTCTCCTCGAGTCTTGACATGGCAATTGGGACGCGTCTCCACGTGAGGCGCCAGTTCCAGGGTCCCTTTCCACGTGCCACAGGGATCCTTTGACTCCTATCCATTTTCAAGAGGAGTCAGGCATCGTCTCCTTTGGAAGTATTGATCTCCGTGGACCTCTCGAGTTTTCAAAGGATGTGAGGCCTCCGGTCGCGATGAGGGGCAGAACTAGGTCTTTCTCTGTGGTCTCCACAGGGGATTCAGACATCCCTTCATCTTGGGAGATGTAAGACGAACCTGCATTCAATTCACTGCAGGGATATCACACCTTACTTCGAGTCAGAGCATCTCGGTGTCCATGCCACTTGAGGCCACAAACTTAGGGTCCCTCTCACGTACCTGTAGCTGAGAGAAGCCTCCTCTTGAGGTGCTTGTGGAAAGTTGGTATTCCTCTTGAGTCGAAGCCAGGGACTAAGCTCTCATCTCCAGTTGATTTGGGGTCCACGGAGCCCTTTCGTGTTGCTCCAGTTCCCTCAGGATCCCTCTAGACTTGAGACAGTGATGTTGGGTTTTCTCCGCAGTGCCATCAAGGAAATAAAGGCTCCTTTCACGTTTGATGTGGAACACGGAATTGCTCTGCACGCAGAGCAGGGGAATCGGGCCTCATATCGCGGCGAGGGGGAAGTCTCATGGTTTTTCTCGAGTTGCGGCCGGAACCTGGGGTATATTCTCGAGTTATGACGGGGAAGGCCCTTCCAAACACTTGTTTGTTCAGCGACGTCAGGACTCCTACCTAGGTGCGAGGGACACCTCGGGATTCTCCTCGAGTCTTGGCATGGCAATTGGGACCCGTCCCCACGTGAGGCGGGAAACCCAGGATACCTTTCCACGTGCCACAGGGATCCTGGGACTCCTATCCATTTTCAAGAGGAGTCACGCATCGTCTCCATTGGAAGCATTGATCTCCGCGGACCTCTCGTGTTGTCAAAGGATGTGAGGCCTCCGGTCGCGATGACGCGCAGAACTAGGTCTTTCTCTGTGTTCTGCACAGGGGATTCAGACATCCCTTCGTCTTGGGAGATGCAAGACGAGCCTGCATTCAACTCACTGCAGGGATATCCGGCCTTACTTCGAGTCAGAGCATCTCGGTGTCCATTCCACTTGAGGCCACAAACTCAGGGTCTGTCTACCATACCTGTAGCTGAGAGAAGCCTCCTCTTGAAGTGCTTGTGGAAAGTTGGTATTCCCCTTGAGTCGAAGCCAGGGACTAAGCTCTCATCTCGAGTTGATTTGGGGTCCACGGAGCCCTTTCGTGTTGCTACAGTAACTTCAGGATCCCTCTAGACTTGAGACAGTGATCTTGGGTTTTCTCTGGATTGCCATCAAGGAAATCAAGGCTCCTTTCATGTTTGATGTGGAACACGGAATTGCTCTGCACTCAGTGCAGGGGAATCGGGCCTCATCTCGCGGCGAGGGAGAAATCTAATTGTTTTTCTCGAGTTGCGGCCAGAACCTGGGGTATATTCTCGAGTTACGACGGGGAGTGCCCTTCCAGATACGTGTTTTTTCAGCGAAGTCAGGAATCCTGCCTAGGTGCGAGGGACACCTCGGGATTCTCCTCGAGTCTTTGCATGGCAATTGGGATGCGTCTCCACGTGAGGCGGGAGACCCAGGGTCCCTTTCCTCGTGTCACAGGGATCCTGGGACTCCTATCCATTTTCAAGAGGAGGCAGGCATCGTCTCCTTTGGAAGCATTGATCTCCGCGGACCTCTCCAGTATTCAAAGGATATGAGGCCTCCGGTTGCGATGAGGCAGAGAACTAGGTCTTTCTCTGTGGTCTCCACAGGGGATTCAGACATCCCTTCGTCTTGGGAGATGCAAGACGAGCCTGCATTCAATTCACTGCTGGGATATCCAGCCTTACTTCGAGTCAGAGCATCTCGGTGTCCATTCCACTTGAGGCCACAATCTCAGGGTCCCTCTCACATACCTGTAGCTGAGAGAAGCCTCCTCTTGAGGTGCTTGTGGAAAGTTGGTATTCCTCTTGAGTCGAAGCCAGGGACTAAGCTCTCATCTGGAGTTGATTTGTTGTCCACGGAGCACTTTCGTGTTGCTCCAGTGACCTCAGGATCATTCTAGACTTGAGACAGTGAACTTGGGTTTTTTCTGGAGTGCCATCAAGGAAATCAAGGCTCCTTTCACGTTTGATGTGGAAAACGGAATTGCTCTGCACGCAGTGCAGGGGAATCGGGCCTCATCTCGCGGCGAGGGGGAAGTCTAATGGTTTTTCCCGAGTTGCGGCCGGAACCTCGGGTATATTCTCGAGTTACGACGGGGAGGGCCCTTCCAGACACGTGTTTGTTCAGCGACGTCAGGACTCCTGCCTAGGTGCGAGGGACATCTCGGGATTCTTCTCGAGTCTTGGCATGGCAATTGGGGCGCGTCTCCACCTGAGGCGGGAGACCCAGGGTCCCTTTCCACGTGCCACAGGGATCCTGGGACTCCTATCCATTTTCAAGAGGAATCAGGCATCGTCTCCTTCGGAAGTATTGATCTCCGCGGACCTCTTGAGTTTTCAAAGGATATGAGGCCTCCAGTCGCGAAGAGCCGGAGGACTAGGTCTTTCTCTGTGGTCTCCACAGCGGATTCAGACATGCATTCGTCTTTGGAGATGCAAGACGAGCCTGCATTCAATTCACTGCAGGGATATCCGGCCTTACTTCGAGTCAGAACATCTCGGTGTCCATTCCACTTGAGGCCACAAACTCAGGGTCCCTGTCACATACCTGTAGCTGAGAGAAGCCTCCTCTTGAGGTGCTTGTGGAAAGTTGGTATTCCTCTTGATTCGAAGCCAGGGACTAAGCTCTCATCTCGAGTTGATTTGGGGTCCACGGAGCCCTTTCGTGTTGCTCCAGTGACCTCAGGATCCCTCTAGACTTGAGATAGTGATCTTGGGTTTTCTCTGGAGTGCCATCAAGGAAATCAAGGCTCCTTTCACGTTTGATGTGGAACACGGAATTGCTCTGCATGCAGTGCAGGGGAATCGGGCCTCAACTCGCGGCGAGGGGGAAATCTCATGGTTTTTCTCGAGTTGCGGCCGGAACCTGGGGTATATTCTCAAGGTAGGACAGGGAGGGCCCTTCCAGACACGTGTTTGTTCAGCGACGTCAGGACTCCTGCCTAGGTGCGAGGGACACCTCGGGATTCTTCTCGAGTCTTGGCATGGCAATTGGGATGCGTCTCCACCTGAGGCGGGAGACCCAGGGTCCCTTTCCACGTGCCACAGGGATCCTGGGACTCCTATCCATTTAAAAGAGGAGTCAGGCATCGTCTCCTTTGGAAGCATTGATCTCCGCGGACCTCTCGAGTTTTCAAAGGATGTGAGGCCTCCGCTCGCGATGAGGCGTAGAATTCGGTCTTTCTCTGTGGTCTGCACAGGGTATTCAGACAACCCTTCGCCTTGGGAGATGCAAGACGAGCCAGCATTCAATTCACTGCAGGGATATCCGGCCTTACTTCGAGTCAGAGCATCTCGGTGTCCATTCCACTTGATGCCACAAACTCAGGGTCCCTCTCACATACCTGTAGCTGAGAGAAGCCTCCTCTTGAGGTGCTTGTGGAAAGTTGGTATTCCTCTTGATTCGAAGCCAGGGACTAAGCTCTCATCTCGAGTTGATTTGGGGTCCACGGAGCCCTTTCGTGTTGCTCCAGTGACCTCAGGATCCCTCTAGACTTGAGACAGTGATCTTGGGATTTCTCTGGAGTGCCATCAAGGAAATCAAGTCTCCTTTCACGTTTGATGTGGAACACGGAATTGCTCTGCATGCAGTGCAGGGGAATCGGGCCTCAACTCGCGGCGAGGGAGAAATCTCATGGTTTTTCTCGAGTTGCGGCCCGAACCTGGGGTATATTCTCGAGGTAAGACGGGGAGGGCCCTTCCAGACACGTGTTTGTTCAGCGACGTCAGGACTTCTGCCTAGGTGCGAGGGACACCTCGGGATTCTCCTTGAGTCTTGGTATGGCAATTGGGATGCGTCTCCACGTGAGGCGGGAGACCCAGGGTCCCTTTCCACGTGCCACAGGGATCCTGGGACTCCAATCCATTTTCAAGAAGAGTCAGGCATCGTCTCCTTTGGAAGCATTGATCTCCGCAGACCTCTCGAATTTTCAAAGGATGTGATGCCTCCGGTCTCGATGAGGCGGAGGACTAGGTCTTTCTCTGTCGTCTCCACAGGGGATTCAGACATCCCTTCGTCTTGGGAGATGCAGGCCGAGCCTGCATTCAATTCACTGCAGGGATATCCGGCCTTACTTCGAGTCAGAACATCTCGGTGTCCATTCCACTTGAGGCCACAAATTCAGGGTCCCTCTCACATCCCTGTCGCTGCAAGAAGTCTCCACTTCAGTTGCTTGTGGAAAGTTGGTATTCCTCTTGAGTCGAAGCCAGGGACTAAGCTCTCATCTCGAGTTGATTTGGGGTCCACGGAGCCCTTTCGTGTTGCTCCAGTGACCTAAGGATCCCTCTAGACTTGAGATAGTGATCTTGGGTTTTCTCTGGAGTGCCATCAAGGAAATCAAGGCTCCTTTCACGTTTGATGTGGAACACGGAATTGCTCTGCATGCAGTGCAGGGGAATCGGGCCTCAACTCGCGGCGAGGGGGAAATCTCATGGTTTTTCTCGAGTTGCGGCCGGAACCTGGGGTATATTCTCGAGTTACGACGGGGAGGGCCATTCCAGACACGTGTTTGTTCAGCGACGTCAGGACTCCTGCCTAGGTGCGAGGGACACCTCGGGATTCTCCTCGAGTCTTGGCATGGCAATTGGGATGCGTCTCCACATGAGGCGGGAGAACCAGGGTCCCTTTCCACGTGCCACAGGGATCCTGGGACTCCTATCCATTTTCAAGAGGAGTCAGGCATCGTCTCCTTTGGAAGCATTGATCTCCGCGGACCTCTCGAGTTTTCAAAGGATGTGAGGCCTCCGCTCGCGATGAGGCGGAGAATTCGGTCTTTCTCTGTGGTCTGCACAGGGTATTCAGACAACCCTTCGCCTTGGGAGATGCAAGACGAGCCTGCATTCAATTCACTGCAGGGATATCCGGCCTTACTTCGAGTCAGAGCATCTCGGTGTCCATTCCATTTGAGGGCACAAACTCAGGGGCCCTCTCACATACCTGTAGCTGAGAGAAGCCTCCTCTTGAGGTGCTTGTGGAAAGTTGGCATTCCTCTTGAGTCGAAGCCAGGGACTAAGCTCTCATCTCGAGTTGATTTGGGGTCCACGGAACCCTTTCCTGTTGCTACAGTGACCTCAGGATCCCTCTAGACTTGAGACAGTGATCTTGGGTTTTCTCTGGAGTGCCATCAAGGAAATCAAGGCTCCTTTCATTTTTGATGTGGAATACGGAATTGCTCTGCACGCAGGGCAGGGGAATCGGGCCTCATCTCGCGGCGAGGGGTAAGTCTCATGGTTTTTCTCGAGTTGCGGCCGGAACCTGGGGTATATTCTCGAGTTACGGCGGGGAGGGCCCTTCCAGACACGTGTTTGTTCAGCGATGTCAGGACTCCTGCCTAGGTGTGAGGGACACCTCGGGATTCTCCTCGAGTCTTGCCATGGCAATTGGGACGCGTCTCCACGTGAGGCGGGAGACCCAGGGTTCCTTTCCACGTGCCACAGGGATCATGGGACTCCTATCCATTTTCAAGAGGAGTCAGGCATCGTCTCTTTTGGAAGTATTGATCTCTGCAGACCTCTCGAGTTTTCAAAGGATGTGAGGCCTCCGCTCGCGATGAGGCGGAGAATTAGGTCTTTCTCTGTGGTCTCCACAGGGGATTCAGACAACCCTTCGTCTCGGAAGATGCAAGACGAGCCTGCATTCAATTCACTGCAGGGATATCCGGCCTTACTTCGAGTCAGAGCATCTCGGTGTCCATTCCACTTGATGCCACAAACTCAGGGTCCCTCTCACATACCTGTAGCTGTGAGAAGCCTCCTCTTGAGGTGCTTGTGGAAAGTTGGTATTCCTCTTGATTCGAAGCCAGGGACTAAGCTCTCATCTCGAGTTGATTTGGGGTCCACGGAGCCCTTTCGTGTTGCTCCAGTGACCTCAGGATCCCTCTAGACTTGAGACAGTGATCTTGGGTTTTCTCTGGAGTGCCATCAAGGAAATCAAGTCTCCTTTCACGTTTGATGTGGAACACGGAATTGCTCTGCATGCAGTGCAGCGGAATCGGGCCTCATCTCGAAGCGAGTGGGGAGTCTCATGGTTTTTCTCGAGTTGCGGTCGGAACCTGGGGTATATTCTCGAGTTACGACGGGGAGGGCCCTTCCAGACACGTGTTTGTTCAGCGACGTCAGGACTCCTGCCTAGGTGCGAGGGACACCTCGGGATTCTCCTCGAGTCTTGGCATGGCAATTGGGACGCGTCTCCACGTGAGGTGGGAGACCCAGGGTCCCTTTCCACGTGCCACAGTGATCCTGGGACTCCTATCCATTTTCAAGAAGAGTCAGGCATCTTCTCCTTTGGAAGCATTGATCTCCGCGGACCTCTCGAGTTTTCAAAGGATATGAGGCCTCCGGTTGCGTTGAGGTGGAGGACTAGGTCTTTCTCTGTGGTCTCCACAGGTGATTCAGACAACCCTTCGTCTTAGGAGATGCAAGACGAGCCTGCATTCAATTCACTGCAGGGATATCCGGCCTTACTTCGAGTCAGAGCATCTCGGTGTCCATTCCACTTGAGGCCACAATCTCAGGGTCCCTCAAATATAACTGTAGCTGAGAGAAGCCTCCTCTTGAGGTGCTTGTGGAAAGTTGGTATTCCTCTTGAGTCGAAGCCAGGGACTAAGCTCTCATCTCGAGTTGATTTGTTGTCCACGGAGCACTTTCGTGTTGCTCCAGTGACCTCAGGATCATTCTAGACTTGAGACAGTGAACTTGGGTTTTCTCTGGAGTGCCATCAAGGAAATCAAGGCTCCTTTCACGTTTGATGTGGAAAACGGAATTGCTCTGCACGCAGTGCAGGGGAATCGGGCCTCATCTCGCGGCGAGGGGGAAGTCTAATGGTTTTTCCCGAGTTGCGGCCGGAACCTCGGGTATATTCTCGAGTTACGACGGGGAGGGCCCTTCCAGACACGTGTTTGTTCAGCGACGTCAGGACTCCTGCCTAGGTGCGAGGGACATCTCGGGATTCTCCTCGAGTCTTGGCATGGCAATTGGGGCGCGTCTCCACCTGAGGCGGGAGACCCAGGGTCCCTTTCCACGTGCCACAGGGATCCTGGGACTCCTATCCATTTTCAAGAGGAATCAGGCATCGTCTCCTTCGGAAGTATTGATCTCCGCGGACCTCTTGAGTTTTCAAAGGATATGAGGCCTCCAGTCGCGATGAGCCGGAGGACTAGGTCTTTCTCTGTGGTCTCCACAGCGGATTCAGACATGCATTCGTCTTGGGAGATGCAAGACGAGCCTGCATTCAATTCACTGCAGGGATATCCGGCCTTACTTCGAGTCAGAACATCTCGGTGTCCATTCCACTTGAGGCCACAAACTCAGGGTCCCTCTCACATACCTGTAGCTGAGAGAAGCCTCCTCTTCAGGTGCTTGTGGAAAGTTGGTATTCCTCTTGATTCGAAGCCAGGGACAAAGCTCTCATCTCGTGTTGATTTGGGGTCCATGGAGCCCTTTCGTGTTGCTCCAGTGACCTCAGGATCCCTCTAGACTTGAGATAGTGATCTTGGGTTTTCTCTGGAGTGCCATCAAGGAAATCAAGGCTCCTTTCACGTTTGATGTGGAACACGGAATTGCTCTGCATGCAGTGCAGGGGAATCGGGCCTCAACTCGCGGCGAGGGGGAAATCTCATGGTTTTTCTCGAGTTGCGGCCGGAACCTGGGGTATATTCTCGAGGTACGACAGGGAGGGCCCTTCCAGACACGTGTTTGTTCAGCGACGTCAGGACTCCTGCCTAGGTGCGAGGGACACCTCGGGATTCTCCTCGAGTCTTGGCATGGCAATTTGGACGCGTCTCCACGTGACGCAGGAGACCCAGGGTCCCTTTCCACGTGCCACAGGGATCCTGGGACTCCAATCCATTTTCAAGAGGAGTCAGGCATCGTCTCCTTTGGAAGCATTGATCTCCGCGGACCTCTCGAGTTTTCAAAGAATGTGAGGCCTCCGGTCGCGATGATGCGGAGATCTAGGGCTTTCTCTGTGGTCTCCACAGGGTATTCAGACATCCCTTCGTCTTGGGGTATGCAAGACGAGCCTGCATTCAATTCACTGCAGGGATATCCGGCCTTAATTCGAGTCAGAGCATCTCGGTGTCCATTCCACTTGAGGCCACAAACTCAGGGTCCCTCTCACATACCTGTAGCTGAGAGAAGCCTCCTCTTGAGGTGCTTGTGGAAAGTTGGTATTCCTCTTGAGTCGAAGCCAGGGACTAAGCTCTCATCTCGAGTTGATTTGGGGTGCACGGAGCCCTTTTGTGTTGCTCCAGTGACCTCAGGATCCCTCTAGACTTGAGACAGTGATCTTGGGTTTTCTCTGGAGTGCCATCAAGGAAATCAAGGATCCTTTCACGTTTGATGAGGAACACGGAATTGCTCTGCACGCAGTGCAGGGGAATCGGTCCTCATCTCCTGGCGAGGGGGAAGTCTCATGGTTTTTCTCGAGTTGCGGCCGGAACCTGGGGCATATTCTCGAGTTATGATGGGGAGGGCCCTTCCAGACACGTGTTTGTTCAGCGACATCTGGACTACTGACTAGGTGCGAGGGACACCTCGGGATTCTCCACGAGTCTTGGCATGGCAATTTGGACGCGACTTCACGTGAGGCGGGAGACCCAGAGTCCCTTTCCACGTGCCACAGGGATCCTGGGCCTCCGATTCATTTTCAAGAGGAGTCAGGCATCGTCTCCTTTGGAAGCATTGATCTCCGCAGACCTCTCGAGTTTTCAAAGGATTTGAGGCCTCCGGTCACGATGAGGTGGAGAACTAGGTCTTTCTCTGTGGTCTCCACAGGGGATTCAGACATCCCTTCGTCTGGGGAGATGGAAGACGAGCCTGCATTCAATTCACTGCAGGGATATGCGGCCTTACTTCGAGTCAGAGCATCTCGGTGTCCATTCCACTTGAGGCCACAAACTCAGGGTCCCTCTCACATACCTGTAACTGAGAGAAGCCTCCTCCTGAGGTGCTTGTGGAAAGTTGGTATTCCTCTTGAGTCGAAGCAGGGACTTAGCTCTCATCTCGAGTTGATTTGGGTTCCACGGAGCCCTTTCATGTTGCTACAGTGACCTCAGGATCCCTCTAGACTTGAGACAGTGATCTTGGGTTTTCTCTGGAGTGCCATCAAGGAAATCAAGGCTCCTTTCACCTTTGATGTGGAACATGGTACTGCTCTGCACATAGAGCAGGGGAATCGGGCCTCATCTCGCGGCGAGGGGGAAGTCTCATGGTTTTTCTCGAGTTGCGGCCGGAACCTGGGGTATATTCTCGAGTTACAACGGGGAGGGCCCTTCCAGAAACGTGTTTCTTCAGCGAAGTGAGGACTCCTGCCTAGGTGCGAGGATCACCACGGGGTATTCCTCGAGTCTTGGCATGGCAATTGGGACGCGTCTCCCCGTGAGGCGGGAGACCCAGGGTCCCTTTCCACGTGCCACAGTGATCCTGGGACTCCTATCCATTTTCAAGAGGAGTCAGGCAACGTCTCCTTTGGAAGCATTGATCTCCGCGGACCTCTCGAGTTTTCAAAGGATGTGAGGCCTCCATTCCCGTTGAGGCGGAGAATTAGGTCTTTCTCTGTGGTCTCCACAGGGGATTCAGACATCCCTTCGACTTGGGAGATGCAAGACGAGCCTGCATTCAATTCACTGCTGGGATATCCGGCCTTACTTCGAGTCAGAGCATCTCGGTGTCCATTCCACTTGAGGCCACAATCTCAGGGTCACTCTCACATACCTGTAGCTGAGAGAAGCCTCCTCTTGAGGTGCTTGTGGAAAGTTGGTATTCCTCTTGAGTCGAAGCCAGGGACTAAGCTCTCATCTCGAGTTGATTTGTTGTCCACGGAGCACTTTCGTGTTGCTTCAGTGACCTCAGGATCATTCTAGACTTGAGACAGTGAACTTGGGTTTTCTCTGGAGTGCCATCAAGGAAATCAAGGCTCCTTTCACGTTTGATGTGGAAAACGGAATTGCTCTGCACGCAGTGCAGGGGAATCGGGCCTCATCTCGCGGCGAGGGGGAAGTCTAATGGTTTTTCCCGAGTTGCGGCCGGAACCTCGGGTATATCCTCGAGTTACGACGGGGAGGTCCCTTCCAGACACGTGTTTGTTCAGCGACGTCAGGACTCCTGCATAGGTGCGAGGGACATCTCGGGATTCTCCTCGAGTCTTGGCATGGCAATTGGGACGCGTCTCCACCTGAGGCGGGAGACCCAGGGTCCCTTTCCACGTGCCACAGGGATCCTGGGACTCCTATCCATTTTCAAGAGGAATCAGGCATCGTCTCCTTCGGAAGTATTGATCTCCGCGGACCTCTTGAGTTTTCAAAGGATATGAGGCCTCCAGTCGCGATGAGCCGGAGGACTAGGTCTTTCTCTGTGGTCTCCACAGCGGATTCAGACATGCATTCGTCTTGGGAGATGCAAGACGAGCCTGCATTCAATTCACTGCAGGGATATCCGGCCTTATCTCGAGTCAGAACATCTCGGTGTCCATTCCACTTGAGGCCACAAACTCAGGGTCCCTCTCACATACCTGTAGCTGAGAGAAGCCTCCTCTTTAGGTGCTTGTGGAAAGTTGGTATTCCTCTTGATTCGAAGCCAGGGACTAAGCTCTCATCTCGAGTTGATTTGGGGTCCACGGAGCCCTTTCGTGTTGCTCCAGTGACCTCAGGATCCCTCTAGACTTGAGACAGTGATCTTGGGTTTTCTCTGGAGTGCCATCAAGGAAATCAAGGATCCTTTCACGTTTGATGAGGAACACGGAATTGCTCTGCACGCAGTGCAGGGGAATCGGTCCTCATCTCCCGGCGAGGGGGAAGTCTCATGGTTTTTCTCGAGTTGCGGCCGGAACCTGGGGCATATTCTCGAGTTATGATGGGGAGGGCCCTTCTAGACACGTGTTTGTTCAGCGACCTCTGGACTACTGACTAGGTGCGAGGGACACCTCGGGATTCTCCACGAGTCTTGGCATGGCAATTTGGACGCGACTTCACGTGAGGCGGGAGACCCAGAGTCCCTTTCCACGTGCCACAGGGATCCTGGGCCTCCGATTCATTTTCAAGAGGAGTCAGGCATCGTCTCCTTTGGAAGCATTGATCTCCGCAGACCTCTCGAGTTTTCAAAGGATTTGAGGCCTCCGGTCACGATGAGGTGGAGAACTAGGTCTTTCTCTGTGGTCTCCACAGGGGATTCAGACATCCCTTCGTCTGGGGAGATGCAAGACGAGCCTGCATTCAATTCACTGCAGGGATATGCGGCCTTACTTCGAGTCAGAGCATCTCGGTGTCCATTCCACTTGAGGCCACAAACTCAGGGTCCCTCTCACATACCTGTAACTGAGAGAAGCCTCCTCCTGAGGTGCTTGTGGAAAGTTGGTATTCCTCTTGAGTCGAAGCAGGGACTTAGCTCTCATCTCGAGTTGATTTGGGTTCCACGGAGCCCTTTCGTGTTGCTACAGTGACCTCAGGATCCCTCTAGACTTGAGACAGTGATCTTGGGTTTTCTCTGGAGTGCCATCAAGGAAATCAAGGCTCCTTTCACCTTTGATGTGGAACACGGTACTGCTCTGCACAAAGAGCAGGGGAATCGGGTCTCATCTCGCGGCGAGGGGGAAGTCTCATGGTTTTTCTCGAGTTGCGGCCGGAACCTGGGGTATATTCTCGAGTTACAACGGGGAGGCCCTTCCAGAAACGTGTTTTTTCAGCGAAGTGAGGACTCCAGCCTAGGTGCGAGGAACACCACGGGGTATTCCTCGAGTCTTGGCATGGCAATTGGAAAGCGTCTCCACGTGAGGCGGGAGACCCAAGGTCCCTTTCCACGTGCCACAGGGATCCTGGGACTCCTATTCATTTTCAAGAGGAGTCAGGCATCGTCTCCTTTGGAAGCATTGATCTCCGCAGACCTCTCGAGTTTTCAAAGGATTTGAGGCCTCAGTTCCCGTTGAGGCGGAGAATTAGGTCTTTCTCTGTGGTCTCCACAGGGGATTCAGACATCCCTTCGTCTTGGGAGATGCAAGAAGAGCCTGCATTCAATTCACTGCAGGGATATCTGGCCGTAGTTCGAGTCAGAGCATCTCGGTGTCCATTCCACTTGAGGCCACAAACTCAGGGTCCCTCTCACATACCTGTAGGTGAGAGAAGCCACCTCTTGAGATGCTTGTGGAAAGTTGGTATTCCTCTTGAGTCGAACCCAGGGAATAAGCTCTCATCTCGAGTTAATTTAGCGTCCACGGAGTCCTTCTTTGTTGCTCCAGTGACCTCAGGATCCCTCTAGACTTGAGACAGTGATCTTTGGTTTTCTCTGGAGTGCCATCAAGGAAATAAAGGCTCCTTTCACGTTTGATGTGGAACACGGAATTGCTCTGCACGAAGTGCAGGGGAATCAGGCCTCATCTCGTGGCGAGGGGGAAGTCTAATGGTTTTTCTCGAGTTCCGGCCGGAACCTAGGGTATATTCTCGAGTTACGATGGGGAGGGCCCTTCCAGACACGTGTTTGTTCAGCGACGTCAGGACTCCTGCCTAGGTGCGAGGGACACCTCGGGATTCTCCTCGAGTCTTGGCATGGCAATTGGGACGCATCTCCACGTGAGGCGCCAGACCCAGTGTTCCTTTCCACGTGCCTCAGGGATCCTGGGACTCCTATCCATTTTCAAGAGGAGTCAGGCATCGTCTCCTTTGGAAGCACTGATCTCCGCGGACCTTTTGAGTTTTCAAAGGATGTGAGGCCTCCGGTCGCAATGAGGCGGAGAACTAGGTCTTTCTCTGTGGTCCCCACAGGGGATTTAGACATCCCTTCGTCTTGGGAGATGCAAGACGAGCCTGCATTCAATTCACTGCAGGGATATCCGGCCTTACTTTGAGTCAGAGCATCTCGGTGTCCATTACACTTGAGGCCACAACTCAGGGTCCCTCTCACAAACCTGTAGCTGAGAGAAGCCTCCTCTTGAGGTGCTTGTGGAAAGTTGGTATTCCTCTTGAGTCGAAGCCAGGGACTAAGCTCTCATCTCCAGTTGATTTGGGGTCCACGGAGCCCTTTCGTGTTGCTCCAGTTCCCTCAGGATCCCTCTAGTCTTGAGACAGTGATGTTGGGTTTTCTCCGCAGTGCCATCAAGGAAATAAAGGCTCCTTTCACGTTTGATGTGGAACACGGAATTTCTCTGCACGCAAAGCAGGGGAATCGGGCCTCATATCGTGGCGAGGGGGAAGTCTCATGGTTTTTCTCGAGTTGTGGCCGGAACCTGGGGTATATTCTCGAGTTATGACGGGGAAGGCCCTTCCAAACACTTGTTTGTTCAGCGACGTCAGGACTCCTACCTAGGTGCGAGGGACACCTCGGGATTCTCCTCGAGTCTTGACATGGCAATTGGGACGCGTCTCCACGTGAGGCGCCAGTTCCAGGGTCCCTTTCCACGTGCCACAGGGATCCTGGGACTCCTATCCATTTTCAAGAGGAGTCAGGCATCGTCTCCTTTGGAAGTATTCATCTCCGCGGACCTCTCGAGTTTTCAAAGGATGTGAAGCCTCCGGTCGCGATAAGGCGCAGAACTAGGTCTTTCTCTGTGGTCTCCACAGGGGATTCAGACATCCCTTCGTCTTGGGAGATGCAAGACGAGCCTGCATTCAATTCACTGCAGGGATATCCGGGCTTAATTCGAGTCAGAGCATCTCGGTGTCCATTCCACTTGAGGCCACAAACTCAGGGTCCCTCTCACATACCTGTAGCTGAGAGAAGCCTCCTCTTGAGGTGCTTGTGGAAAGTTGGTATTCCTCTTGAGTCGAAGCCAGGGACTAAGCTCTCATCTCGAGTTGATTTGGGGTCCACGGAGACCTTTGGTGTTGCTACAGTTAACTCAGGATACCTCTAGACTTCAGACAGAGATCTTTGGTTTCTCTGGAGTGCCATCAAGGAAATCAAGGCTCCTTTCACGTTTGATGTGGAACACGGAATTGCTCTGCACGCAGTGCATGGGAATCGTGCCTCATCTCTCGGCTAGGGGGAAGTCTCATGGTTTTTCTCGAGTAGCGCCCAGAAGCTGGGGTATATTCTCGAGTTGTGACGGGCAGGGCCCTTCCAGACAAGTGTTTGTTCAGCGACATCTGCACTCCTGCCTAGGTGCGAGGGACACCTCGGGATACTCCACGAGTCTTGGCGTGGCAATTGGGACGCGTCTCCACGTGAGGCAGGAGACCCACTGTCCCTTTCCACGTGCCACAGGGATCCTGGGACTCCTATCCATTTTCAAGAGGAGTCATGCATCGTCTCCTTTGGAAGCATTGATCTCTGCAGACCTCTCGAGTTTTCAAAGGATGTGAGGCCTCCGGTCGCTATGAGGCGCAGAACTCGGTCTTTCTCTGTGGTCTCCACAGGGGATTCAGACATCCCTTCGTCTTGGGAGATGCAAGACGAGCCTGCATTCAATTCACTGCAGGGATATCCGGCCTTACTTCGAGTCAGAGCATCTCAGTGTCCATTCCATTTGAGGCCACAAACTCAGGGTCCCTCTCAGATACCTGTAGCTGAGAAAAGCCTCCTCTTGAGGTGCTTGTGGAAAGTTGGTATTCCTCTTGAGTCGAAGCCAGGGACTAAGCTCTCATCTTGAGTAAATTTGGGGTCCACGGAGCACTTTCTTGTTGATCCAGTGACCTCAGGATCCCTCTAGACTTGAGACAGTGATCTTGGGTTTTCTCTGGAGTGCCATCAAGGAAATCAAGGCTCCTTTCACGTTTGATGTGGAACACGGAATTTTTCTGCTCGTAGTGCAGGGGAATTGTGCCTCATCTCGCGGCGAGGGGGAAGTCTCATGGTTTTTCTCGAGTTGCGGCCGGAACCTGGGGTATATTCTCGGGTTACGACGGGGAGGGCTCTTCCAGACACGTGTCTGTTCAGCGACGTCAGGACTCCTGCCTAGGTGCGAGGGACACCTCGGGATTCTCCTCGAGTCTTGACATGGCAATTGGGACGCGTCTCCACGTGAGGCGCCAGTTCCAGGGTCCCTTTCCACGTGCCACAGGGATCCTGGGACTCCTATCCATTTTCAAGAGGAGTCAGGCATCGTCTCCTTTGGACGTATTGATCTCCTTGGATCTCTCAAGTTTTCAAGGGATGTGAGGCCTCCGGTCGCGATTAGGCGGAGAACTAGGTCTTTCTCTGTGGTCTCCACAGGGGATTCAGACATCCCTTCGTCTTGGGAGATGCAAGACGAGCGTGCATTCAATTCACTGCAGGGATATCAGGCCTCATTTCGAGTCAGAGCATCTCGGTGTCCATTCCACTTGAGGCCACAAACTCAGGGTCCCTCTCACATACCTGCAGCTGAGAGAAGCCTGCTCTTGAGGTGCTTGTGGAAAGGTGGTATTCCTCTTGAGTCAAGCCAGGGACTAAGCTCTCATCTCGAGTTGATTTGGGGTCCACGGAGCCCTTTCGAGTTTCTACAGTGACCACAGGATCCCTCTAGGCTTGAGCCAGTGATCTTGGGTTTTTTCTGGAGTGCCATCAAGGAAATCAAGGCTCCTTTTACGTTTGAATGGAACACGGAATTGCTCTGCACGCAGTGCAAGTTAATCGGGCCTCATCTCGCGCCGAGGGTGAAGTCTCATGGTTTTTCTCGAGTTGCGGCCGGAACCTTGGGTATATTCTCGAGTTACGACGGGGAGGGTCCTTCCAGACACGTGTTTGTTCAGTGACGTCAGGACTCCTGCCTAGGTGCGAGAGACACCTCTGGATTCTCCTCGAATCTTGGCATGGCAATTGGGACGCGTCTCCACGTGAGGCGGGAGACCCAGGGTCCCTTTCCACGTGCCACAGGGATCCTGGGACTCCTATCCATTTTCTAGAGGAGTCAGGCATCGTCTCCTTTGGAAGCATTGATCTCCACGGACCTCTCGAGTTTTCAAAGTATGTGAGGCCTCCGGACGCGATGAGGCGGAGAACTAGGTCTTTCTTGTGGTCTCCACAGGGGATTCAGACATCCCTTCGTCTTGCGAGATGCAAGACGAGGCTGCATTCAATTCACTGCAGGGATATCCGGCCTTACTTCGAGTCAGAGCATCTTGGTGTCCATTCCACTTGAGGCCACAAACTCAGGGTCCCTCTCACATACCTGTAGCTGAGAGAAGCCTCCTCTTGAGGTGCCTGTGGAAAGTTGGTATTCCTCTTGAGTCACATCCAGGGACTAAGCTCTCATCTCGAGTTGATTTGGGGTCCACGTAGACCTTTCTTGTTGCTACATTGACCTCAGGATCCCTCTAGACTTGAGGCAGTGATCTTGGATTTCCTCTGGAGTGTCATCAAGGAAATCAAGGCTCCTTTCACATTTGATGTGGAACACGGAATTGCTCTGCACCCAGTGCAGGGGAATCGGGCCTCATCTCTCGGCGAGGGGGAAGTCTCATGGATTTTCTCGAGTTGCGGCCGGAACCTCGGGTATATTGTCGAGTTATGACGGGGAGGGCCCTTAAAGATACTGATTTTTCAGCGACGTCAGGACTCCTACCTAGGTGCGAGGGACACCTCTGGATGCTCCTCGAGCCTGGGCATGGCAATTGGGACGCGTCTCCACGTGAGGCGGGAGACCCAGGATCCCTTTCCACGTACCACAGGGATCCTGGGACTCCTATCAATTTTCAAGAGGGGTCAGGGATCGTCACCTTTGGAAGCATTGATCTCCGCGGACCTCTGGAGTTTTCAAAGGATGTGACGTTCCAGTGGCGATGAGGCGGAGAACTAGGTCTTTCTCTGTGGTCTCCACAGGGGATTCAGATATCCCTTCATCTTGGGAGATGCAATACGAGCCTGCATTCAATTCACTGCAGGGATATCCGGCCTTACGTCGAGTCAGAGCATCTCGGTGTCCATTCCACTTGAGGCCACAAACTCAGGGTCCCTCTCACATACCTGTAGCTGAGAGAAGCCTCCTCTTCAGGTGCTTCTGGAAAGTTGGTATTCCTCTTGAGTCGAAGCCAGGGACTAAGCTCTCATCTCGAGTTGATTTGGGGTCCACGGAGCCCTTTCGTGTTGCTACACTGACCTCAGTATCCCTCTAGAATTGAGACAGTGATCTTGGGTTTTCTCTTTTGTGCCATCAAGGCAATCAAGGCTCCTATCACGTTTGATGAGGAACACGGAATTGCTCTGCACGCAGTGCAGGGAAATCGGGCCTCATCTCGCGGCGACGGGGAAGTCTCTTGGTTTTTCTCGAGTTGCGGCCGGAACCTGGGGTATATTCTCGAGTTACGACGGGGAGGGCCCTTCCAGACACGTGTTTGTTCAGCGACGTCAGGACTCCTGCCTAGGTGCGAGGGACACCTCGGGATTCTCCTCGAGTCTTGGCATGGCAATTGGGACGCGTGTCCACGTGAGGCGGGAGACCCAGGGTCCCTTTCCACGTGCCACAGGGATCCTGGTACTCCTATCCATTTTCAAGAGGAGTCAGGCATCGTCTCCTTTGGAAGCATTGATCTCTGCAGAACTCTCGAGTTTTCAAAGGATGTGAGGCCTCTGGTCCCGTTGAGGTGGAGGACTAGGTCTTTCTCTATGGTCTCCACAGGGGATTCAGACATCCCTTCGTCTTGGGAGATGCAAGACGAGCCTGCATTCAATTCACTGCAGGGATATCCGGCCTTACTTCAAGTCAGAGCATCTCGGTGTCCATTCCAATTGAGGCCACAAACTCTGGGTCCCTCTCACATACCTGTAGATGAGAAAAGCCTCCTCTTGAGGTACTTGTGGAAAGTTGGTATTCCTCTTGAGTCGAAGCCAGCGACTAAGCTCTCATCTCGAGTTGATTTGGGGTCCACGGAGCCCTTTCGTGTTGCTCCAGTGACCTCAGGATCCCTCTAGACTTGAGACTGTGATCTTGGGTTTTCTCTGGAGTGCCATCAAGGAAATCAAGGCTCCTTTCACGTTTGATGTGGAACACGGAATTGCTCTGCACGCAGTGCAGGGGAATCGGGCCTCATCTCGCGGCGAGGGGGAAGTCTCATGGTTTTTCTCGAGTTGCGGCCGGAACATGGGGTATATTCTCAAGTACGACGGGGAGGGCCCTTCCAGACACGTGTTTGTTCAGCGACCTCAGGACTCCTGCCTAGGTGCGAGGGACACCTCGGGATTCTCCTCGAATCTTGGAATGGCAATTGGGACGCGTCTCCACGTGAGGCGGGAGACCCAGGGTCCCTTTCCACGTGCCACAAGGATCCTGGGACTCCTATCCATTTTCAAGAGGAGTCAGGCATCGTCTCCTTTGGAAGCATTGTTCTGCGCGGACCTCTCGAGTTTTCAAAGGATGTGAGGCCTCCGTTCACGTTGTGGCGGAGGACTAGGTCTTTCTCTGTGGTCTCCACAGGGGATTCAGACATCCCTTCGTCTTGGGAGATGCAAGACGAGCCTGCATTCAATTCACTGCAGGGATATCCGGCCTTACTTCGAGTCAGAGCATCTCGGTGTCCATTCCACTTGAGGCCACAAACTCAGGGTTCCTCTCACATACCTGTAGCTGAGAGAAGCCTCATCTTGAGGTGCTTGTGGAAAGTTTGTATTCCTCTTGAGTCTAAGCCAGGGACTAAGCTCTCATCTCGAGTTGATTTGGGGTCCACGGAGCCCTTTTGTGTTGCTCCAGTGACCTCAGGATCCCTCTAGACTTGAGACAGTGATCTTGGGTTTTCTCTGGAGTGCCATCAAGGAAATCAAGGCTCCTTTCACGTTTGAAGTGGAACACGGAATTGTTCTGCACGCAGTGCAGGGGAATCGGGCCTCAACTCGCGGCGAGGGGGAAATCTCATGGTTTTTCTCGAGTTGCGGCCGGAACCTGGGGTATATTATCGAGTTACGACGGGGAGGGCCCTTCCAGACACGTGTTTGTTCAGCGACGTCAGGACTCCTGCCTAGGTGCGAGGGAAACCTCGGGATTCTCCTCGAGTCTTGGCATGGCAATTGGGACGCGTCTCCACGTGAGGCGGGAGACCCAGTGTCCCTTTCCACGTGCCACAGGAATCCTGGGACTCCTATCCATTTTCAAGAGGAGTCAGGCATCGTCTCCTTCGGAAGTAATGATCTCCGCAGACCTCTCGAGTTTTTAAAGGATGTGAGGGCTCCGGTCGCGTTGAGGCGGAGGACTACGTCTTTCTCTGTGGGCTCCACAGGGGATTCAGACAACCCTTCGTCTTGGGAGATGCAAGACGAGCCTGCATTCAATTCACTGCAGGGATATCCGGCCTTACTTCGAGTCAGAGCATCTCGGTGTCCATTCCACTTGAGGCCACAAACTCAGGGTCCCTCTGACATACCTGTAGCTGAGAGAAGCCTCCTCTTGAGGTGCTTGTGGAAAGTTGGTATTCCTCTTGAGTCGAAGCCAGGGACTAAGCTCTCATCTCGAGTTGATTTGGGGTCCACGGAGCCCTTTCGTGTTGCTACAGTGACCTCAGGATCCCTCTAGACTAGAGACAGTGATCTTGGGTTTTCTCTGGAGTGCCATTAAGGAAATCAAGGCTCCTTTCACGTTTGATGTGGAACACGGAATTGGTCTGCACTCAGTGCAGGGAAATCGGGCCTCATCTCGCGGCGAGGGGGAAATCTCATGGTTTTTCGCGTTTTGCGGCCGGATCCTGGGGTATATTCTCGAGTTACGACGGGGAGGGCCCTTCCAGACACGGGTTTGTTCAGCGACGTGAGGACTCCTGCCTAGGTGCGAAGGACACCTCGGGATTCTCCACAAGTCTTGGATTGGCAATTGGGACGCGTCTCCACATGAGGCGGGAGAACCAGTGTCCCTTTCCACGTGCCACAGGGATCCTGGGACTCCAATCCATTTTCAGGAGGAGTCAGGCATCGTCTCCTTTGGAAGCATTGATCTCCACGGACCTCTCGAATTTTCAAAGGATGTGAGGCCACCGGTCGCGATGAGGCGGAAAATTAGGTCTTTCTCTGTGGTCTCCACAGGGGATTCAGACATCCCTTCGTCTTGGGAGATGCAAGACGAGCCTGCATTCAATTCACTGCAGGGATATCCGGCCTTACTTCGAGTCAGAGCATCTCGGTGTCCATTCCACTTGAGGCCACAAACTCAGGGTCCCTCTCACATACGTGTAGCTGAGAGAAGCCTCCTCTTGAGGTGCTTGTGGAAAGTTGGTATTCCTCTTGAGTCGAAGCCAGGGACTAATCTCTCATCTCGAGTTGATTTGGGGTCCACGGAGCCCTTTTGTGTTGCTCCAGTGACCTCAGGATCCCTCTAGACTTGAGACAGTGATCTTGGGTTTTCTCTGGAGTGCCATCAAGGAAATCGAGGCTCCTTTCACGTTTGATGTGGAACACGGAATTGCTCTGCACGTAGTGAAGGGGAATCGTGCCTCATCTCGCGGCGAGGGGGAAGTCTCATGGTTTTTCTCGAGTTGCGGCCAGAACCTGGGGTATATTCTCGAGTTACGACGGGGAGGGCCCTTCCAGACACGTGTTTGTTCAGCGACGTCAGGACTCCGGCCTAGGTGCGAGGGACACCTCGGGATTCTCCTCGAGTCTTGGCATGGCAATTGGGACGCGTGTCCACGTGAGGCGGGAGACCCAGGGTCCCTTTCCACGTGCCACAGGGATCCTGGGACTCCTATCCATTTTCAAGAGGAGTCAGGCATCGTCTCCTTTCGAAGCATTTATCTCCGCAGACCTCTCGCGTTGTCAAAGGATATGATGCCTCCCGTCTCGATGAGGCGGAGGACTAGGTCTTTTCTGTGGTCTCCACAGGGGATTCAGACATCCCTTCGTCTTGGGAGATGCAAGACGAGCCTGCATTCAATTCACTGCAGGGATATCCGGCCTTACTTCGAGTCAGAGCATCTCGGTGTCCATTCCACTTGAGGCGACAAACTCAGGGTCCCTCTCACATACCATTAGCTGAGAGTAGCCTCCTCTTCAGGTGCTTGTGGAAAGTTGGTAATCCTCTTGAGTCGAAGCCAGACACTAAACTCTCATCTCGAGTTGATTTGAAGCCACGGAGCCCTTTCATGTTTCTCCAGTGACCTCAGGATCCCTCTAGACTTGAGACAGTGATCTTGGGTTTTCTCTGGAGTGCCATCAAGGAAATCAAGGCTCCTTTCACGTTTGATGTGGAACACGGAATTGCTCTGCACGCAGTGCAGGGGAATCGGGCCTCATCCAGCGGCGAGGGGGAAGTCTCATGGTTTTTCTCGAGTTGCGGCAGAACCTGGGGTATATTCTCGAGTTACGACGGGGAGGGCCCTTCCAGACACCTGTTTGTTCAGCGACGTCAGGACTCCTGCCTAGGTGCGAGGGACACCTCGGGATACTCCTCGATTCTTGGCATGGCAATGGGGACGCATCTCCACCTGAGGCGGGAGACCAAGGGTAACTTTCCACGTGCCACAGGGATCCTGGGACTCCTATCCATTTTCAAGAGGAGTCAGGCATCGTCTCCTTTGGAAGCATTGATCTCCGCGGACCTCTCGAGTTTTCAAAGGATGTGAGGCCTCCGGTCAAGATGACGCCGAGGACTAGGTCTTTCTCTGTGGTCTCCACATGGGATTCAGACATCCCTTCGTCTTGGGAGATGCAAGACGAGCCTGCATTCAATTCACTGTAGGGATATCCGGCCTTACTTCGAGTCAGAGCATCTCGGTGTCCATTCCACTTGAGGCCACAAACTCAGGGTCCTCTCACATACCTGTAGCTGAGAGAAGCCTCCTCTTGAGGTGCTTGTGGAAAGTTGGTATTCCTCTTGAGTCAAAGCCAGGGACTAAGCTCTCATCTCGAGTTGATTTGTGTTCCACGGAGCCCTTTCGTGTTGCTGCAGTGACCTCAGGATCCCTCTAGACTTGAGACAGTGATGTTGGGTTTTCTCTGGAGTGCCATCAAGGAAATCAAGGCTCTTTCACGTTTGATGTGGAACACGGAATTGCTCTGCACGCAGTGCAGGGGAATCGGGCCTCATCCAGCGGCGAGGGGGAAGTCTCATGGTTTTTCTCGAGTTGCGGCGGAACCTGGGGTATATTATCGAGTTACGACGGGGAGGGCCCTTCCAGACACGTGTTTGTTCAGCGACGTCAGGACTCCTGCCTATGTGCGCGGAACACCTCGGGATTCACCTCGAGTCTTGGCATGGCAATTGGGACGCGTCTCCACGTGAGGCGGGAGACCCAGGGTCCCATTCGACGTGCCACAGGGATCCTGGGACTCCTGTCCATTTTCAAGAGGAGTCAGGCATCGTCTCCTTTGGAAGCATTGATCTCCGCGGACCTCTCGAGTTTTCAAAGGATGTGAGGCCTCCGGTCGCGATGATGCGGAGAACTAGGTCTTTCTCTGTGGGCTCCACAGGGAATTCAGACAACCCTTCGTCTGGCGAGATGCAAGAGGAGCCTGCATTCAATTCACTGCAGGGATATCCGGCCTTACTTCGAGTCAGAGCATCTCGGTGTCCATTCCACTTGAGGCCACAAACTCAGGGTCCCTCTCACATACCTGCAGCTGAGAGAAGCCTCCTCTTGAGGTGCTTGTGGAAAGTTGGTATTCCTCTTGAGTCGAATCCAGGGACTAAGCTCTAATCTCGAGTTGATTTGGGGTCCACGGAGCCCTTTCGTGTTGCTCCAGTGACCTCAGGATCCCTCTAGACTTGAGACAGTGATCTTGGGTTTTCTCTGGAGTGCCATCAAGGAAATCAAGGCTCCTTTCACGTTTGATGTGGAACACGGAATTGCTCTGCACGCAGTGCAGGGAAATCGGGCCTCATCTCGCGGCGACGGGGAAGTCTCTTGGTTTTTCTCGAGTTGCGGCCGGAACCTGGGGTATATTCTCGAGTTACGACGGGGAGGGCCCTTCCAGACACGTGTTTGTTCAGCGACGTCAGGACTCCTGCCTAGGTGCGAGGGACACCTCGGGATTCTCCTCGAGTCTTGGCATGGCAATTGGGACGCGTGTCCACGTGAGGCGGGAGACCCAGGGTCCCTTTCCACGTGCCACAGGGATCCTGGGACTCCTATCCATTTTCAAGAGGAGTCAGGCATCGTCTCCTTTGGAAGCATTGATCTCTGCAGAACTCTCGAGTTTTCAAAGGATGTGAGGCCTCTGGTCCCGTTGAGGTGGAGGACTAGGTCTTTCTCTGTGGTCTCCACAGGGGATTCAGACATCCCTTCGTCTTGGGAGATGCAAGACGAGCCTGCATTCAATTCACTGCAGGGATATCCGGCCTTACTTCAAGTCAGAGCATCTCGGTGTCCATTCCAATTGAGGCCACAAACTCTGGGTCCCTCTCACATACCTGTAGATGAGAAAAGCCTCCTCTTGAGGTGCTTGTGGAAAGTTGGTATTCCTCTTGAGTCGAAGCCAGCGACTAAGCTCTCATCTCGAGTTGATTTGGGGTCCACGGAGCCCTTTCGTGTTGCTCCAGTGACCTCAGGATCCCTCTAGACTTGAGACCGTGATCTTGGGTTTTCTCTGGAGTGCCATCAAGGAAATCAAGGCTCCTTTCACGTTTGATGTGGAACACGGAATTGCTCTGCACGCAGTGCAGGGGAATCGGGCCTCATCTCGCGGCGAGGGGGAAGTCTCATGGTTTTTCTCGAGTTGCGGCCGGAACATGGGGTATATTCTCAAGTACGACGGGGAGGGCCCTTCCAGACACGTGTTTGTTCAGCGACCTCAGGACTCCTGCCTAGGTGCGAGGGACACCTCGGGATTCTCCTCGAATCTTGGCATGGCAATTGGGACGCGTGTCCACGTGAGGCGGGAGACCCAGGGTCCCTTTCCACGTGCCACAAGGATCCTGGGACTCCTATCCATTTTCAAGAGGAGTCAGGCATCGTCTCCTTTGGAAGCATTGTTCTGCGCGGACCTCTCGAGTTTTCAAAGGATGTGAGGCCTCCGTTCACGTTGTGGCGGAGGACTAGGTCTTTCTCTGTGGTCTCCACAGGGGATTCAGACATCCCTTCGTCTTGGGAGATGCAAGACGAGCCTGCATTCAATTCACTGCAGGGATATCCGGCCTTACTTCGAGTCAGAGCATCTCGGTGTCCATTCCACTTGAGGCCACAAACTCAGGGTTCCT
Organism: Dama dama; assembly: GCF_033118175.1. Lineage (NCBI taxonomy): Eukaryota > Metazoa > Chordata > Mammalia > Artiodactyla > Cervidae > Dama > Dama dama. The sequence goes on from NW_026870957.1 coordinate 27,650, forward strand.
CTCACATACCTGTAGCTGAGAGAAGCCTCATCTTGAGGTGCTTGTGGAAAGTTTGTATTCCTCTTGAGTCTAAGCCAGGGACTAAGCTCTCATCTCGAGTTGATTTGGGGTCCACGGAGCCCTTTTGTGTTGCTCCAGTGACCTCAGGATCCCTCTAGACTTGAGACAGTGATCTTGGGTTTTCTCTGGAGTGCCATCAAGGAAATCAAGGCTCCTTTCACGTTTGAAGTGGAACACGGAATTGTTCTGCACGCAGTGCAGGGGAATCGGGCCTCAACTCGCGGCGAGGGGGAAATCTCATGGTTTTTCTCGAGTTGCGGCCGGAACCTGGGGTATATTCTCGAGTTACGACGGGGAGGGCCCTTCCAGACACGTGTTTGTTCAGCGACGTCAGGACTCCGGCCTAGGTGCGAGGGACACCTCGGGATTCTCCTCGAGTCTTCGCATGGCAATTGGGACGCGTGTCCACGTGAGGCGGGAGACCCAGGGTCCCTTTCCACGTGCCACAGGGATCCTGGGACTCCTATCCATTTTCAAGAAGAGTCAGGCATCGTCTCCTTTCGAAGCATTTATCTCCGCAGACCTCTCGCGTTTTCAAAGGATATGATGCCTCCCGTCTCGAAGAGGCGGAGGACTAGGTCTTTCTCTGTGGTCTCCACAGGGGATTCAGACATCCCTTCGTCTTGGGAGATGCAAGACGAGCCTGCATTCAATTCACTGCAGGGATATCCGGCCTTACTTCGAGTCAGAGCATCTCGGTGTCCATTCCACTTGAGGCGACAAACTCAGGGTCCCTCTCACATACCTGTGGCTGCGAGAAGCCTCCTCTTCAGGTGCTTGTGGAAAGTTGGTATTCCTCTTGAGTCGAAGCCAGGGACTAAGCTCTCATCTCGAGTTGATTTGGGGTCCACGGAGCCCTTTAATTATGCTCCAGTGACCTGAGGATCCCTCTAGACTTGAGACAGTGATCTTGGGTTTTCTCTGGAGTGCCATCAAGGAAATCAAGGCTCCTTTCACGTTTGATGTGGAACACGGAATTGCTCTGCACGCAGTGCAGGGGAATCGGGCCTCATCCAGCGGCGAGGGGGAAGTCTCATGGTTTTTCTCGAGTTGCGGCCGGAACCTGGGATATATTCTCGAGTTACGACGGGGAGGGCCCTTCCAGACACGGGTTTGCTCAGCGACGTCAGGAATCCTGCCTAGGTGCGAGGGACACCTCGGGATTCTCCTCGAGTCTTGGCATGGCAATGGGGACGCGTCTCCACGTGAGGCGGGAGACCCAGGGTCCCTTTCCACGTGCCACAGGGATCCTGGGACTCCTAACCATTTTCAAGAGGCGTCAGGCATCGTCTCCTTCGGAAGTATTGATCTCCGCGGTCCTCTCGAGTTTTCAAAGGATATGAGGCCTCCGTTTGCGTTGATGTGGAGGACTAGGTCTTTCTCTGTGGTCTCCACAGGGGATTCAGACAACCCTTCGTCTTGGGAGATGCAAGACGAGCCTGCATTCAATTCACTGCAGGGATATCTGGCCTTACTTCGAGTCAGAGCATCTCCGTGTCCATTCCACTTGAGGCCACAAACTCAGGGTCCCTCTCACATACCTGTAGCTGAGAGTAGCCTCCTCTTCAGGTGCTTGTGGAAAGTTGGTAATCCTCTTGAGTCGAAGCCAGACACTAAACTCTCATCTCGAGTTGATTTGAGGCCACGGAGCCCTTTCATGTTTCTCCAGTGACCTCAGGATCCCTCTAGACTTGAGACAGTGACTTTGGGTTTTCTCTGGAGTGCCATCAAGGAAATCAAGGCTCCTTTCACGTTTGATGTGGAACACGGAATTGCTCTGCACGCAGTGCAGGGGAATCGGGCCTCATCCAGCGGCGAGGGGGAAGTCTCATGGTTTTTCTCGAGTTGCGGCGGAACCTGGGGTATATTCTCGAGTTACGACGGGGAGGGCCCTTCCAGACACCTGTTTGTTCAGCGACGTCAGGACTCCTGCCTAGGTGCGAGGGACACCTCGGGATACTCCTCGATTCTTGGCATGGCAATGGGGACGCATCTCCACCTGAGGCGGGAGACCAAGGGTAACTTTCCACGTGCCACAGGGATCCTGGGACTCCTATCCATTTTCAAGAGGAGTCAGGCATCGTCTCCTTTGGAAGCATTGATCTCCGCGGACCTCTCGAGTTTTCAAATGATGTGAGGCCTCCGATCAAGATGACGCCGAGGACTAGGTCTTTCTCTGTGGTCTCCACATGGGATTCAGACATCCCTTCATCTTGGGAGATGCAAGACGAGCCTGCATTCAATTCACTGCAGGGATATCCAGCCTTACTTCGAGTCAGAGCATCTCGGTGTCCATTCCACTTGAGGCCACAAACTCAGGGTCCTCTCACATACCTGTAGCTGAGAGAAGCCTCCTCTTGAGGTGCTTGTGGAAAGTTGGTATTCCTCTTGAGTCAAAGCCAGGGACTAAGCTCTCATCTCGAGTTGATTTGTGTTCCACGGAGCCCTTTCGTGTTGCTGCAGTGACCTCAGGATCCCTCTAGACTTGAGACAGTGATGTTGGGTTTTCTCTGGAGTGCCATCAAGGAAATCAAGGCTCTTTCACGTTTGATGTGGAACACGGAATTGCTCTGCACGCAGTGCAGGGGAATCGGGCCTCATCCAGCGGCGAGGGGGAAGTCTCATGGTTTTTCTCGAGTTGCGGCGGAACCTGGGGTATATTATCGAGTTACGACGGGGAGGGCCCTTCCAGACACGTGTTTGTTCAGCGACATCAGGACTCCTGCCTATGTGCGCGGAACACCTCAGGATTCACCTCGAGTCTTGGCATGGCAATTGGGACGCGTCTCCACGTGAGGCGGGAGACCCAGGGTCCCATTCGACGTGCCACAGGGATCCTGGGACTCCTATCCATTTTCAAGAGGAGTCAGGCATCGTCTCCTTTGGAAGCATTGATCTCCGCGGACCTCTCGAGTTTTCAACGGATGTGAGGCCTCCGGTCGCGATGATGCGGAGAACTAGGTCTTTCTCTGTGGGCTCCACAGGGGATTCAGACAACCCTTCGTCTGGCGAGATGCAAGAGGAGCCTGCATTCAATTCACTGCAGGGATATCCGGCCTTACTTCGAGTCAGAGCATCTCGGTGTCCATTCCACTTGAGGCCACAAACTCAGGGTCCCTCTGACATACCTGCAGCTGAGAGAAGCCTCCTCTTGAGGTGCTTGTGGAAAGTTGGTATTCCTCTTGAGTCGAAGTCAGGGACTAAGCTCTCATCTCGAGTTGATTTGGGGTCCACGGAGCCCTTTCGTGTTGCTCCAGTGACCTCAGGATCCCTCTAGACTTGAGACAGTGATCTTGGGTTTTCTCTGGAGTGCCATCAAGGAAATCAAGGCTCCTTTCACGTTTGATGTGGAACACGGAATTGCTCTGCACGCAGTGCAGGGAAATCGGGCCTCATCTCGCGGCGACGGGGAAGTCTCTTGGTTTTTCTCGAGTTGCGGCCGGAACCTGGGGTATATTCTCGAGTTACGACGGGGAGGGCCCTTCCAGACACGTGTTTGTTCAGTGACGTCAGGACTCCTGCCTAGGTGCGAGGGACACCTCGGGATTCTCCTCGAGTCTTGGCATGGCAATTGGGACGCGTGTCCACGTGAGGCGGGAGACCCAGTGTCCCTTTCCACGTGCCACAGGGATCCTGGGACTCCTATCCATTTTCAAGAGGAGTCAGGCATCGTCTCCTTTGGAAGCATTGATCTCTGCAGAACTCTCGAGTTTTCAAAGGATGTGAGGCCTCTGGTCCCGTTGAGGTGGAGGTCTAGGTCTTTCTCTGTGGTCTCCACTGGGGATTCAGACATCCCTTCGTCTTGGGAGATGCAAGACGAGCCTGCATTCAATTCACTGCAGGGATATCCGGCCTTACTTCAAGTCAGAGCATCTCGGTGTCCATTCCAATTGAGGCCACAAACTCTGGGTCCCTCTCAGATACCTGTAGATGAGAAAAGCCTCCTCTTCAGGTGCTTGTGGAAAGTTGGTATTCCTCTTGAGTCGAAGCCAGCGACTAAGCTCTCATCTGGAGTTGATTTGGGGTCCACGGAGCCCTTTCGTGTTGCTCCAGTGACCTCAGGATCCCTCTAGACTTGAGACCGTGATCTTGGGTTTTCTCTGGAGTGCCATCAAGGAAATCAAGGCTCCTTTCACGTTTGATGTGGAACACGGAATTGCTCTGCACGCAGTGCAGGGGAATCGGGCCTCATCTCGCGGCGAGGGGGAAGTCTCATGGTTTTTCTCGAGTTGCGGCCGGAACATGGGGTATATTCTCAAGTACGACGGGGAGGGCCCTTCCAGACACGTGTTTGTTCAGCGACCTCAGGACTCCTGCCTAGGTGCGAGGGACACCTCGGGATTCTCCTCGAATCTTGGCATGGCAATTGGGACGCGTGTCCACGTGAGGCGGGAGACCCAGGGTCCCTTTCCACGTGCCACAAGGATCCTGGGACTCCTATCCATTTTCAAGAGGAGTCAGGCATCGTCTCCTTTGGAAGCATTGTTCTGCGCGGACCTCTCGAGTTTTCTAAGGATGTGAGGCCTTCGTTCACGTTGTGGCGGAGGACTAGGTCTTTCTCTGTGGTCTCCACAGGGGATTCAGACATCCCTTCGTCTTGGGAGATGCAAGACGAGCCTACATTCAATTCACTGCAGGGATATCCGGCCTTACTTCGAGTCAGAGCATCTCGGTGTCCATTCCACTTGAGGCCACAAACTCAGGGTTCCTCTCACATACCTGTAGCTGAGAGAAGCCTCCTCTTGAGGTGCTTGTGGAAAGTTTGTATTCCTCTTGAGTCTAAGCCAGGGACTAAGCTCTCATCTCGAGTTGATTTGGGGTCCACGGAGCCCTTTCGTGTTGCTCCAGTGACCTCAGGATCCCTCTAGACTTGAGACAGTGATCTTGGGTTTTCTCTGGAGTGCCATCAAGGAAATCAAGGCTCCTTTCACGTTTGAAGTGGAACACGGAATTGTTCTGCACGCAGTGCAGGGGAATCGGGCCTCAACTCGCGGCGAGGGGGAAATCTCATGGTTTTTCTCGAGTTGCGGCCGGAACCTGGGGTATATTCTCGAGTTACGACGGGGAGGGCCCTTCCAGACAAGTGTTTGTTCAGCGACGTCAGGACTCCTGCCGAGGAGCGAGGGAAACCTCGGGATTCTCCTCGAGTCTTGGCATGGCAATTGGGACGCGTCTCCACGTGAGGCGGGAGACCCAGGGTCCCTTTCCACGTGCCATAGGAATCCTGGGACTCCTATCCATTTTCAAGAGGAGTTAGGCATCGTCTCCTTCGGAAGTATTGATCTCCGCAGACCTCTCGAGTTTTCAAAGGATGTGAGGGCTCCGGTCGCGTTGAGGCGGAGGACTAGGTCTTTCTCTGTGGGCTCCACAGGGGATTCAGACAACCCTTCGTCTTGGGAGATGCAAGACGAGCCTGCATTCAATTCACTGCAGGGATATCCGGCCTTACTTCGAGTCAGAGCATCTCGGTGTCCATTCCACTTGAGGCCACAAACTCAGGGTCCCTCTGACATACCTGTAGCTTAGAGAAGCCTCCTCTTGAGGTGCTTGTGGAAAGTTGGTATTCCTCTTGAGTCGAAGCCAGGGACTAAGCTCTCATCTCGAGTTGATTTGGGGTCCACGGAGCCCTTTCGTGTTGCTACAGTGACCTCAGGATCCCTCTAGACTAGAGACAGTGATCTTGGGTTTTCTCTGGAGTGCCATTAAGGAAATCAAGGCTCCTTTCACGTTTGATGTGGAACACGGAATTGGTCTGCACTCAGTGCAGGGGAATCGGGCCTCATCTCGCGGCGAGGGGGAAATCTCATGGTTTTTCGCGAGTTGCGGCCGGATCCTGGGGTATATTCTCGAGTTACGACGGGGAGGGCCCTCCCAGACACGGGTTTGATCAGCGACGTGAGGACTCCTGCCTAGGTGCGAGGGACACCTCGGGATTCTCCACAAGTCTTGGACTGGCAATTGGGACGCGTCTCCACATGAGGCGGGAGAACCAGTGTCCCTTTCCAAGTGCTACAGGGATCCTGGGACTCCAATTCATTTTCAGGAGGAGTCAGGCATCGTCTCCTTTGGAAGCATTGATCTCCGCGGACCTCTCGAATTTTCAAAGGATGTGAGGCCACCGGTCGCGATGAGGCGGAAAATTAGGTCTTTCTCTGTGGTCTCCACAGGGGATTCAGACATCCCTTCGTCTTGGGAGATGCAAGACGAGCCTGCATTCAATTCACTGCAGGGATATCCGGCCTTACTTCGAGTCAGAGCATCTCGGTGTCCATTCCACTTGAGGCCACAAACTCAGGGTCCCTCTCACATACCTGTAGCTGAGAGAAGCCTCCTCTTGAGGTGCTTGTGGAAAGTTGGTATTCCTCTTGAGTCGAAGCCAGGGACTAATCTCTCATCTCGAGTTGATTTGGGGTCCACGGAGCCCTTTTGTGTTGCTCCAGTGACCTCAGGATCCCTCTAGACTTGAGACAGTGATCTTGGGTTTTCTCTGGAGTGCCATCAAGGAAATCGAGGCTCCTTTCACGTTTGATGTGGAACACGGAATTGCTCTGCACGTAGTGAAGGGGAATCGTGCCTCATCTCGCGGCGAGGGGGAAGTCTCATGGTTTTTCTCGAGTTGCGGCCAGAACCTGGGGTATATTCTCGAGTTACGACGGGGAGGGCCCTTCCAGACACGTGTTTGTTCAGCGACGTCAGGACTCCGGCCTAGGTGCGAGGGACACCTCGGGATTCTCCTCGAGTCTTGGCATGGCAATTGGGACGCGTGTCCATGTGAGGCGGGAGACCCAGGGTCCCTTTCCACGTGCCACAGGGATCCTGGGACTCCTATCCATTTTCAAGAGGAGTCAGGCATCGTCTCCTTTCGAAGCATTTATCTCCGCAGACCTCTCGCGTTTTCAAAGGGTATGATGCCTCCCGTCTCGATGAGGCGGAGGACTAGGTCTTTCTCTGTGGTCTCCACAGGGGATTCAGACATCCCTTCGTCTTGGGAGATGCAAGACGAGCCTGCATTCAATTCACTGCAGGGATATCCGGCCTTACTTCGAGTCAGAGCATCTCGGTGTCCATTCCACTTGAGACCACAAACTCAGGGTCCCTCTCACATACCTGTGGCTGCGAGAAGCCTCCTCTTCAGGTGCTTGTGGAAAGTTGGTATTCCTCTTGAGTCGAAGCCAGGGACTAAGCTCTCATCTCGAGTTGATTTGGGGTCCACGGAGCCCTTTAATTATGCTCCAGTGACCTGAGGATCCCTCTAGACTTGAGACAGTGATCTTGGGTTTTCTCTGGAGTGCCATCAAGGAAATCAAGGCTCCTTTCACGTTTGATGTGGAACACGGAATTGCTCTGCACGCAGTGCAGGGGAATCGGGCCTCATCCAGCGGCGAGGGGGAAGTCTCATGGTTTTTCTCGAGTTGCGGCCGGAACCTGGGATATATTCTCGAGTTACGACGGGGAGGGCCCTTCCAGACACTTGTTTGTTCAGCGACGTCAGGACTCCTGCCTAGGTGCGAGGGACACCTCGGGATTCTCCTCGAGTCTTGGCATGGCAATGGGGACGCGTCTCCACGTGAGGCGGGAGACCCAGGGTCCCTTTCCACGTGCCACAGGGATCCTGGGACTCCTATCCATTTTCAAAAGGCGTCAGGCATCGTCTCCTTCGGAAGTATTGATCTCCGCGGTCCTCTCGAGTTTTCAAAGGATATGAGGCCTCCGTTTGCGTTGATGTGGAGGACTATGTCTTTCTCTGTGGTCTCCACAGGGGATTCAGACAACCCTTCGTCTTGGGAGATGCAAGACGAGCCTGCATTCAAATCACTGCAGGGATATCTGGCCTTACTTCGAGTCAGAGCATCTCGGTGTCCATTCCACTTGGGGCGACCAACTCAGGGTCCCTCTCACATACCATTAGCTGAGAGTAGCCTCCTCTTCAGGTGCTTGTGGAAAGTTGGTAATCCTCGTGAGTCGAAGCCAGACACTAAACTCTCATCTCGAGTTGATTTGAGGCCACGGAGCCCTTTCATGTTTCTCCAGTGACCTCAGGATCCCTCTAGACTTGAGACAGTGATCTTGGGTTTTCTCTGGAGTGCCATCAACGAAATCAAGGCTCCTTTCACGTTTGATGTGGAACACGGAATTGCTCTGCACGCAGTGCAGGGGAATCGGGCCTCATCCAGCGGCGAGGGGGAAGTCTCAAGGTTTTTCTCGACTTGCGGCGGAACCTGGGGTATATTCTCGAGTTACGACGGGGAGGGCCCTTCCAGACACCTGTTTGTTCAGCGACGTCAGGACTCCTGCCTAGGTGCGAGGGACACCTCGGGATACTCCTCGATTCTTGGCATGGCAATGGGGACGCATCTCCACCTGAGGCGGGAGACCAAGGGTAACTTTCCACGTGCCACAGGGATCCTGGGACTCCTATCCATTTTCAAGAGGAGTCAGGCATCGTCTCCTTCGGAAGTATTGATCTCCGCGGACCTCTCGAGTTTTCAAAGGATGTGAGGCCTCCGGTCGCGTTGAGGCAGAGGACTAGGTCTTTCTCTGTGGGCTCCACAGGGGATTCAGACAACCCTTCGTCTTGGGAGATGCAAGACGAGCCTGCATTCAATTCACTGCAGGGATATCCGGCCTTACTTCGAGTCAGAGCATCTCGGTGTCCATTCCACTTGAGGCCACAAACTCAGGGTCCCTCTGACATACCTGTAGCTGAGAGAAGCCTCCTCTTGAGGTGCTTGTGGAAAGTTGGTATTCCTCTTGAGTCGAAGCCAGGGACTAAGCTCTCATCTCGAGTTGATTTGGGGTCCACCGAGCCCTTTCGTGTTGCTACAGTGACCTCAGGATCCCTCTAGACTTGAGACAGTGATCTTGGGTTTTCTCTGGAGTGCCATCAAGGAAATCAAGGCTCCTTTCACGTTTGATGTGGAACACGGAATTGCTCTGCATGCAGTGCAGGGGAATCGGGCCTCATCTCGCGGCGAGGGGGAAGTCTCATGGTTTTTCTCGAGTTGCGGCCGGAACCTGGGGTATATTCTCGAGTTACGACGGGGAGGGCCCTTCCAGACACGTGTTTGTTCAGCGACGTCAGGACTCCTGCCTAGGTGCTAGGGACACCTCGGGATTCTCCTCGAGTCTTGGCATGGCAATTGGGACGCGTGTCCACGTGAGGCGGGAGACCCAGGGTCCCTCTCCACGTGCCACAGGGATCCTGGGACTCCTATCCATTTTCAAGAGGAGTCAGGCATCGTCTCCTTCGGAAGTATTGATCTCCGCGGACCTCTCGAGTTTTCAAAGGATGTGAGGCCTCCGGTCGCGTTGAGGCGGAGGACTAGGTCTTTCTCTGTGGGCTCCACAGGGGATTCAGACAACCCTTCGTCTTGGGAGATGCAAGACGAGCCTGCATTCAATTCACTGCAGGGATATCCGGCCTTACTTCGAGTCAGAGCATCTCGGTGTCCATTCCACTTGAGGCCACAAACTCAGGGTCCCTCTGACATACCTGTAGCTGAGAGAAGCCTCCTCTTGAGGTGCTTGTGGAAAGTTGGTATTCCTCTTGAGTCGAAGTCAGGGACTAAGCTCTCATCTCGAGTTGATTTGGGGTCCACGGAGCCCTTTCGTGTTGCTACAGTGACCTCAGGATCCCTCTAGACTTGAGACAGTGATCTTGGGTTTTCTCTGGAGTGCCATTAAGGAAATCAAGGCTCCTTTCACGTTTGATGTGGAACACGGAATTGGTCTGCACTCAGTGCAGGGGAATCGGGCCTCAACTCACGGCGAGGGGGAAATCTCATGGTTTTTCTCGAGTTGCGGCCGGAAACTGGGGTATATTCTCGAGTAACGACGGGGAGGGCCCTTCTAGACACGTGTTTGTTCAGCGACATCAGGACTCCTGCCTAGGTGCGAGGGACCCCTCGGGATTCTCCTCGAGTCTTGGCATGGCAATTGGGACGCGTCTCCACATGAGGCGGGAGAACCAGGGTCCCTTTCCACGTGCCACAGGGATCCTGGGACTCCTATCCATTTTCAAGAGGAGTCAGGCATCGTCTCCTTTGGAAGCAATTATCTCCGCGTACCTCTCGAATTTTCAAAGGATGTGAAGCCTCCGCTCGGGATGAGGCGGATAATTAGGTGTTTCTCTGTGATCTCCACAGGGGATTCAGACATCCCTTCGTCTTGGGAGATGCAAGACGAGCCTGCATTCAATTCACTGCAGGGATATCCGGCCTTACTTCGAGTCAGAGCATCTCGGTATCCATTCCACTTGAGGCCACAAACTCAGGGGCCCTCTCACATACCTGTAGCTGAGAGAAGCCTCCTCTTGAGGTGCTTGTGGAAAGTTGGTATTCCTCTTGAGTCGAAGCCAGGTACTAAGCTCTCATCTCGAGTTGATTTGGGGTCCACGGAGCCCTTTCGTGTTGCTACAGTGACCTCAGGATCCCTCTAGACTAGAGACAGTGATCTTGGGTTTTCTCTGGAGTGCCATCAAGGAAATCAAGGCTCCTTTCACGTTTGAAGTGGAACACGGAATTGCTCTTCACGCAGCCCAGGGGAATCGGGCCTCAACTCGTGGCGAGGGGGAAATCTCATGGTTTTTCTCGAGTTGCGGCCGGAACCTGGGGTATATTCTCGAGTTACGACGGGGAGGGCCCTTCCAGACACGTGTTTGTTCAGCGACGTCAGGACTCCTGCCTAGGTGCGAGGGACACCTCGGGATTCTCCTCGAGTCTTGGCATGGCAATTGGGACGCGTCTCCACGTGAGGCGGGAGACCCAGGTTACCTGTCCACGTGCCACAGGGATCCTGGGACTCCAATCCATTTTCAAGAGGAGTCAGGCATCGTCTCCTTTGGAAGCATTGATCTCCTTGGACCTCTCGAATTTTCAAAGGATATGAGGCCTCCGGTCACGATGAGGCGGAGGACTAGGTCTTTCTCTGTGGGCTCCACAGGGGATTCAGACAACCCTTCGTCTTGGGAGATGCAAGACGAGCCTGCATTCAATTCACTGCAGGGATATCCGGCCTTACTTCGAGTCAGAGCATCTCGGTGTCCATTCCACTTGAGGCCACAAACTCAGGGTCCCTCTGACATACCTGTAGCTGAGAGAAGCCTCCTCTTGAGGTGCTTGTGGAAAGTTGGTATTCCTCTTGAGTCGAAGCCAGGGACTAAGCTCTCATCTCGAGTTGATTTGGGGTCCACGGAGCCCTTTCGTGTTGCTACAGTGACCTCAGGATCCCTCTAGACTTGAGACAGTGATCTTGGGTTTTCTCTGGAGTGCCATTAAGGAAATCAAGGCTCCTTTCACGTTTGATGTGGAACATGGAATTGGTCTGCACTCAGTGCAGGGGAATGGGGCCTCATCTCGCGGGGAGGGGGAAGTCTCATGGTTTTTCACGAGTTGCGGCCGGAACCTGGGGTATATTCTCGAGTTACGACGGGGAGGGCCCTTCCAGACACGTGTTTGTTCAGCGACGTCAGGACTCCTGCCTAGGTGCGAGGGACACCACGGGATTCTTCTCGAGTCTTGGCATGGCAATTGGGACGCGTCTCCACGTGAGGCGGGAGACCCAGGGTCCCTTTCCATGTTCCACAGGGATCCTGGGACTCCTATCCATTTTCAAGAGGAGTCAGGCATCGTCTCCTTTGGAAGCATTGATCTCCGCGGACCTCTCGAGTTTTCAAAGGATGTGAGGCCTCCGGTCGCGTTGAGGAGGAGGACTAGGTCTTTCTCTGTGTTCTGCCCAGGGGATTCAGACATACCTTCGTCTTGGGAGATGCAAGATGAGCCTGCATTCAATTCGCTGCAGGGATTTCCGGCCTTACTTTGAGTCAGAGCATCTCGGTGTCCATTCCACTTGAGGCCACAAACTCAGGGTCCCTCTCACATACCTGTAGCTGAGAGAAGCCTCCTCTTGAGGGGCTTGTGGAAAGTTCGTATTCCTCTTGAGTTGAAGCCAGGGACTAATCTCTCATCTCGAGTTGATTTGGGGTCCACGGAGCCCTTTCTTGTTTCTCCAGTGACCTCAGGATCCCTCTAGACTAGAGACAGTGATCTTGGGTTTTCTCTGGAGTGCCATCAAGGAAATCAAGGCTCCTTTCACGTTTGATGTGGAACACGGAATTGCTCTGCACGCATTGCAGGGGAATCGGGCCTCATCACGCGGCGAGGGGGAAGTCTCATGGTTTTTCTCGAGTTGCGGCCGAAACCTGGGGTATATTCTCGAGTTACGACGGGGAGGGCCCTTCCAGACACTTGTTTGTTCAGCGACGTCAGGACTCCTGCCTAGGTGCGAGGGACACCTCGGGATTCTCCTCAAGTCTTGGCATGGCAATTGGGACGCGTCTCCACGTGAGGCGGGAGACCCAGGGTCCCTTTCCACGTGCCACAGTGATCCTGGGACTCCTATCCATTTTCAAGAGGCGTCAAGCATCGTCTCCTTTGGAAGCATTGATCTCCGCGGACCTCTCGAGTTTTCAAAGGATGTGAGGCCTCCGGTCGCGATGAGGCGGAGGAGTAGGTCTTTCTCTGTGGTCTCCACAGGGGATTCAGACATCCCTTCGTCTTGGGAGATGCAAGACGAACCTGCATTCAATTCACGGCAGGGATATCTGGCCTTACTTTGAGTCAGAGCATCTCGGTGGACATTCCACTTGAGGCGACAAACTCAGAGTCCCTCTCACATACCATTAGCTGAGAGAAGCCTCCTCTTGAGGTGCTTGTGGTAAGTTGGTATTCCTCTCGATTTGAAGCCAGGGACTAAGCTCTCATCTTGAGTTGATTTGGGGTCCACGGAGCCCTTTCCTGTTGCCCCAGTGACCTCAGGATCCCTCTAGACTTGAGACAGTGATCTTGGGTTTTCTCTGGAGTGCCATCAACGAAATCAAGGCTCCTTTCACGTTTGATGTGGAACACGGAATTGCTCTGCATGCAGTGCAGGGGAATCGGTCCTCAACTCACGGCGAGGGGGAAATCTCATGCTTTTTCTCGAGTTGCGGCCGGAAACTGGGGTATATTCTCGAGTAACGACGGGGAGGGCCCTTCTAGACACGTGTTTGTTCAGCGACATCAGGACTCCTGCCTAGGTGCGAGGGACCCCTCGGGATTCTCCTCGAGTCTTGGCATGGCAATTGGGACGCGTCTCCACATGAGGCGGGAGAACCAGGGTCCCTTTCCACGTGCCACAGGGATCCTGGGACTCCTATCCATTTTCAAGAGGAGTCAGGCATCGTCTCCTTTGGAAGCAATTATCTCCGCGTACCTCTCGAATTTTCAAAGGATGTGAAGCCTCCGCTCGGGATGAGGCGGATAATTAGGTCTTTCTCTGTGATCTCCACAGGGGATTCAGACATCCCTTCGTCTTGGGAGAATCAAGACGAACCTGCATTCAATTCACTGCAGGGATATCCGGCCTTACTTCGAGTCAGAGCATCTCGGTGTCCATTCCACTTGAGGCCACAAACTCAGGGGCCCTCTCACATACCTGTAGCTGAGAGAAGCCTCCTCTTGAGGTGCTTGTGGAAAGTTGGTATTCCTCTTGAGTCGAAGCCAGGGACTAAGCTCTCATCTCGAGTTGATTTGGGGTCCACGGAGCCCTTTCTTGTTGCTACAGTGACCTCAGGATCCCTCTAGACTTGAGACAGTGATCTTGGGTTTTCTCTGGAGTGCCATCAAGGAAATCAAGTCTCCTTTCACATTTGATGTGGAACACGGAATTCCTCTGCACGAGCCCAGGGGAATCAGGCCTCATCTCGCGGCGAGGGGGAAGTCTCATGGTTTTTCTCGAGTTGCGGTCGGAACCTGGGGTATATTCTCGAGTTACGACGGGGAGGGCCCTTCCAGACACGTGTTTGTTCAGCGACGTCAGGACTCCTGCCTAGGTGCGAGGGACACCTCGGGATTCTTCTCGAGTCTTGGCATGGCAATTGGGACGCGTCTCCACGTGAGGCGGGAGACCCAGGGTCCCTTTCCATGTTCCACAGGGATCCTGGGACTCCTATCCATTTTCAAGAGGAGTCAGGCATCGTCTCCTTTGGAAGCATTGATCTCCGCGGACCTCTCGAGTTTTCAAAGGATGTGAGGCCTCCGGTCGCGTTGAGGCCGAGGACTAGGTCTTTCTCTGTGTTCTGCACAGGGGATTCAGACATACCTTCGTCTTGGGAGATGCAAGATGAGCCTGCATTCAATTCACTGCAGGGATTTCCGGCTTACTTTGAGTCAGAGCATCTCGGTGTCCATTCCACTTGAGGCCACAAACTCAAGGTCCCTCTCACATACCTGTAGCTGAGAGAAGCCTCCTCTTGAGGGGCTTGTGGAAAGTTCGTATTCCTCTTGAGTTGAAGCCAGGGACTAATCTCTCATCTCGAGTTGATTTGGGGTCCACGGAGCCCTTTCTTGTTGCTACAGTGACCTCAGGATCCCTCTAGACTAGAGACAGTGATCTTGGGTTTTCTCTGGAGTGCCATCAAGGAAATCAAGGATCCTTTCACGTTTGATGTGGAACACGGAATTGCTCTGCACCCAGTGCAGGGGAATCGGGCCTCATCTCGCGGCGAGGGGGAAGTCTCATGGTTTTTCTCGAGTTGCGGCCGGAACCTGGGGTATATTCTCGAGTTACGACGGGGAGGGCCCTTCCAGACACTTGTTTGTTCAGCGACGTCAGGACTCCTGCCTAGGTGCGAGGGACATATCGGGATTCTCCTCAAGTCTTGGCATGGCAATTGGGACGCGTCTCCACGTGAGGCGGGAGACCCAGGGTCCCTTTCCACGTGCCACAGGGATCCTGGGACTCCTATCCATTTTCAAGAGGCGTCAAGCATCGTCTCCTTTGGAAGCATTGATCTCCGCGGACCTCTCGAGTTTTCAAAGGATGTGAGGCCTCCGGTCGCGATGAGGCGGAGGAGTAGGTCTTTCTCTGTGGTCTCCACAGGGGATTCAGACATCCCTTCGTCTTGGGAGATGCAAGACGAACCTGCATTCAATTCACTGCAGGGATATCTGGCCTTACTTTGAGTCAGAGCATCTCGGTGGACATTCCACTTGAGGCGACAAACTCAGAGTCCCTCTCACATACCATTAGCTGAGAGAAGCCTCCTCTTGAGGTGCTTGTGGAAAGTTGGTATTCCTCTCGATTTGAAGCCAGGGACTAAGCTCTCATCTTGAGTTGATTTGGGGTCCACGGAGCCCTTTCCTGTTGCCCCAGTGACCTCAGGATCCCTCTAGACTTGAGACAGTGATCTTGGGTTTTCTCTGGAGTGCCATCAACGAAATCAAGGCTCCTTTCACGTTTGATGTGGAACACGGAATTGCTCTGCATGCAGTGCAGGGGAATCGGTCCTCAACTCACGGCGAGGGGGAAATCTCATGGTTTTTCTCGAGTTGCGGCCGGAACCTGGGGTATATTCTCGAGTAACGACGGGGAGGGCCCTTCTAGACACGTGTTTGTTCAGCGACATCAGGACTCCTGCCTAGGTGCGAGGGACCCCTCGGGATTCTCCTCGAGTCTTGGCATGGCAATTGGGACGCGTCTCCACATGAGGCGGGAGAACCAGGGTCCCTTTCCACGTGCCACAGGGATCCTGGGACTCCTATCCATTTTCAAGAGGAGTCAGGCATCGTCTCCTTTGGAAGCAATTATCTCCGCGTACCTCTCGAATTTTCAAAGGATGTGAAGCCTCCGCTCGGGATGAGGCGGATAATTAGGTCTTTCTCTGTGATCTCCACAGGGGATTCAGACATCCCTTCGTCTTGGGAGATGCAAGACGAGCCTGCATTCAATTCACTGCAGGGATATCCGGCCTTACTTCGAGTCAGAGCATCTCGGTGTCCATTCCACTTGAGGCCACAAACTCAGGGGCCCTCTCACATACCTGTAGCTGAGAGAAGCCTCCTCTTGAGGTGCTTGTGGAAAGTTGGTATTCCACTTGAGTCGAAACCAGGGACTAAGCTCTCATCTCGAGTTGATTTGGGGTCCACGGAGCCCTTTCGTGTTGCTCCAGTGACCTCAGGATCCCTCTAGACTAGAGACAGTGATCTTGGGTTTTCTCTGGAGTGCCATCAAGGAAATCAAGGCTCCTTTCATTTTTGATGTGGAATACGGAATTGCTCTGCACGCAGTGCAGGGGAATCGGGCCTCATCTCGCGGCGAGGGGGAAGTCTCATGGTTTTTCTCGAGTTGCGGCCGGAACCTGGGGTATATTCTCGAGTTAAGACGCGGAGGGCCCTTCCAGACACGTGTTTGTTCAGCGACGTCAGGACTCCTGCCTAGGTGCGAGGGACACCTCGGGATTCTCCTCGAGTCTTGGCATGGCAATTGGGACGCGTCTCCACGTGAGGCGGGAGACCCAGGGTCCCTTTCCACGTGCCACAGGGATCCTGGGACTCCTATCCATTTTCAAGAGGAGTCAGGCATCGTCTCCTTCGGAAGTATTGATCTCCGCAGACCTCTCGAGTTTTCAAAGGATGTGAGGGCTCCGGTCGCGTTGAGGCGGAGGACTAGGTCTTTCTCTGTGGGCTCCACAGGGGATTCAGACAACCCTTCGTCTTGGGAGATGCAAGACGAGCCTGCATTCAATTCACTGCAGGGATATCCGGCCTTACTTCGAGTCAGAGCATCTCGGTGTCCATTCCACTTGAGGCCACAAACTCAGGGTCCCTCTGACATACCTGTAGCTGAGAGAAGCCTCCTCTTGAGGTGCTTGTGGAAAGTTGGTATTCCTCTTGAGTCGAAGCCAGGGACTAAGATCTCATCTCGAGTTGATTTGGGGTCCACGGAGCCCTTTCGTGTTGCTACAGTGACCTCAGGATCCCTCTAGACTAGAGACAGTGATCTTGGGTTTTCTCTGGAGTGCCATTAAGAAAATCAAGGCTCCTTTCACGTTTGATGTGGAACACGGAATTGGTCTGCACTCAGTGCAGGGGAATCGGGCCTCATCTCGCGGCGAGGGGGAAATCTCATGGTTTTTCGCGAGTTGCGGCCGGAACCTGGGGTATATTCTCGAGTTACGACGGGGAGGGCCATTCCAGACACGGGTTTGTTCAGCGACGTGAGGACTCCTGCCTAGGTGCGAGGGACACCTCGGGATTCTCCACAAGTCTTGGACTGGCAATTGGGACGCGTCTCCACATGAGGCGGGAGAACCAGTGTCCCTTTCCACGTGCCACAGGGATCCTGGGACTCCTATCCATTTTCAGGAGGAGTCAGGCATCCTCTCCTTTGGAAGCATTGATCTCCGCGGACCTCTCGAATTTTCAAAGGATGTGAGGCCACCGGTCGCGATGAGGCGGATAATTAGGTCTTTCTCTGTGGTCTCCACAGGGGATTCAGACATCCTTTCGTCTTGGGAGATGCAAGACGAGCCTGCATTCAATTCACTGCAGGGATATCCGGCCTTACTTCGAGTCAGAGCATCTCGGTTTCCATTCCACTTGAGGCCACAAACTCAGGGTCCCTCTCACATACCTGTAGCTGAGAGAAGCCTCCTGTTGGGTTCATGTGGAAAGTTGGTATTCCTCTTGAGTCGAAACCAGGGACTAAGCTCTCACCTCGAGTTGATTTGGGGTCCACGGAGCCCTTTCGTGTTGCTCCAGTGACCTCAGGATCCCTCTAGACTTGAGACAGTGATCTTGGGTTTTCTCCGGAGTGCCAGCAAGGAAATCAAGGCTCCTTTCACTTTTGATGTGGAACACGGAATTGCTCTGCACGCAGTGCAGGGGAATCGTGCCTCATCTCGCGGCGAGGGGGAAATCTCATGGTTTTTCTCGAGTTGCGGCCAGAACCTGGGGTATATTCTCGAGTTACGACGGGGAGGGCCCTTCCAGACACGTGTTTGTTCCGCGACGTCAGGATTCCTGCCTAGGTGCGAGGGACACCTCGGGATTCTCCTCGAGTCTTGGCATGGCAATTGGGACGCGTCTCCACGTGAGGCGGGAGACCCAGGGTCCCTTTCCACGTGCCACAGTGATCCTGGGACTTCTATCCATTTTCAAGAGGAGGCAGGCATCGTCTCCTTTGGAAGCATTGATCTCCGCAGACCTCTCGAGTTTTCAAAGGATGTGAGGCCTCCGGTCGCGATGAGGTGGATGACTAGTTCTTTCTCTGTCATCTCCACAGGGGATTCAGACATCCCTTCATCTTGGGAGATGCAAGACGAGCCTGCATTCAATTCACTGCAGGGATATCCGCCTTATTTCGAGTCAGAACATCTTGGTGTCCATTACACTTGAGGCCACAATTTCAGGGTCCCTGTCACATACCTGTAGCTGAGAGAAGCCTCCTCTTGAGGTGCTTGTGGAAAGTTGGTATTCCTCTTGAGTCGAAGCCAGGGACTAAGCTCTCATCTCGAGTTGATTTGGGGTCCACGGAGCCCTTTCGTGTCGGTACAGTGACCTCAGGATCCCTCTAGACTTGAGACAGTGATCTTGGGTTTTCTTTGGAGTGCCATCAAGGAAATCAAGGCTCCTTTCACGTTTGATGTGGAACACGGAATTGCTCTGCACGCAGTGCATGGGAATCGGGCCTCATGTCGCGGCGAGGGGGAAGTCTCATGGTTTTTCTCGAGTTGCGGCCGGAACCTAGGGTATATTCTCGAGTTACGATTGGGAGGGCCCTTCCAGGCAGGTGTTTGTTCAGCGACGTCAGGACTCCTGCCTAGGTGCGAGGGACACCTCGGGATTCCCCTCGAGTCTTGGCATGGCAATTGGGAGCATCTCCACAAGAGGTGGAAGACCCAGGGTCCCTTTCCACGTGCCACAGGGATCCTGGGACTCCTATCCATTTTCAAGAGGAGTCAGGCATCGTCTCCTTTGGAAGCATTGATCTCCGCGGACCTCTCGAGTTTTCAAAGGATGTGAGGCCTCCGCTCCCGATGAGGCGGAGAATTAGGTCTTTCTCTGTGGTCTCCACAGGGGATTCAGACATCCCTTCGTCTTGCGAGATGCAAGACGAGGCTGCATTCAATTCACTGCAGGGATATCCGGCCTTACTTCGAGTCAGAGCATCTTGGTGTCCATTCCACTTGAGGCCACAAACTCAGGGTCCCTCTCACATACCTGTAGCTGAGAGAAGCCTCCTCTTGAGGTGCCTGTGGAAAGTTGGTATTCCTCTTGAGTCACATCCACGGACTAAGCTCTCATCTCGAGTTGATTTGGGGTCCACGTAGACCTTTCTTGTTGCTACATTGACCTCAGGATCCCTCTAGACTTGAGGCAGTGATCTTGGATTTCCTCTGGAGTGTCATCAAGGAAATCAAGGCTCCTTTCACATTTGATGTGGAACACGGAATTGCTCTGCACCCAGTGCAGGGGAATCGGGCCTCATCTCTCGGCGAGGGGGAAGTCTCATGGATTTTCTCGAGTTGCGGCCGGAACCTCGGGTATATTGTCGAGTTATGACGGGGAGGGCCCTTAAAGATACTGATTTTTCAGCGACGTCAGGACTCCTACCTAGGTGCGAGGGACACCTCTGGATGCTCCTCGAGCCTGGGCATGGCAATTGGGACGCGTCTCCACGTGAGGCGGGAGACCCAGGATCCCTTTCCACGTACCACAGGGATCCTGGGACTCCTATCAATTTTCAAGAGGAGTCAGGGATCGTCACCTTTGGAAGCATTGATCTCCGCGGACCTCTGGAGTTTTCAAAGGATGTGACGTTCCAGTGGCGATGAGGCGGAGAACTAGGTCTTTTTCTGTGGTATCCACAGGGGATTCAGATATCCCTTCATCTTGGGAGATGCAATACGAGCCTGCATTCAATTCACTGCAGGGATATCCGGCCTTACTTCGAGTCAGAGCATCTCGGTGTCCATTCCACTTGAGGCCACAAACTCAGGGTCCCTCTCACATACCTGTAGCTGAGAGAAGCCTCCTCTTGAGGTGCTTGTGGAAAGTTGGTAATCCTCTTGAGTTGAAGCCAGGGACTAAGCTCTCATCTCGAGTTGATTTGGGGTCCACGGAGCCCTTTCCTGTTGCTCCAGTGACGTCAGGATCCCTCTAGACTTGAGACAGTGATCTTCGGTTTGCTCTGGAGTGCCATCAAGGAAATCAAGGTTCCTTTCACGTTTGATGTGGAACACGCAATTGCTCTGCAGGCAGTGCAGGGGAATCGGGCCTCATCTTGCGGCGAGGGGGGAGTCTCATGGTTTTTCTCGAGTTGCGGCCGGAACCTGGGGTATATTCTCGAGTTACGACGAGGAGGGCCCTTCCAGACACGTGTTTGTTCAGGGACGTCAGGACTCCTGCCTCGGTGCGAGGGACACCTCGGGATTCTCCTCGAGTCTTGGCATGGCTATTGGGACGCGTCTCCACGTGAGGCAGGAGACCCAGGGTCCCTTTCCAAGTGACACAGGGATCCTGGGACTCCTATCCATTTTCAAGAGGAGTCAGGCATCGTCTCCTTTGGAAGCCTTGATCTCCACGGACCTCTCGAGTTTTCAAAGGATGTGAGGAATCCGGACGCGATGAGGCGGAGAACTAGGTCTTTCTTGTGGTCTCCACAGGGGATTCAGACATCCCTTCGTCTTGCGAGATGCAAGACGAGGCTGCATTCAATTCACTGCAGGGATATCCGGCCTTACTTCGAGTCAGAGCATCTTGGTGTCCATTCCACTTGAGGCCACAAACTCAGGGTCCCTCTCACATACCTGTAGCTGAGAGAAGCCTCCTCTTGAGGTGCCTGTGGAAAGTTGGTATTCCTCTTGAGTCACATCCAGGGACTAAGCTCTCATCTCGAGTTGATTTGGGGTCCACGTAGACCTTTCTTGTTGCTACATTGACCTCAGGATCCCTCTAGACTTGAGGCAGTGATCTTGGATTTCCTCTGGAGTGTCATCAAGGAAATCAAGGCTCCTTTCACATTTGATGTGGAACACGGAATTGCTCTGCACCCAGTGCAGGGGAATCGGGCCTCATCTCTCGGCGAGGGGGAAGTCTCATGGATTTTCTCGAGTTGCGGCCGGAACCTCGGGTATATTGTCGAGTTATGACGGGGAGGGCCCTTAAAGATACTGATTTTTCAGCGACGTCAGGACTCCTACCTAGGTGCGAGGGACACCTCTGGATGCTCCTCGAGCCTGGGCATGGCAATTGGGACGCGTCTCGACGTGAGGCGGGAGACCCAGGATCCCTTTCCACGTACCACAGGGATCCTGGGACTCCTATCAATTTTCAAGAGGAGTCAGGGATCGTCACCTTTGGAAGCATTGATCTCCGCGGACGTCTGGAGTTTTCAAAGGATGTGACGTTCCAGTGGCGATGAGGCGGAGAACTAGGTCTTTCTCTGTGGTCTCCACAGGGGATTCAGATATCCCTTCGTCTTGGTAGATGCAATACGAGCCTGCATTCAATTCACTGCAGGGATATCCGGCCTTACTTCGAGTCAGAGCATCTCGGTGTCCATTCCACTTGAGGCCACAAACTCAGGGTCCCTCTCACATACCTGTAGCTGAGAGAAGCCTCCTCTTGAGGTGCTTGTGGAAAGTTGGTATTCCTCTTGAGTCGAAGCCAGGGACTAAGCTCTCATCTCGAGTTGATTTGGGGTCCAAAGAGCCCTTTCGTGTTGCTCCAGTGACCTCAGGATCCCTCTAGACTTGAGACAGTGATCTTCGGTTTGCTCTGGAGTGCCATCAAGGAAATCAAGGCTCCTTTCACGTTTGATGTGGAACACGCAATTGCTCTGCACCCAGTGCAGGGGAATCGGGCCTCATCTCGCGGCGAGGGGCGAGTCTCATGGTTTTTCTCGAGTTGCGGCCGGAACCTGGGGTATATTCTCGAGTTACGACGGGGAGGGCCCTTCCAGACACGTGTTTGTTCAGCGACGTCAGGACTCCTGCCTCGGTGCGAGCGACACCTCGGGATGCCCCTCGAGTCTTGGCATGGCAATTGGGACGCGTCTCCACGTGAGGCGGGAGACCCAGGGTCCCTTTCCAAGTGCCACAGGGATCCTGGGACTCCTATCCATTTTCAAGAGGAATCAGGCATCGTCTCCTTTGGAAGCATTGATCTCCACGGACCTCTCGAGTTTTCAAAGGATGTGAGACCTCCGGTCGTGATGAGGCGGAGAACTAGATCTTTCTCTGTGGTATCCACAGGGGATTCAGATATCCCTTCGTCTTGGGAGATGCATGACGAGCCTGCATTCAATTCACTGCAGGGATATGCAGCCTTCCTTCGAGTCAGAGCATCTCGGTGTCCATTCCACTTGAGGCCACAAACTCAGGGTCCCTCTCACATACCTGCAGCTGAGAGAAGCCTCCTCTTGAGGTCCTTATCGAAAGTTGCTATTCCTCTTGAGTCGAAGCCAGGGACTAAGCTATCATCTCGAGTTGATTTGGGGTCCACAGAGCCCTTTCGTGTTGCTACAGTGACCTCAGGATCCCTCTAGACTTGAGACAGTGATCTTGGGATTTCTCTGGAGTGCCATCAAGGAAAGCAAGGCTCCTTTCACGTTTGATGTGGAACACGGAATTGCTCTGCACGCAGTGCAGGGGAATCGGGCCTCATCTCGCGGCGAGGGGGAAGTCTCATGGTTTTTCTCGAGTTGCGGCCGGAACCTGGGGTATATTCTCGAGTTACGACGGGGAGGGCCCGTCCAGACACGTGTTTGTTCAGCGACGTCAGGACTCCTGCCTCGGTGCGAGCGACACCTCGGGATGCCCCTCGAGTCTTGGCATGGCAATTGGGACGCGTCTCCACGTGAGGCGGGAGACCCAGTGTCCCTTTCCAAGTGCCACAGGGATCCTGGGACTCCTATCCATTTTCAAGAGGAATCAGGCATCGTCTCCTTTGGAAGCATTGATCTCCACGGACCTCTCGAGTTTTCAAAGGATGTGAGGCCTCCGGTCGTGATGAGGCGGAGAACTAGATCTTTCTCTGTGGTCTCCACAGGGGATTCAGATATCCCTTCGTCTTGGGAGATGCATGACGAGCCTGCATTCAATTCACTGCAGGGATATGCAGCCTTCCTTCGAGTCAGAGCATCTCGGTGTCCATTCCACTTGAGGCCACAAACTCAGGGTCCCTCTCACATACCTGTAGCTGAGAGAAGCCTCCTCTTGATGTGCTTGTGGAAAGTTGGTATTCCTCTTGAGTCGAAGCCAGGGACTAAGCTCTCATCTCGAGTTGATTTGTTGTCCACGGAGCCCTTTCCTGTTGCTCCAGTGACCTCAGGATCCCTCTAGACTTGAGACAGTGATCTTCGGTTTTCTCTGGAGTGCCATCAAAGAAATCAATGCTCCTTTCACGTTTGATGTGGAACACGCAATTGCTCTGCACGCAGTGCAAGTTAATCGGGCCTCATCTCACGCCGAGGGTGAAGTCTCATGGTTTTTCTCGAGTTGCGGCCGGAACCTTGGGTATATTCTCGAGTTACGACGGGGAGGGTCCTTCCAGACACGTGTTTGTTCAGCGACGTCAGGACTCCTGCCTAGGTGCGAGAGACACCTCTGGATTCTCCTCGAATCTTGGCATGGCAATTGGGACGCGTCTCCACGTGAGGCGGGAGACCCAGGGTCCCTTTCCACGTGCCACAGGGATCCTGGGACTCCTATCCATTTTCTAGAGGAGTCAGGCATCGTCTCCTTTGGAAGCATTGATCTCCACGGACCTCTCGAGTTTTCAAAGTATGTGAGGCCTCAGGACGCGATGAGGCGGAGAACTAGGTCTTTCTTGTGGTCTCCACAGGGGATTCAGACATCCCTTCGTCTTGCGAGATGCAAGACGAGGCTGCATTCAATTCACTGCAGGGATATCCGGCCTTACTTCGAGTCAGAGCATCTTGGTGTCCATTCCACTTGAGGCCACAAACTCAGGGTCCCTCTCACATACCTGTAGCTGAGAGAAGCCTCCTCTTGAGGTGCCTGTGGAAAGTTGGTATTCCTCTTGAGTCACATCCACGGACTAAGCTCTCATCTCGAGTTGATTTGGGGTCCACGTAGACTTTTCTTGTTGCTACATTGACCTCAGGATCCCTCTAGACTTGAGGCAGTGATCTTGGATTTCCTCTGGAGTGTCATCAAGGAAATCAAGGCTCCTTTCACATTTGATGTGGAACACGGAATTGCTCTGCACCCAGTGCAGGGGAATCGGGCCTCATCTCTCGGCGAGGGGGAAGTCTCATGGATTTTCTCGAGTTGCGGCCGGAACCTCGGGTATATTGTCGAGTTATGACGGGGAGGGCCCTTAAAGATACTGATTTTTCAGCGACGTCAGGACTCCTACCTAGGTGCGAGGGACACCTCTGGATGCTCCTCGAGCCTGGGCATGGCAATTGGGACGCGTTTCCACGTGAGGCGGGAGACCCAGGATCCCTTTCCACGTACCACAGGGATCCTGGGACTCCTATCAATTTTCAAGAGGAGTCAGGGATCGTCACCTTTGGAAGCATTGATCTCCGCGGACGTCTGGAGTTTTCAAAGGATGTGACGTTCCAGTGGCGATGAGGCGGAGAACTAGGTCTTTCTCTGTGGTCTCCACAGGGGATTCAGATATCCCTTCGTCTTGGTAGATGCGAGACGAGCCTGCATTCAATTCACTGCAGGGATATCCGGCCTTACTTCGAGTCAGAGCATCTCGGTGTCCATTCCACTTGAGGCCACAAACTCAGGGTCCCTCTCACATACCTGTAGCTGAGAGAAGCCTCCTCTTGAGGTGCTTGTGGAAAGTTGGTATTCTTCTTGAGTTGAAGCCAGGGACTAAGCTCTCATCTCGAGTTGATTTGGGGTCCACGGAGCCCTTTCCTGTTGCTCCAGTGACGTCAGGATCCCTCTAGACTTGAGACAGTGATCTTCGGTTTGCTCTGGAGTGCCATCAAGGAAATCAAGGTTCCTTTCACGTTTGATGTGGAACACGCAATTGCTCTGCACGCAGTGCAGGGGAATCGGGCCTCATCTTGCGGCGAGGGGGGAGTCTCATGGTTTTTCTCGAGTTGCGGCCGGAACCTGGGGTATATTTTCGAGTTACGACGGGGAGGGCCCTTCCAGACACGTGTTTTTTCAGCGACGTCAGGACTCCTGCCTCGGTGCGAGGGACACCTCGGGATTCTCCTCGAGTCTTGGCATGGCAATTGGGACGCGTCTCCACGTGAGGCAGGAGACCCAGGGTCCCTTGCCAAGTGACACAGGGATCCTGGGACTCCTATCCATTTTCAAGAGGAGTCAGGCATCGTCTCCTTTGGAAGCATTGATCTCCACGGACCTCTCGAGTTTTCAAAGGATGTGAGGAATCCGGTCGCGATGAGGCGGAGAACTAGGTCTTTCCTTGTGGTCTCCACAGGGGATTCAGACATCCCTTCGTCTTGGGAGATGCGAGACGAGCCTGCATTCAATTCACTGCAGGGATATCCGGCCTTACTTCGAGTCAGAGCATCTCGGTGTCCATTCCACTTGAGGCCACAAACTCAGGGTCCCTCTCACATACCTGTAGCTGAGAGAAGCCTCCTCTTGAGGTGCTTGTGGAAAGTTGGTATTCCTCTTGAGTCGAAGCCAGGGACTAAGCTCTCATCTCGAGTTGATTTGGGGTCCACGGAGCCCTTTCGTGTTGCTACAGTGACCTCAGGATCCCTCTAGACTTGAGACAGTGATCTTGGGTTTTCTCTGGAGTGCCATCAAGGAAATCGAGGCTCCTTTCACGTTTGATGTGGAACACGGAATTGCTCTGCACGTAGTGAAGGGGAATCGTGCCTCATCTCGCCGCGAGGGGGAAGTCTCATGGTTTTTCTCGAGTTGCGGGCAGAACCTGGGGTATATTCTCGAGTTACGACGGGGAGGGCCCTTCCAGACACGTGTTTGTTCAGCGACGTCAGGACTCCGGCCTAGGTGCGAGGGACACCTCGGGATTCTCCTCGAGTCTTGGCATGGCAATTGGGACGCGTGTCCACGTGAGGCGGGAGACCCAGGGTCCCTTTCCACGTGCCACAGGGATCCTGGGACTCCTATCCATTTTCAAGAAGAGTCAGGCATCGTCTCCTTTCGAAGCATTTATCTCCGCAGACCTCTCGCGTTTTCAAAGGATATGATGCCTCCCGTCTCGAAGAGGCGGAGGACTAGGTCTTTCTCTGTGGTCTCCACAGGGGATTCAGACATCCCTTCGTCTTGGGAGATGCAAGACGAGCCTGCATTCAATTCACTGCAGGGATATCCGGCCTTACTTCGAGTCAGAGCATCTCGGTGTCCATTCCACTTGAGGCGACAAACTCAGGGTCCCTCTCACATACCTGTGGCTGCGAGAAGCCTCCTCTTCAGGTGCTTGTGGAAAGTTGGTATTCCTCTTGAGTCGAAGCCAGGGACTAAGCTCTCATCTCGAGTTGATTTGGGGTCCACGGAGCCCTTTAATTATGCTCCAGTGACCTGAGGATCCCTCTAGACTTGAGACAGTGATCTTGGGTTTTCTCTGGAGTGCCATCAAGGAAATCAAGGCTCCTTTCACGTTTGATGTGGAACACGGAATTGCTCTGCACGCAGTGCAGGGGAATCGGGCCTCATCCAGCGGCGAGGGGGAAGTCTCATGGTTTTTCTCGAGTTGCGGCCGGAACCTGGGATATATTCTCGAGTTACGACGGGGAGGGCCCTTCCAGACACGGGTTTGCTCAGCGACGTCAGGAATCCTGCCTAGGTGCGAGGGACACCTCGGGATTCTCCTCGAGTCTTGGCATGGCAATGGGGACGCATCTCCACGTGAGGCGGGAGACCCAGGGTCCCTTTCCACGTGCCACAGGGATCCTGGGACTCCTATCCATTTTCAAGAGGCGTCAGGCATCGTCTCCTTCGGAAGTATTGATCTCCGCGGTCCTCTCGAGTTTTCAAAGGATATGAGGCCTCCGTTTGCGTTGATGTGGAGGACTATGTCTTTCTCTGTGGTCTCCACAGGGGATTCAGACAACCCTTCGTCTTGGGAGATGCAAGACAAGCCTGCATTCAATTCACTGCAGGGTTATCTGGCCTTACTTCGAGTCAGAGCATCTCCGTGTCCATTCCACTTGAGGCCACAAACTCAGGGTCCCTCTCACATACCTGTAGCTGAGAGTAGCCTCCTCTTCAGGTGCTTGTGGAAAGTTGGTAATCCTCTTGAGTCGAAGCCAGACACTAAACTCTCATCTCGAGTTGATTTGAGGCCACGGAGCCCTTTCATGTTTCTCCAGTGACCTCAGGATCCCTCTAGACTTGAGACAGTGACTTTGGGTTTTCTCTGGAGTGCCATCAAGGAAATCAAGGCTCCTTTCACGTTTGATGTGGAACACGGAATTGCTCTGCACGCAGTGCAGGGGAATCGGGCCTCATCCAGCGGCGAGGGGGAAGTCTCATGGTTTTTCTCGAGTTGCGGCGGAACCTAGGGTATATTCTCGAGTTACGACGGGGAGGGCCCTTCCAGACACCTGTTTGTTCAGCGACGTCAGGACTCCTGCCTAGGTGCGAGGGACACCTCGGGATACTCCTCGATTCTTGGCATGGCAATGGGGACGCATCTCCACCTGAGGCGGGAGACCAAGGGTAACTTTCCACGTGCCACAGGGATCCTGGGACTCCTATCCATTTTCAAGAGGAGTCAGGCATCGTCTCCTTTGGAAGCATTGATCTCCGCGGACCTCTCGAGTTTTCAAAGGATGTGAGGCCTCCGATCAAGATGACGCCGAGGACTAGGTCTTTCTCTGTGGTCTCCACATGGGATTCAGACATCCCTGCGTCTTGGGAGATGCAAGACGAGCCTGCATTCAATTCACTGCAGGGATATCCAGCCTTACTTCGAGTCAGAGCATCTCGGTGTCCATTCCACTTGAGGCCACAAACTCAGGGTCCTCTCACATACCTGTAGCTGAGAGAAGCCTCCTCTTGAGGTGCTTGTGGAAAGTTGGTATTCCTCTTGAGTCAAAGCCAGGGACTAAGCTCTCATCTCGAGTTGATTTGTGTTCCACGGAGCCCTTTCGTGTTGCTGCAGTGACCTCAGGATCCCTCTAGACTTGAGACAGTTATCTTGGGTTTTCTCTGGAGTGCCATCAAGGAAATCAAGGCTCTTTCACGTTTGATGTGGAACACGGAATTGCTCTGCACGCAGTGCAGGGGAATCGGGCCTCATCCAGCGGCGAGGGGGAAGTCTCATGGTTTTTCTCGAGTTGCGGCGGAACCTGGGGTATATTATCGAGTTACGACGGGGAGGGCCCTTCCAGACACGTGTTTGTTCAGCGACATCAGGACTCCTGCCTATGTGCGCGGAACACCTCGGGATTCACCTCGAGTCTTGGCATGGCAATTGGGACGCGTCTCCACGTGAGGCGGGAGACCCAGGGTCCCATTCGACGTGCCACAGGGATCCTGGGACTCCTATCCATTTTCAAGAGGAGTCAGGCATCGTCTCCTTTGGAAGCATTGATCTCCGCGGACCTCTCGAGTTTTCAAAGGATGTGAGGCCTCCGGTCGCGATGATGCGGAGAACTAGGTCTTTCTCTGTTGGCTCCACAGGGGATTCAGACAACCCTTCGTCTGGCGAGATGCAAGAGGAGCCTGCATTCAATTCACTGCAGGGATATCCGGCCTTACTTCGAGTCAGAGCATCTCGGTGTCCATTCCACTTGAGGCCACAAACTCAGGGTCCCTCTCACATACCTGCAGCTGAGAGAAGCCTCCTCTTGAGGTGCTTGTGGAAAGTTGGTATTCCTCTTGAGTCGAATCCAGGGACTAAGCTCTAATCTCGAGTTGATTTGGGGTCCACGGAGCCCTTTCGTGTTGCTCCAGTGACCTCAGGATCCCTCTAGACTTGAGACAGTGATCTTGGGTTTTCTCTGGAGTGCCATCAAGGAAATCAAGGCTCCTTTCACGTTTGATGTGGAACACGGAATTGCTCTGCACGCAGTGCAGGGAAATCGGGCCTCATCTCGCGGCGACGGGGAAGTCTCTTGGTTTTTCTCGAGTTGCGGCCGGAACCTGGGGTATATTCTCGAGTTACGACGGGGAGGGCCCTTCCAGACACGTGTTTGTTCAGCGACGTCAGGACTCCTGCCTAGGTGCGAGGGACACCTCGGGATTCTCCTCGAGTCTTGGCATGGCAATTGGGACGCGTGTCCACGTGAGGCGGGAGACCCAGGGTCCCTTTCCACGTGCCACAGGGATCCTGGGACTCCTATCCATTTTCAAGAGGAGTCAGGCATCGTCTCCTTTGGAAGCATTGATCTCTGCAGAACTCTCGAGTTTTCAAAGGATGTGAGGCCTCTGGTCCCGTTGAGGTGGAGGACTAGGTCTTTCTCTGTGGTCTCCACAGGGGATTCAGACATCCCTTCGTCTTGGGAGATGCAAGACGAGCCTGCATTCAATTCACTGCAGGGATATCCGGCCTTACTTCAAGTCAGAGCATCTCGGTGTCCATTCCAATTGAGGCCACAAACTCTGGGTCCCTCTCACATACCTGTAGATGAGAAAAGCCTCCTCTTGAGGTGCTTGTGGAAAGTTGGTATTCCTCTTGAGTCGAAGCCAGCGACTAAGCTCTCATCTCGAGTTGATTTGGGGTCCACGGAGCCCTTTCGTGTTGCTCCAGTGACCTCAGGATCCCTCTAGACTTGAGACCGTGATCTTGGGTTTTCTCTGGAGTGCCATCAAGGAAATCAAGGCTCCTTTCACGTTTGATGTGGAACACGGAATTGCTCTGCACGCAGTGCAGGGGAATCGGGCCTCATCTCGCGGCGAGGGGGAAATCTCATGGTTTTTCTCGAGTTGCGGCCGGAACCTGGGGTATATTCTCGAGGTACGACAGGGAGGGCCCTTCCAGACACGTGTTTGTTCAGCGACGTCAGGACTCCTGCCTAGGTGCGAGGGACACCTCGGGATTCTCCTCGAATCTTGGCATGGCAATTGGGACGCGTGTCCACGTGAGGCGGGAGACCCAGGGTCCCTTTCCACGTGCCACAAGG
This sequence comes from Dama dama, assembly GCF_033118175.1. Lineage (NCBI taxonomy): Eukaryota > Metazoa > Chordata > Mammalia > Artiodactyla > Cervidae > Dama > Dama dama. The sequence continues at coordinate 57,587 of NW_026870957.1, forward strand.
ATCCTGGGACTCCTATCCATTTTCAAGAGGAGTCAGGCATCGTCTCCTTTGGAAGCATTGTTCTGCGCGGACCTCTCGAGTTTTCAAAGGATGTGAGGCCTCCGTTCACGTTGTGGCGGAGGACTAGGTCTTTCTCTGTGGTCTCCACAGGGGATTCAGACATCCCTTCGTCTTGGGAGATGCAAGACGAGCCTGCATTCAATTCACTGCAGGGATATCCGGCCTTACTTCGAGTCAGAGCATCTCGGTGTCCATTCCACTTGAGGCCACAAACTAAGGGTTCCTCTCACATACCTGTAGCTGAGAGAAGCCTCATCTTGAGGTGCTTGTGGAAAGTTTGTATTCCTCTTGAGTCTAAGCCAGGGACTAAGCTCTCATCTCGAGTTGATTTGGGGTCCACGGAGCCCTTTTGTGTTGCTCCAGTGACCTCAGGATCCCTCTAGACTTGAGACAGTGATCTTGGGTTTTCTCTGGAGTGCCATCAAGGAAATCAAGGCTCCTTTCACGTTTGAAGTGGAACACGGAATTGTTCTGCACGCAGTGCAGGGGAATCGGGCCTCAACTCGCGGCGAGGGGGAAATCTCATGGTTTTTCTCGAGTTGCGGCCGGAACCTGGGGTATATTCTCGAGTTACGACGGGGAGGGCCCTTCCAGACACGTGTTTGTTCAGCGAGGTCAGGACTCCGGCCTAGGTGCGAGGGACACCTCGGGATTCTCCTCGAGTCTTCGCATGGCAATTGGGACGCGTGTCCACGTGAGGCGGGAGACCCAGTGTCCCTTTCCACGTGCCACAGGGATCCTGGGACTCCTATCCATTTTCAAGAAGAGTCAGGCATCGTCTCCTTTCGAAGCATTTATCTCCGCAGACCTCTCGCGTTTTCAAAGGATATGATGCCTCCCGTCTCGAAGAGGCAGAGGACTAGGTCTTTCTCTGTGGTCTCCACAGGGGATTCAGACATCCCTTCGTCTTGGGAGATGCAAGACGAGCCTGCATTCAATTCACTGCAGGGATATCCGGCCTTACTTCGAGTCAGAGCATCTCGGTGTCCATTCCACTTGAGGCGACAAACTCAGGGTCCCTCTCACATACCTGTGGCTGCGAGAAGCCTCCTCTTCAGGTGCTTGTGGAAAGTTGGTATTCCTCTTGAGTCGAAGCCAGGGACTAAGCTCTCATCTCGAGTTGATTTGGGGTCCACGGAGCCCTTTAATTATGCTCCAGTGACCTGAGGATCCCTCTAGACTTGAGACAGTGATCTTGGGTTTTCTCTGGAGTGCCATCAAGGAAATCAAGGCTCCTTTCACGTTTGATGTGGAACACGGAATTGCTCTGCACGCAGTGCAGGGAAATCGGGCCTCATCTCGCGGCGACGGGGAAGTCTCTTGGTTTTTCTCGAGTTGCGGCCGGAACCTGGGGTATATTCTCGAGTTACGACGGGGAGGGCCCTTCCAGACACGTGTTTGTTCAGCGACGTCAGGACTCCTGCCTAGGTGCGAGGGACACCTCGGGATTCTCCTCGAGTCTTGGCATGGCAATTGGGACGCGTGTCCACGTGAGGCGGGAGACCCAGTGTCCCTTTCCACGTGCCACAGGGATCCTGGGACTCCTATCCATTTTCAAGAGGAGTCAGGCATCGTCTCCTTTGGAAGCATTGATCTCTGCAGAACTCTCGAGTTTTCAAAGGATGTGAGGCCTCTGGTCCCGTTGAGGTGGAGGTCTAGGTCTTTCTCTGTGGTCTCCACTGGGGATTCAGACATCCCTTCGTCTTGGGAGATGCAAGACGAGCCTGCATTCAATTCACTGCAGGGATATCCGGCCTTACTTCAAGTCAGAGCATCTCGGTGTCCATTCCAATTGAGGCCACAAACTCTGGGTCCCTCTCAGATACCTGTAGATGAGAAAAGCCTCCTCTTCAGGTGCTTGTGGAAAGTTGGTATTCCTCTTGAGTCGAAGCCAGCGACTAAGCTCTCATCTGGAGTTGATTTGGGGTCCACGGAGCCCTATCGTGTTGCTCCAGTGACCTCAGGATCCCTCTAGACTTGAGACCGTGATCTTGGGTTTTCTCTGGAGTGCCATCAAGGAAATCAAGGCTCCTTTCACGTTTGATGTGGAACACGGAATTGCTCTGCACGCAGTGCAGGGGAATCGGGCCTCATCTCGCGGCGAGGGGGAAGTCTCATGGTTTTTCTCGAGTTGCGGCCGGAACATGGGGTATATTCTCAAGTACGACGGGGAGGGCCCTTCCAGACACGTGTTTGTTCAGCGACCTCAGGACTCCTGCCTAGGTGCGAGGGACACCTCGGGATTCTCCTCGAATCTTGGCATGGCAATTGGGACGCGTGTCCACGTGAGGCGGGAGACCCAGGGTCCCTTTCCACGTGCCACAAGGATCCTGGGACTCCTATCCATTTTCAAGAGGAGTCAGGCATCGTCTCCTTTGGAAGCATTGTTCTGCGCGGACCTCTCGAGTTTTCTAAGGATGTGAGGCCTCCGTTCACGTTGCGGCGGAGGACTAGGTCTTTCTCTGTGGTCTCCACAGGGGATTCAGACATCCCTTCGTCTTGGGAGATGCAAGACGAGCCTGCATTCAATTCACTGCAGGGATATCCGGCCTTACTTCGAGTCAGAGCATCTCGGTGTCCATTCCACTTGAGGCCACAAACTCAGGGTTCCTCTCACATACCTATAGCTGAGAGAAGCCTCCTCTTGAGGTGCTTGTGGAAAGTTTGTATTCCTCTTGAGTCTAAGCCAGGGACTAAGCTCTCATCTCGAGTTGATTTGGGGTCCACGGAGCCCTTTCGTGTTGCTCCAGTGACCTCAGGATCCCTCTAGACTTGAGACAGTGATCTTGGGTTTTCTCTGGAGTGCCATCAAGGAAATCAAGGCTCCTTTCACGTTTGAAGTGGAACACGGAATTGTTCTGCATGCAGTGCAGGGGAATCGGGCCTCAACTCGCGGCGAGGGGGAAATCTCATGGTTTTTCTCGAGTTGCGGCCGGAACCTGGGGTATATTCTCGAGTTACGACGGGGAGGGCCCTTCCAGACAAGTGTTTGTTCAGCGACGTCAGGACTCCTGCCGAGGTGCGAGGGAAACCTCGGGATTCTCCTCGAGTCTTGGCATGGCAATTGGGACGCGTCTCCACGTGAGGCGGGAGACCCAGGGTCCCTTTCCACGTGCCATAGGAATCCTGGGACTCCTATCCATTTTCAAGAGGAGTTAGGCATCGTCTCCTTCGGAAGTATTGATCTCCGCAGACCTCTCGAGTTTTCAAAGGATGTGAGGGCTCCGGTCGCGTTGAGGCGGAGGACTAGGTCTTTCTCTGTGGGCTCCACAGGGGATTCAGACAACCCTTCGTCTTGGGAGATGCAAGACGAGCCTGCATTCAATTCACTGCAGGGATATCCGGCCTTACTTCGAGTCAGAGCATCTCGGTGTCCATTCCACTTGAGGCCACAAACTCAGGGTCCCTCTGACATACCTGTAGCTGAGAGAAGCCTCCTCTTGAGGTGCTTGTGGAAAGTTGGTATTCCTCTTGAGTCGAAGCCAGGGACTAAGCTCTCATCTCGAGTTGATTTGGGGTCCACGGAGCCCTTTCGTGTTGCTACAGTGACCTCAGGATCCCTCTAGACTAGAGACAGTGATCTTGGGTTTTCTCTGGAGTGCCATTAAGGAAATCAAGGCTCCTTTCACGTTTGATGTGAAACACGGAATTGGTCTGCACTCAGTGCAGGGGAATCGGGCCTCATCTCGCGGCGAGGGGGAAATCTCATGGTTTTTCGCGAGTTGCGGCCGGATCCTGGGGTATATTCTCGAGTTACGACGGGGAGGGCCCTTCCAGACACGGGTTTGATCAGCGACGTGAGGACTCCTGCCTAGGTGCGAGGGACACCTCGGGATTCTCCACAAGTCTTGGACTGGCAATTGGGACGCGTCTCCACATGAGGCAGGAGAACCAGTGTCCCTTTCCACGTGCCACAGGGATCCTGGGACTCCAATCCATTTTCAGGAGGAGTCAGGCATCGTCTCCTTTGGAAGCATTGATCTCCGCGGACCTCTCGAATTTTCAAAGGATGTGAGGCCACCGGTCGCGATGAGGCGGAAAATTAGGTCTTTCTCTGTGGTCTCCACAGGGGATTCAGACATCCCTTCGTCTTGGGAGATGCAATACGAGCCTGCATTCAATTCACTGCAGGGATATCCGGCCTTACTTCGAGTCAGAGCATCTCGGTGTCCATTCCACTTGAGGCCACAAACTCAGGGTCCCTCTCACATACCTGTAGCTGAGAGAAGCCTCCTCTTGAGGTGCTTGTGGAAAGTTGGTATTCCTCTTGAGTCGAAGCCAGGGACTAATCTCTCATCTCGAGTTGATTTGGGGTCCACGGAGCCCTTTTTTGTTGCTCCAGTGACCTCAGGATCCCTCTAGACTTGAGACAGTGATCTTAGGTTTTCTCTGGAGTGCCATCAAGGAAATCGAGGCTCCTTTCACGTTTGATGTGGAACACGGAATTGCTCTGCACGTAGTGAAGGGGAATCGTGCCTCATTTCGCCGCGAGGGGGAAGTCTCATGGTTTTTCTCGAGTTGCGGCCAGAACCTGGGGTATATTCTCGAGTTACGACGGGGAGGGCCCTTCCAGACACGTGTTTGTTCAGCGACGTCAGGACTCCGGCCTAGGTGCGAGGGACACCTCGGGATTCTCCTCGAGTCTTGGCATGGCAATTGGGACGCGTGTCCATGTGAGGCGGGAGACCCAGGGTCCCTTTCCACGTGCCACAGGGATCCTGGGACTCCTATCCATTTTCAAGAGGAGTCAGGCATCGTCTCCTTTCGAAGCATTTATCTCCGCAGACCTCTCGCGTTTTCAAAGGATATGATGCCTCCCGTCTCGATGAGGCGGAGGACTAGGTCTTTCTCTGTGTTCTGCACAGGGGATTCAGACATCCCTTCGTCTTGGGAGATGCAAGACGAGCCTGCATTCAATTCACTGCAGGGATATCCGGCCTTACTACGAGTCAGAGCATCTCGGTGTCCATTCCACTTGAGGCGACAAACTCAGGGTCCGTCTCACATACCTGTGGCTGCGAGAAGCCTCCTCTTCAGGTGCTTGTGGAAAGTTGGTATTCCTCTTGAGTCGAAGCCAGGGACTAAGCTCTCATCTCGAGTTGATTTGGGGTCCACGGAGCCCTTTAATTATGCTCCAGTGACCTGAGGATCCCTCTAGACTTGAGACAGTGATCTTGGGTTTTCTCTGGAGTGCCATCAAGGAAATCAAGGCTCCTTTCACGTTTGATGTGGAACACGGAATTGCTCTGCACGCAGTGCAGGGGAATCGGGCCTCATCCAGCGGCGAGGGGGAAGTCTCATGGTTTTTCTAGAGTTGCGGCCGGAACCTGGGATATATTCTCGAGTTACGACGGGGAGGGCCCTTCCAGACACGTGTTTGTTCAGCGACGTCAGGAATCCTGCCTAGGTGCGAGGGACACCTCGGGATTCTCCTCGAGTCTTGGCATGGCAATGGGGACGCGTCTCCACGTGAGGCGGGAGACCCAGGGTCCCTTTCCACGTGCCACAGGGATCCTGGGACTCCTATCCATTTTCAAGAGGCGTCAGGCATCGTCTCCTTCGGAAGTATTGATCTCCGCGGTCCTCTCGAGTTTTCAAAGGATATGAGGCCTCCGTTTGCGTTGATGTGGAGGACTATGTCTTTCTCTGTGGTCTCCACAGGGGATTCAGACAACCCTTCGTCTTGGGAGATGCAAGACGAGCCTGCATTCAAATCACTGCAGGGATATCTGGCCTTACTTCGAGTCAGAGCATCTCGGTGTCCATTCCACTTGGGGCGACAAACTCAGGGTCCCTCTCACATACCATTAGCTGAGAGTAGCCTCCTCTTCAGGTGCTTGTGGAAAGTTGGTAATCCTCGTGAGTCGAAGCCAGACACTAAACTCTCATCTCGAGTTGATTTGAGGCCACGGAGCCCTTTCATGTTTCTCCAGTGACCTCAGGATCCCTCTAGACTTGAGACAGTGATCTTGGGTTTTCTCTGGAGTGCCATCAAGGAAATCAAGGCTCCTTTCACGTTTGATGTGGAACACGGAATTGCTCTGCACGCAGTGCAGGGGAATCGGGCCTCATCCAGCGGCGAGGGGGAAGTCTCAAGGTTTTTCTCGACTTGCGGCGGAACCTGGGGTATATTCTCGAGTTACGACGGGGAGGGCCCTTCCAGACACCTGTTTGTTCAGCGACGTCAGGACTCCTGCCTAGGTGCGAGGGACACCTCGGGATACTCCTCGATTCTTGGCATGGCAATGGGGACGCATCTCCACCTGAGGCGGGAGACCAAGGGTAACTTTCCACGTGCCACAGGGATCCTGGGACTCCTATCCATTTTCAAGAGGAGTCAGGCATCGTCTCCTTCGGAAGTATTGATCTCCGCGGACCTCTCGAGTTTTCAAAGGATGTGAGGCCTCCGGTCGCGTTGAGGCAGAGGACTAGGTCTTTCTCTGTGGGCTCCACAGGGGATTCAGACAACCCTTCGTCTTGGGAGATGCAAGACGAGCCTGCATTCAATTCACTGCAGGGATATCCGGCCTTACTTCGAGTCAGAGCATCTCGGTGTCCATTCCACTTGAGGCCACAAACTCAGGGTCCCTCTGACATACCTGTAGCTGAGAGAAGCCTCCTCTTGAGGTGCTTGTGGAAAGTTGGTATTCCTCTTAAGTCGAAGCCAGGGACTAAGCTCTCATCTCGAGTTGATTTGGGGTCCACCGAGCCCTTTCGTGTTGCTACAGTGACCTCAGGATCCCTCTAGACTTGAGACAGTGATCTTGGGTTTTCTCTGGAGTGCCATCAAGGAAATCAAGGCTCCTTTCACGTTTGATGTGGAACACGGAATTGCTCTGCATGCAGTGCAGGGGAATCGGGCCTCATCTCGCGGCGAGGGGGAAGTCTCATGGTTTTTCTCGAGTTGCGGCCGGAACCTGGGGTATATTCTCGAGTTACGACGGGGAGGGCCCTTCCAGACACATGTTTGTTCAGCGACGTCAGGACTCCTGCCTAGGTGCTAGGGACACCTCGGGATTCTCCTCGAGTCTTGGCATGGCAATTGGGACGCGTGTCCACGTGAGGCGGGAGACCCAGGGTCCCTTTCCACGTGCCACAGGGATCCTGGGACTCCTATCCATTTTCAAGAGGAGTCAGGCATCGTTTCCTTCGGAAGTATTGATCTCCGCGGACCTCTCGAGTTTTCAAAGGATGTGAGGCCTCCGGTCGCGTTGAGGCGGAGGACTAGGTCTTTCTCTGTGGGCTCCACAGGGGATTCAGACAACCCTTCGTCTTGGGAGATGCAAGACGAGCCTGCATTCAATTCACTGCAGGGATATCCGGCCTTACTTCGAGTCAGAGCATCTCGGTGTCCATTCCACTTGAGGCCACAAACTCAGGGTCCCTCTGACATACCTGTAGCTGAGAGAAGCCTCCTCTTGAGGTGCTTGTGGAAAGTTGGTATTCCTCTTGAGTCGAAGTCAGGGACTAAGCTCTCATCTCGAGTTGATTTGGGGTCCACGGAGCCCTTTCGTGTTGCTACAGTGACCTCAGGATCCCTCTAGACTTGAGACAGTGATCTTGGGTTTTCTCTGGAGTGCCATTAAGGAAATCAAGGCTCCTTTCACGTTTGATGTGGAACACGGAATTGGTCTGCACTCAGTGCAGGGGAATCGGGCCTCATCTCGCGGCGAGGGGGAAGTCTCATGGTTTTTCTCGAGTTGCTGCCGGAACCTGGGGTATATTCTCGAGTTACGACGGGGAGGGCCCTTCCAGACACGGGTTTGTTCAGCGACGTGAGGACTCCTGCCTAGGTGGGAGGGACACCTCGGGATTCTCCTCAAGTCTTGGACTGGCAATTGGGACGCGTCTCCACGTGAGGCGGGAGAACCAGTGTCCCTTTCCACGTGCCACAGGGATCCTGGGACTCCTATCCATTTTCAGGAGGAGTCAGGCATCGTCTCTTTTGGAAGCATTGATCTCCGCGGACCTCTCGAATTTTCAAAGGATGTAAGGCCACCAGTCGCGATGAGGCGGAAAATTTGGTCTTTCTCTGTGGTCTCCACAAGGGATTCAGACATCCCTTCGTCTTGGGAGATGCAAGACGAGCCTGCATTCAATTCACTGCAGGGATATCCGGCCTTACTTCGAGTCAGAGCATCTCGGTGTCCATTCCAGTTTAGGCCACAAACTCAGGGTCCCTCTCACATACCTGTAGCTGAGAGAAGCCTCCTCTTGAGGTGCTTGTGGAAAGTTGGTATTCCTCTCGATTTGAAGCCAGGGACTAAGCTCTCATCTTGAGTTGATTTGGGGTCCACGGAGCCTTTTCCTGTTGCCCCAGTGACCTCAGGATCCCTCTAGACTTGAGACAGTGATCTTGGGTTTTCTCTGGAGTGCCATCAACGAAATCAAGGCTCCTTTCACGTTTGATGTGGAACACCGAATTGCTCTGCATGCAGTGCAGGGGAATCGGTCCACAACTCACGGCGAGGGGGAAATCTCATGGTTTTTCTCGAGTTGCGGCCGGAACCTGGGGTATATTCTCGAGTAACGACGGGGAGGGCCCTTCTAGACCCGTGTTTGTTCAGCGACATCAGGACTCCTGCCTAGGTGCGAGGGACCCCTCGGGATTCTCCTCGAGTCTTGGCATGGCAATTGGGACGCGTCTCCACATGAGGCGGGAGAACCAGGGTCCCTTTCCACGTGCCACAGGGATCCTGGGACTCCTATCCATTTTCAAGAGGAGTCAGGCATCGTCTCCTTTGGAAGCAATTATCTCCGCGTACCTCTCGAATTTTCAAAGGATGTGAAGCCTCCGCTCGGGATGAGGCGGAAATTAGGTGTTTCTCTGTGATCTCCACAGGGGATTCAGACATCCCTTCGTCTTGGGAGATGCAAGACGAGCCTGCATTCAATTCACTGCAGGGATATCCGGCCTTACTTCGAGTCAGAGCATCTCGGTGTCCATTCCACTTGAGGCCACAAACTCAGGGGCCCTCTCACATACCTGTAGCTGAGAGAAGCCTCCTCTTGAGATGCTTGTGGAAAGTTGGTATTCCTCTTGAGTCGAAGCCAGGGACTAAGCTCTCATCTTGAGTTGATTTGGGGTCCACGGAGCCCTTTCGTGTTGCTACAGTGACCTCAGGATCCCTCTAGACTTGAGACAGTGATCTTGGGTTTTCTCTGGAGTGCCATCAAGGAAATCAAGTCTCCTTTCACATTTGATGTGGAACACGGAATTCCTCTGCACGAGCCCAGGGGAATCAGGCCTCATCTCGCGGCGAGGGGGAAGTCTCATGGTTTTTCTCGAGTTGCGGTCGGAACCTGGGGTATATTCTCGAGTTACGACGGGGAGGGCCCTTCCAGACACGTGTTTGTTCAGCGACGTCAGGACTCCTGCCTAGGTGCAAGGGACACCTCGTGATTCTCCTCGAGTCTTGGCATGGCAATTGGGACGCGTCTCCACGTGAGGCGGGAGACCCAGTGTCCCATTCCACGTGCCACAGTGATCCTGTGACTCCTATCCATTTTCAAGAGGAGTCAGGCATCGTCTCCCTTGGAAGCATTGATGTCTGCAGACCTCTCGAGTTTTCAAAGGATGTGAGGCCTCCGGTCACGATGAGGCGGAGGACTAGGTCTTTCTCTGTGGGCTCCACAGGGGATTCAGACAACCCTTCGTCTTGGGAGATGCAAGACGAGCCTGCATTCAATTCACTGCAGGGATATCCGGCCTTACTTCGAGTCAGAGCATCTCGGTGTCCATTCCACTTGAGGCCACAAACTCAGGGTCCCTCTGACATACCTGTAGCTGAGAGAAGCCTCCTCTTGAGGTGCTTGTGGAAAGTTGGTATTCCTCTTGAGTCGAAGCCAGGGACTAAGCTCTCATCTCGAGTTGATTTGGGGTCCACGGAGCCCTTTCGTGTTGCTACAGTGACCTCAGGATCCCTCTAGACTTGAGACAGTGATCTTGGGTTTTCTCTGGAGTGCCATTAAGGAAATCAAGGCTCCTTTCACGTTTGATGTGGAACATGGAATTGGTCTGCACTCAGTGCAGGGGAATCGGGCCTCATCTCGCGGGGAGGGGGAAGTCTCATGGTTTTTCACGAGTTGCGGCCGGAACCTGGGGTATATTCTCGAGTTACGACGGGGAGGGCCCTTCCAGACACGTGTTTGTTCAGCGACGTCAGGACTCCTGCCTAGGTGCGAGGGACACCTCGGGATTCTTCTCGAGTCTTGGCATGGCAATTGGGACGCGTCTCCACGTGAGGCGGGAGACCCAGGATCCCTTTCCATGTTCCACAGGGATCCTGGGACTCCTATCCATTTTCAAGAGGAGTCAGGCATCGTCTCCTTTGGAAGCATTGATCTCCGCGGACCTCTCGAGTTTTCAAAGGATGTGAGGCCTCCGGTCGCGTTGAGGCCGAGGCATAGGTCTTTCTCTGTGTTCTGCACAGGGGATTCAGACATACCTTCGTCTTGGGAGATGCAAGATGAGCCTGCATTCAATTCACTGCAGGGATTTCCGGCCTTACTTTGAGTCAGAGCATCTCGGTGTCCATTCCACTTGAGGCCACAAACTCAAGGTCCCTCTCACATACCTGTAGCTGAGAGAAGCCTCCTCTTGAGGGGCTTGTGGAAAGTTCGTATTCCTCTTGAGTTGAAGCCAGGGACTAATCTCTCATCTCGAGTTGATTTGGGGTCCACGGAGCCCTTTCTTGTTTCTCCAGTGACCTCAGGATCCCTCTAGACTAGAGACAGTGATCTTGGGTTTTCTCTGGAGTGCCATCAAGGAAATCAAGGATCCTTTCACGTTTGATGTGGAACACGGAATTGCTCTGCACGCATTGCAGGGGAATCGGGCCTCATCTCGCGGCGAGGGGGAAGTCTCATGGTTTTTCTCGAGTTGCGGCCGGAACATGGGGTATATTCTCAAGTACGACGGGGAGGGCCCTTCCAGACACGTGTTTGTTCAGCGACCTCAGGACTCCTGCCTAGGTGCGAGGGACACCTCGGGATTCTCCTCGAATCTTGGCATGGCAATTGGGACGCGTGTCCACGTGAGGCGGGAGACCCAGGGTCCCTTTCCACGTGCCACAAGGATCCTGGGACTCCTATCCATTTTCAAGAGGAGTCAGGCATCGTCTCCTTTGGAAGCATTGTTCTGCGCGGACCTCTCGAGTTTTCTAAGGATGTGAGGCCTCCGTTCACGTTGTGGCGGAGGACTAGGTCTTTCTCTGTGGTCTCCACAGGGGATTCAGACATCCCTTCGTCTTGGGAGATGCAAGACGAGCCTGCATTCAATTCACTGCAGGGATATCCGGCCTTACTTCGAGTCAGAGCATCTCGGTGTCCATTCCACTTGAGGCCACAAACTCAGGGTTCCTCTCACATACCTATAGCTGAGAGAAGCCTCCTCTTGAGGTGCTTGTGGAAAGTTTGTATTCCTCTTGAGTCTAAGCCAGGGACTAAGCTCTCATCTCGAGTTGATTTGGGGTCCACGGAGCCCTTTCGTGTTGCTCCAGTGACCTCAGGATCCCTCTAGACTTGAGACAGTGATCTTGGGTTTTCTCTGGAGTGCCATCAAGGAAATCAAGGCTCCTTTCACGTTTGAAGTGGAACACGGAATTGTTCTGCACGCAGTGCAGGGGAATCGGGCCTCAACTCGCGGCGAGGGGGAAATCTCATGGTTTTTCTCGAGTTGCGGCCGGAACCTGGGGTATATTCTCGAGTTACGACGGGGAGGGCCCTTCCAGACAAGTGTTTGTTCAGCGACGTCAGGACACCTGCCGAGGTGCGAGGGAAACCTCGGGATTCTCCTCGAGTCTTGGCATGGCAATTGGGACGCGTCTCCACGTGAGGCGGGAGACCCAGGGTCCCTTTCCACGTGCCATAGGAATCCTGGGACTTCTATCCATTTTCAAGAGGAGATAGGCATCGTCTCCTTCGGAAGTATTGATCTCCGCAGACCTCTCGAGTTTTCAAAGGATGTGAGGGCTCCGGTCGCGTTGAGGCGGAGGACTAGGTCTTTCTCTGTGGGCTCCACAGGGGATTCAGACAACCCTTCGTCTTGGGAGATGCAAGACGAGCCTGCATTCAATTCACTGCAGGGATATCCGGCCTTACTTCGAGTCAGAGCATCTCGGTGTCCATTCCACTTGAGGCCTCAAACTCAGGGTCCCTCTGACATACCTGTAGCTGAGAGAAGCCTCCTCTTGAGGTGCTTGTGGAAAGTTGGTATTCCTCTTGAGTCGAAGCCAGGGACTAAGCTCTCATCTCGAGTTGATTTGGGGTCCACGGAGCCCTTTCGTGTTGCTACAGTGACCTCAGGATCCCTCTAGACTAGAGACAGTGATCTTGGGTTTTCTCTGGAGTGCCATTAAGGAAATCAAGGCTCCTTTCACGTTTGATGTGAAACACGGAATTGGTCTGCACTCAGTGCAGGGGAATCGGGCCTCATCTCGCGGCGAGGGGGAAATCTCATGGTTTTTCGCGAGTTGCGGCCGGATCCTGGGGTATATTCTCGAGTTACGACGGGGAGGGCCCTTCCAGACACGGGTTTGATCAGCGACGTGAGGACTCCTGCCTAGGTGCGAGGGACACCTCGGGATTCTCCACAAGTCTTGGACTGGCAATTGGGACGCGTCTCCACATGAGGCGGGAGAACCAGTGTCCCTTTCCACGTGCCACAGGGATCCTGGGACTCCAATCCATTTTCAGGAGGAGTCAGGCATCGTCTCCTTTGGAAGCATTGATCTCCGCGGACCTCTCGAATTTTCAAAGGATGTGAGGCCACCGGTCGCGATGAGGCGGAAAATTAGGTCTTTCTCTGTGGTCTCCACAGGGGATTCAGACATCCCTTCGTCTTGGGAGATGCAATACGAGCCTGCATTCAATTCACTGCAGGGATATCCGGCCTTACTTCGAGTCAGAGCATCTCGGTGTCCATTCCACTTGAGGCCACAAACTCAGGGTCCCTCTCACATACCTGTAGCTGAGAGAAGCCTCCTCTTGAGGTGCTTGTGGAAAGTTGGTATTCCTCTTGAGTCGAAGCCAGGGACTAATCTCTCATCTCGAGTTGATTTGGGGTCCACGGAGCCCTTTTTTGTTGCTCCAGTGACCTCAGGATCCCTCTAGACTTGAGACAGTGATCTTAGGTTTTCTCTGGAGTGCCATCAAGGAAATCGAGGCTCCTTTCACGTTTGATGTGGAACACGGAATTGCTCTGCACGTAGTGAAGGGGAATCGTGCCTCATCTCGCCGCGAGGGGGAAGTCTCATGGTTTTTCTCGAGTTGCGGCCAGAACCTGGGGTATATTCTCGAGTTACGACGGGGAGGGCCCTTCCAGACACGTGTTTGTTCAGCGACGTCAGGACTCCGGCCTAGGTGCAAGGGAAACCTCGTGATTCTCCTCGAGTCTTGGCATGGCAATTGGGACGCGTGTCCATGTGAGGCGGGAGACCCAGGGTCCCTTTCCACGTGCCACAGGGATCCTGGGACTCCTATCCATTTTCAAGAGGAGTCAGGCATCGTCTCCTTTCGAAGCATTTATCTCCGCAGACCTCTCGCGTTTTCAAAGGATATGATGCCTCCCGTCTCGATGAGGCGGAGGACTAGGTCTTTCTCTGTGTTCTGCACAGGGGATTCAGACATCCCTTCGTCTTGGGAGATGCAAGACGAGCCTGCATTCAATTCACTGCAGGGATATCCGGCCTTACTTCGAGTCAGAGCATCTCGGTGTCCATTCCACTTGAGGCGACAAACTCAGGGTCCCTCTCACATACCTGTGGCTGCGAGAAGCCTCCTCTTCAGGTGCTTGTGGAAAGTTGGTATTCCTCTTGAGTCGAAGCCAGGGACTAAGCTCTCATCTCGAGTTGATTTGGGGTCCACGGAGCCCTTTAATTATGCTCCAGTGACCTGAGGATCCCTCTAGACTTGAGACAGTGATCTTGGGTTTTCTCTGGAGTGCCATCAAGGAAATCAAGGCTCCTTTCACGTTTGATGTGGAACACGGAATTGCTCTGCACGCAGTGCAGGGGAATCGGGGCTCATCCAGCGGCGAGGGGGAAGTCTCATGGTTTTTCTAGAGTTGCGGCCGGAACCTGGGATATATTCTCGAGTTACGTCGGGGAGGGCCCTTCCAGACACGTGTTTGTTCAGCGACGTCAGGAATCATGCCTAGGTGCGAGGGACACCTCGGGATTCTCCTCGAGTCTTGGCATGGCAATGGGGACGCGTCTCCACGTGAGGCGGGAGACCCAGGGTCCCTTTCCACGTGCCACAGGGATCCTGGGACTCCTATCCATTTTCAAGAGGCGTCAGGCATCGTCTCCTTCGGAAGTATTGATCTCCGCGGTCCTCTCGAGTTTTCAAAGGATATGAGGCCTCTGTTTGCGTTGATGTGGAGGACTATGTCTTTCTCTGTGGTCTCCACAGGGGATTCAGACAACCCTTCGTCTTGGGAGATGCAAGACGAGCCTGCATTCAAATCACTGCAGGGATATCTGGCCTTACTTCGAGTCAGAGCATCTCGGTGTCCATTCCACTTGGGGCGACAAACTCAGGGTCCCTCTCACATACCATTAGCTGAGAGTAGCCTCCTCTTCAGGTGCTTGTGGAAACTTGGTAATCCTCGTGAGTCGAAGCCAGACACTAAACTCTCATCTCGAGTTGATTTGAGGCCACGGAGCCCTTTCATGTTTCTCCAGTGACCTCAGGATCCCTCTAGACTTGAGACAGTGATCTTGGGTTTTCTCTGGAGTGCCATCAAGGAAATCAAGGCTCCTTTCACGTTTGATGTGGAACACGGAATTGCTCTGCACGCAGTGCAGGGGAATCGGGCCTCATCCAGCGGCGAGGGGGAAGTCTCAAGGTTTTTCTCGACTTGCGGCGGAACCTGGGGTATATTCTCGAGTTACGACGGGGAGGGCCCTTCCAGACACCTGTTTGTTCAGCGACGTCAGGACTCCTGCCTAGGTGCGAGGGACACCTCGGGATACTCCTCGATTCTTGGCATGGCAATGGGGACGCATCTCCACCTGAGGCGGGAGACCAAGGGTAACTTTCCACGTGCCACAGGGATCCTGGGACTCCTATCCATTTTCAAGAGGAGTCAGGCATCGTCTCCTTCGGAAGTATTGATCTCCGCGGACCTCTCGAGTTTTCAAAGGATGTGAGGCCTCCGGTCGCGTTGAGGCAGAGGACTAGGTCTTTCTCTGTGGGCTCCACAGGGGATTCAGACAACCCTTCGTCTTGGGAGATGCAAGACGAGCCTGCATTCAATTCACTGCAGGGATATCCGGCCTTACTTCGAGTCAGAGCATCTCGGTGTCCATTCCACTTGAGGCCACAAACTCAGGGTCCCTCTGACATACCTGTAGCTGAGAGAAGCCTCCTCTTGAGGTGCTTGTGGAAAGTTGGTATTCCTCTTAAGTCGAAGCCAGGGACTAAGCTCTCATCTCGAGTTGATTTGGGGTCCACCGAGCCCTTTCGTGTTGCTACAGTGACCTCAGGATCCCTCTAGACTTGAGACAGTGATCTTGGGTTTTCTCTGGAGTGCCATCAAGGAAATCAAGGCTCCTTTCACGTTTGATGTGGAACACGGAATTGCTCTGCATGCAGTGCAGGGGAATCGGGCCTCATCTCGCGGCGAGGGGGAAGTCTCATGGTTTTTCTCGAGTTGCGGCCGGAACCTGGGGTATATTCTCGAGTTACGACGGGGAGGGCCCTTCCAGACACGTGTTTGTTCAGCGACGTCAGGACTCCTGCCTAGGTGCTAGGGACACCTCGGGATTCTCCTCGAGTCTTGGCATGGCAATTGGGACGCGTGTCCACGTGAGGCGGGAGACCCAGGGTCCCTTTCCACGTGCCACAGGGATCCTGGGACTCCTATCCATTTTCAAGAGGAGTCAGGCATCGTCTCCTTCGGAAGTATTGATCTCCGCGGACCTCTCGAGTTTTCAAAGGATGTGAGGCCTCCGGTCGCGTTGAGGCGGAGGACTAGGTCTTTCTCTGTGGGCTCCACAGGGGATTCAGACAACCCTTCGTCTTGGGAGATGCAAGACGAGCCTGCATTCAATTCACTGCAGGGATATCCGGCCTTACTTCGAGTCAGAGCATCTCGGTGTCCATTCCACTTGAGGCCACAAACTCAGGGTCCCTCTGACATACCTGTAGCTGAGAGAAGCCTCCTCTTGAGGTGCTTGTGGAAAGTTGGTATTCCTCTTGAGTCGAAGTCAGGGACTAAGCTCTCATCTCGAGTTGATTTGGGGTCCACGGAGCCCTTTCGTGTTGCTACAGTGACCTCAGGATCCCTCTAGACTTGAGACAGTGATCTTGGGTTTTCTCTGGAGTGCCATTAAGGAAATCAAGGCTCCTTTCACGTTTGATGTGGAACACGGAATTGGTCTGCACTCAGTGCAGGGGAATCGGGCCTCATCTCGCGGCGAGGGGGAAGTCTCATGGTTTTTCTCGAGTTGCTGCCGGAACCTGGGGTATATTCTCGAGTTACGACGGGGAGGGCCCTTCCAGACACGGGTTTGTTCAGCGACGTGAGGACTCCTGCCTAGGTGGGAGGGACACCTCGGGATTCTCCTCAAGTCTTGGACTGGCAATTGGGACGCGTCTCCACGTGAGGCGGGAGAACCAGTGTCCCTTTCCACGTGCCACAGGGATCCTGGGACTCCTATCCATTTTCTGGAGGAGTCAGGCATCGTCTCCTTTGGAAGCATTGATCTCCGCGGACCTCTCGAATTTTCAAAGGATGTAAGGCCACCAGTCGCGATGAGGCGGAAAATTTGGTCTTTCTCTGTGGTCTCCACAAGGGATTCAGACATCCCTTCGTCTTGGGAGATGCAAGACGAGCCTGCATTCAATTCACTGCAGGGATATCCGGCCTTACTTCGAGTCAGAGCATCTCGGTGTCCATTCCACTTTAGGCCACAAACTCAGGGTCCCTCTCACATACCTGTAGCTGAGAGAAGCCTCCTCTTGAGGTGCTTGTGGAAAGTTGGTATTCCTCTTGAGTCGAAGCCAGGTACTAAGCTCTCATCTCGAGTTGATTTGGGGTCCACCGAGCCCTTTCGTGTTGCTACAGTGACCTCAGGATCCCTCTAGACTTGAGACAGTGATCTTGGGTTTTCTCTGGAGTGCCATCAAGGAAATCAAGTCTCCTTTCACATTTGATGTGGAACACGGAATTCCTCTGCACGAGCCCAGGGGAATCAGGCCTCATCTCGCGGCGAGGGGGAAGTCTCATGGTTTTTCTCGAGTTGCGGTCGGAACCTGGGGTATATTCTCGAGTTACGACGGGGAGGGCCATTCCAGACACGTGTTTGTTCAGCGACGTCAGGACTCCTGCTTAGGTGCAAGGGACACCTCGGGATTCTCCTCGAGTCTTGGCATGGCAATTGGGACGCGTCTCCACGTGAGGCGGGAGACCCAGTGTCCCATTCCACGTGCCACAGTTATCCTGGGACTCCTATCCATATTCAAGAGGAGTCAGGCATCGTCTCCCTTGGAAGCATTGATGTCTGCAGACCTCTCGAGTTTTCAAAGGATGTGAGGCCTCCGGTCACGATGAGGCGGAGGACTAGGTCTTTCTCTGTGGGCTCCACAGGGGATTCAGACAACCCTTCGTCTTGGGAGATGCAAGACGAGCCTGCATTCAATTCACTGCAGGGATATCCGGCCTTACTTCGAGTCAGAGCATCTCGGTGTCCATTCCACTTGAGGCCACAAACTCAGGGTCCCTCTGACATACCTGTAGCTGAGAGAAGCCTCCTCTTGAGGTGCTTGTGGAAAGTTGGTATTCCTCTTGAGTCGAAGCCAGGTACTAAGCTCTCATCTCGAGTTGATTTGGGGTCCACGGAGCCCTTTCGTGTTGCTACAGTGACCTCAGGATCCCTCTAGACTTGAGACAGTGATCTTGGGTTTTCTCTGGAGTGCCATTAAGGAAATCAAGTCTCCTTTCATGTTTGATGTGGAACACGGAATTGCTCTGCACGCATTGCAGGGGAATCGGGCCTCATCTCGCGGCGAGGGGGAAGTCTCATGGTTTTTCTCGAGTTGCGGCCGGAACCTGGGGTATATTCTCGAGTTACGACGGGGAGGGCCCTTCCAGACACTTGTTTGTTCAGTGACGTCAGGACTCCTGCCTAGGTGCGAGGGACACCTCGGGATTCTCCTCAAGTCTTGGCATGGCAATTGGGACGCGTCTCCACGTGAGGCGGGAGACCCAGGGTCCCTTTCCACGTGCCACAGTGATCCTGGGACTCCTATCCATTTTCAAGAGGCGTCAAGCATCGTCTCCTTTGGAAGCATTGATCTCCGCGGACCTCTCGAGTTTTCAAAGGATGTGAGGCCTCCGGTCTCGATGAGGCGGAGGAGTAGGTCTTTCTCTGTGGTCTCCACAGGGGATTCAGACATGCCTTCGTCTTGGGAGATGCAAGACGAACCTGCATTCAATTCACTGCAGGGATATCTGGCCTTACTTTGAGTCAGAGCATCTCGGTGGACATTCCACTTGAGGCGACAAACTCAGAGTCCCTCTCACATACCATTAGCTGAGAGAAGCCTCCTCTTGAGGTGCTTGTGGAAAGTTGGTATTCCTCTCGATTTGAAGCCAGGGACTAAGCTCTCATCTTGAGTTGATTTGGGGTCCACGGAGCCTTTTCCTGTTGCCCCAGTGACCTCAGGATCCCTCTAGACTTGAGACAGTGATCTTGGGTTTTCTCTGGAGTGCCATCAACGAAATCAAGGCTCCTTTCACGTTTGATGTGGAACACCGAATTGCTCTGCATGCAGTGCAGGGGAATCGGTCCACAACTGACGGCGAGGGGGAAATCTCATGGTTTTTCTCGAGTTGCGGCCGGAACCTGGGGTATATTCTCGAGTAACGACGGGGAGGGCCCTTCTAGACACGTGTTTGTTCAGCGACATCAGGACTCCTGCCTAGGTGCGAGGGACCCCTCGGGATTCTCCTCGAGTCTTGGCATGGCAATTGGGACGCGTCTCCACATGAGGCGGGAGAACCAGGGTCCCTTTCCACGTGCCACAGGGATCCTGGGACTCCTATCCATTTTCAAGAGGAGTCAGGCATCGTCTCCTTTGGAAGCAATTATCTCCGCGTACCTCTCGAATTTTCAAAGGATGTGAAGCCTCCGCTCGGGATGAGGCGGATAATTAGGTGTTTCTCTGTGATCTCCACAGGGGATTCAGACATCCCTTCGTCTTGGGAGATGCAAGACGAGCCTGCATTCAATTCACTGCAGGGATATCCGGCCTTACTTCGAGTCAGAGCATCTCGGTGTCCATTCCACTTGAGGCCACAAACTCAGGGGCCCTCTCACATACCTGTAGCTGAGAGAAGCCTCCTCTTGAGGTGCTTGTGGAAAGTTGGTATTCCTCTTGAGTCGAAGCCAGGGACTAAGCTCTCATCTCGAGTTGATTTGGGGTCCACGGAGCCCTTTCGTGTTGCTACAGTGACCTCAGGATCCCTCTAGACTTGAGACAGTGATCTTGGGTTTTCTCTGGAGTGCCATCAAGGAAATCAAGTCTCCTTTCACATTTGATGTGGAACACGGAATTCCTCTGCACGAGCCCAGGGGAATCAGGCCTCATCTCGCGGCGAGGGGGAAGTCTCATGGTTTTTCTCGAGTTGCGGTCGGAACCTGGGGTATATTCTCGAGTTACGACGGGGAGGGCCCTTCCAGACACGTGTTTGTTCAGCGACGTCAGGACTCCTGCCTAGGTGCAAGGGAAACCTCGTGATTCTCCTCGAGTCTTGGCATGGCAATTGGGACGCGTCTCCACGTGAGGCGGGAGACCCAGTGTCCCATTCCACGTGCCACAGTGATCCTGGGACTCCTATCCATTTTCAAGAGGAGTCAGGCATCGTCTCCCTTGGAAGCATTGATGTCTGCAGACCTCTCGAGTTTTCAAAGGATGTGAGGCCTCCGGTCACGATGAGGCGGAGGACTAGGTCTTTCTCTGTGGGCTCCACAGGGGATTCAGACAACCCTTCGTCTTGGGAGATGCAAGACGAGCCTGCATTCAATTCACTGCAGGGATATCCGGCCTTACTTCGAGTCAGAGCATCTCGGTGTCCATTCCACTTGAGGCCACAAACTCAGGGTCCCTCTGACATACCTGTAGCTGAGAGAAGCCTCCTCTTGAGGTGCTTGTGGAAAGTTGGTATTCCTCTTGAGTCGAAGCCAGGGACTAAGCTCTCATCTCGAGTTGATTTGGGGTCCACGGAGCCCTTTCGTGTTGCTCCAGTGACCTCAGGATCCCTCTAGACTTGAGACAGTGATCTTGGGTTTTCTCTGGAGTGCCATTAAGGAAATCAAGGCTCCTTTCACGTTTGATGTGGAACATGGAATTGGTCTGCACTCAGTGCAGGGGAATCGGGCCTCATCTCGCGGGGAGGGGGAAGTCTCATGGTTTTTCACGAGTTGCGGCCGGAACCTGGGGTATATTCTCGAGTTACGACGGGGAGGGCCCTTCCAGACACGTGTTTGTTCAGCGACGTCAGGACTCCTGCCTAGGTGCGAGGGACACCTCGGGATTCTTCTCGAGTCTTGGCATGGCAATTGGGACGCGTCTCCACGTGAGGCGGGAGACCCAGGATCCCTTTCCATGTTCCACAGGGATCCTGGGACTCCTATCCATTTTCAAGAGGAGTCAGGCATCGTCTCCTTTGGAAGCATTGATCTCCGCGGACCTCTCGAGTTTTCAAAGGATGTGAGGCCTCCGGTCGCGTTGAGGCCGAGGCATAGGTCTTTCTCTGTGTTCTGCACAGGGGATTCAGACTTACCTTCGTCTTGGGAGATGCAAGATGAGCCTGCATTCAATTCACTGCAGGGATTTCCGGCCTTACTTTGAGTCAGAGCATCTCGGTGTCCATTCCACTTGAGGCCACAAACTCAAGGTCCCTCTCACATACCTGTAGCTGAGAGAAGCCTCCTCTTGAGGGGCTTGTGGAAAGTTCGTATTCCTCTTGAGTTGAAGCCAGGGACTAATCTCTCATCTCGAGTTGATTTGGGGTCCACGGAGCCCTTTCGTGTTGCTACAGTGACCTCAGGATCCCTCTAGACTAGAGACAGTGATCTTGGGTTTTCTCTGGAGTGCCATCAAGGAAATCAAGGATCCTTTCACGTTTGATGTGGAACACGGAATTGCTCTGCACGCATTGCAGGGGAATCGGGCCTCATCTCGCGGCGAGGGGGAAGTCTCATGGTTTTTCTCGAGTTGCGGCCGGAACCTGGGGTATATTCTCGAGTTACGACGGGGAGGGCCCTTCCAGACACTTGTTTGTTCAGCGACGTCAGGACTCCTGCCTAGGTGCGAGGGACACCTCGGGAATCTCCTCAAGTCTTGGCATGGCAATTGGGACGCGTCTCCACGTGAGGCGGGAGACCCAGGGTCCCTTTCCACGTGCCACAGTGATCCTGGGACTCCTATCCATTTTCAAGAGGCGTCAAGCATCGTCTCCTTTGGAAGCATTGATCTCCGCGGACCTCTCGAGTTTTCAAAGCATGTGAGGCCTCCGGTCGCGATGAGGCGGAGGAGTAGGTCTTTCTCTGTGGTCTCCACAGGGGATTCAGACATCCCTTCGTCTTGGGAGATGCAAGACGAACCTGCATTCAATTCACTGCAGGGATATCTGGCCTTACTTTGAGTCAGAGCATCTCGGTGGACATTCCACTTGAGGCGACAAACTCAGAGTCCCTCTCACATACCATTAGCTGAGAGAAGCCTCCTCTTGAGGTGCTTGTGGAAAGTTGGTATTCCTCTCGATTTGAAGCCAGGGACTAAGCTCTCATCTTGAGTTGATTTGGGGTCCACGGATCCCTTTCCTGTTGCCCCAGTGACCTCAGGATCCCTCTAGACTTGAGACAGTGATCTTGGGTTTTCTCTGGAGTGCCATCAACGAAATCAAGGCTCCTTTCACGTTTGATGTGGAACACGGAATTGCTCTGCATGCAGTGCAGGGGAATCGGTCCTCAACTCACGGCGAGGGGGAAATCTCATGGTTTTTCTCGAGTTGCGGCCGGAACCTGGGGTATATTCTCGAGTAACGACGGGGAGGGCCCTTCCAGACACGTGTTTGTTCAGCGACATCAGGACTCCTGCCTAGGTGCGAGGGACCCCTCGGGATTCTCCTCGAGTCTTGGCATGGCAATTGGGACGCGTCTCCACATGAGGCGGGAGAACCAGGGTCCCTTTCCACGTGCCACAGGGATCCTGGGACTCCTATCCATTTTCAAGAGGAGTCAGGCATCGTCTCCTTTGGAAGCAATTATCTCCGCGTACCTCTCGAATTTTCAAAGGATGTGAAGCCTCCGCTCGGGATGAGGCGGATAATTAGGTCTTTCTCTGTGATCTCCACAGGGGATTCAGACATCCCTTCGTCTTGGGAGATGCAAGACGAACCTGCATTCAATTCACTGCAGGGATATCCGGCCTTACTTCGAGTCAGAGCATCTCGGTGTCCATTCCACTTGAGGCCACAAACTCAGGGGCCCTCTCACATACCTGTAGCTGAGAGAAGCCTCCTCTTGAGGGGCTTGTGGAAAGTTCGTATTCCTCTTGAGTTGAAGCCAGGGACTAATCTCTCATCTCGAGTTGATTTGGGGTCCACGGAGCCCTTTCTTGTTTCTCCAGTGACCTCAGGATCCCTCTAGACTAGAGACAGTGATCTTGGGTTTTCTCTGGAGTGCCATCAAGGAAATCAAGGATCCTTTCACGTTTGATGTGGAACACGGAATTGCTCTGCACGCATTGCAGGGGAATCGGGCCTCATCTCGCGGCGAGGGGGAAGTCTCATGGTTTTTCTCGAGTTGCGGCCGGAACCTGGGGTATATTCTCGAGTTACGACGGGGAGGGCCCTTCCAGACACTTGTTTGTTCAGCGACGTCAGGACTCCTGCCTAGGTGCGAGGGACACCTCGGGATTCTCCTCAAGTCTTGGCATGGCAATTGGGACGCGTCTCCACGTGAGGCGGGAGACCCAGGGTCCCTTTCCACGTGCCACAGTGATCCTGGGACTCCTATCCATTTTCAAGAGGCGTCAAGCATCGTCTCCTTTGGAAGCATTGATCTCCGCGGACCTCTCGAGTTTTCAAAGGATGTGAGGCCTCCGGTCGCGATGAGGCGGAGGAGTAGGTCTTTCTCTGTGGTCTCCACAGGGGAT
Organism: Dama dama; assembly: GCF_033118175.1. Taxonomy (NCBI): domain Eukaryota; kingdom Metazoa; phylum Chordata; class Mammalia; order Artiodactyla; family Cervidae; genus Dama; species Dama dama. The sequence continues at coordinate 80,816 of NW_026870957.1, forward strand.
TCAGACATCCCTTCGTCTTGGGAGATGCAAGACGAACCTGCATTCAATTCACTGCAGGGATATCTGGCCTTACTTTGAGTCAGAGCATCTCGGTGGACATTCCACTTGAGGCGACAAACTCAGAGTCCCTCTCACATACCATTAGCTGAGAGAAGCCTCCTCTTGAGGTGCTTGTGGAAAGTTGGTATTCCTCTCGATTTGAAGCCAGGGACTAAGCTCTCATCTTGAGTTGATTTGGGGTCCACGGAGCCCTTTCCTGTTGCCCCAGTGACCTCAGGATCCCTCTAGACTTGAGACAGTGATCTTGGGTTTTCTCTGGAGTGCCATCAACGAAATCAAGGCTCCTTTCACGTTTGATGTGGAACACGGAATTGCTCTGCATGCAGTGCAGGGGAATCGTTCCTCAACTCACGGCGAGGGGGAAATCTCATGGTTTTTCTCGAGTTGCGGCCGGAACCTGGGGTATATTCTCGAGTAACGACGGGGAGGGCCCTTCTAGACACGTGTTTGTTCAGCGACATCAGGACTCCTGCCTAGGTGCGAGGGACCCCTCGGGATTCTCCTCGAGTCTTGGCATGGCAATTGGGACGCGTCTCCACATGAGGCGGGAGAACCAGGGTCCCATTCCACGTGCCACAGGGATCCTGGGACTCCTATCCATTTTCAAGAGGAGTCAGGCATCGTCTCCTTTGGAAGCAATTATCTCCGCGTACCTCTCGAATTTTCAAAGGATGTGAAGCCTCCGCTCGGGATGAGGCGGATAATTAGGTCTTTCTCTGTGATCTCCACAGGGGATTCAGACATCCCTTCGTCTTGGGAGATGCAAGACGAGCCTGCATTCAATTCACTGCAGGGATATCCGGCCTAACTTCGAGTCAGAGCATCTCGGTGTCCATTCCACTTGAGGCCACAAACTCAGGGGCCCTCTCACATACCTGTAGCTGAGAGAAGCCTCCTCTTGAGGTGCTTGTGGAAAGTTGGTATTCCACTTGAGTCGAAACCAGGGACTAAGCTCTCATCTCGAGTTGATTTGGGGTCCACGGAGCCCTTTCGTGTTGCTCCAGTGACCTCAGGATCCCTCTAGACTTGAGACAGTGATCTTGGGTTTTCTCTGGAGTGCCATCAAGGAAATCAAGGCTCCTTTCATTTTTGATGTGGAATACGGAATTGCTCTGCACGCAGTGCAGGGGAATCGGGCCTCATCTCGCGGCGAGGGGGAAGTCTCATGGTTTTTCTCGAGTTGCGGCCGGAACCTGGGGTATATTCTCGAGTTAAGACGCGGAGGGCCCTTCCAGACACGTGTTTGTTCAGCGACGTCAGGACTCCTGCCTAGGTGCGAGGGACACCTCGGGATTCTCCTCGAGTCTTGGCATGGCAATTGGGACGCGTCTCCACGTGAGGCGGGAGACCCAGGGTCCCTTTCCACGTGCCACAGGGATCCTGGGACTCCTATCCATTTTCAAGAGGAGTCAGGCATCGTCTCCTTCGGAAGTATTGATCTCCGCAGACCTCTCGAGTTTTCAAAGGATGTGAGGGCTCCGGTCGCGTTGAGGCGGAGGACTAGGTCTTTCTCTGTGGGCTCCACAGGGGATTCAGACAACCCTTCGTCTTGGGAGATGCAAGACGAGCCTGCATTCAATTCACTGCAGGGATATCCGGCCTTACTTCGAGTCAGAGCATCTCGGTGTCCATTCCACTTGAGGCCACAAACTCAGGGTCCCTCTGACATACCTGTAGCTGAGAGAAGCCTCCTCTTGAGGTGCTTGTGGAAAGTTGGTATTCCTCTTGAGTCGAAGCCAGGGACTAAGCTCTCATCTCGAGTTGATTTGGGGTCCACGGAGCCCTTTCGTGTTGCTACAGTGACCTCAGGATCCCTCTAGACTAGAGACAGTGATCTTGGGTTTTCTCTGGAGTGCCATTAAGGAAATCAAGGCTCCTTTCACGTTTGATGTGGAACACGGAATTGGTCTGCACTCAGTGCAGGGGAATCGGGCCTCATCTCGCGGCGAGGGGGAAATCTCATGGTTTTTCGCGAGTTGCGGCCGGAACCTGGGGTATATTCTCGAGTTACGACGGGGAGGGCCATTCCAGACACGGGTTTGTTCAGCGACGTGAGGACTCCTGCCTAGGTGCGAGGGACACCTCGGGATTCTCCACAAGTCTTGGACTGGCAATTGGGACGCGTCTCCACATGAGGCGGGAGAACCAGTGTCCCTTTCCACGTGCCACAGGGATCCTGGGACTCCTATCCATTTTCAGGAGGAGTCAGGCATCCTCTCCTTTGGAAGCATTGATCTCCTCGGACCTCTCGAATTTTCAAAGGATGTGAGGCCTACGGTCGCGATGAGGCGGATGACTAGTTCTTTCTCTGTCATCTCCACAGGGGATTCAGACATCCCTTCATCTTGGGAGATGCAAGACGAGCCTGCATTCAATTCACTGCAGGGATATCCGCCTTATTTCGAGTCAGAACATCTCGGTGTCCATTACACTTTAGGCCACAATTTCAGGGTCCCTGTCACATACCTGTAGCTGAGAGAAGCCTCCTCTTGAGGTGCTTGTGGAAAGTTGGTATTCCTCTTGAGTCGAAGCCAGGGACTAAGCTCTCATCTCGAGTTGATTTGGGGTCCACGGAGCCCTTTCGTGTCGGTACAGTGACCTCAGGATCCCTCTAGACTTGAGACAGTGATCTTGGGTTTTCTTTGGAGTGCCATCAAGGAAATCAAGGCTCCTTTCACGTTTGATGTGGAACACGGAATTCCTCTGCACGCAGCCCAGGGGAATCGGGCCTCATCTCGCGGCGAGGGGGAAGTCTCATGGTTTTTCTCGAGGTGCGGCCGGAACTTGGGGTATATTCTCGAGTTACGACAGGGAGGGCCCTTCCAGACACGTGTTTGTTCAGCGACGTCAGGACTCCTGCCTAGGTGCGAGGGACACCTCGGGATTCTCCTCGAGTCTTGGCATGGCAATTGGGACGCGTCTCCACATGAGGCGGGAGACCCAGGGTCCCTTTCCACGTGCCACAGGGATCCTGGGACTCCTATCCATTTTCAAGAGGAGTCAGGCATCGTCTCCTTCGGAAGTATTGATCTCCGCGGACCTCTCGAGTTTTCAAAGGATGTGAGGCCTCCGGTCGCGTTGAGGCGGAGGACTAGGTCTTTCTCTGTGGGCTCCACAGGGGATTCAGACAACCCTTCGTCTTGGGAGATGCAAGACGAGCCTGCATTCAATTCACTGCAGGGATATCCGGCCTTACTTCGAGTCAGAGCATCTCGGTGTCCATTCCACTTGAGGTCACAAACTCAGGGTCCCTCTGACATACCTGTAGCTGAGAGAAGCCTCCTCTTGAGGTGCTTGTGGAAAGTTCGTATTCCTCTTGAGTCGAAGCCAGGGACTAAGCTCTCATCTCGAGTTGATTTGGGGTCCACGGAGCCCTTTCGTGTTGCTACAGTGACCTCAGGATCCCTCTAGACTTGAGACAGTGATCTTGGGTTTTCTCTGGAGTGCCATTAAGGAAATCAAGGCTCCTTTCACGTTTGATGTGGAACACGGAATTGGTATGCACTCAGTGCAGGGGAATCGGGCCTCAACTCCCGGGGAGGGGGAAGTGTCATGGTTTTTCTCGAGTTGCGGCCGGAACCTGGGGTATATTCTCGAGTTACGACGGGGAGGGCCCTTCCAGACACGGGTTTGTTCAGCGACGTGAGGACTCCTGCCTAGGTGCGAGGGACACCTCGGGATTCTCCTCAAGTCTTGGACTGGCAATTGGGACGCGTCTCCACGTGAGGCGGGAGAACCAGTGTCCCTTTCCACGTGCCACAGGGATCCTGGGACTCCTATCCATTTTCAGGAGGAGTCAGGCATCGTCTCCTTTGGAAGTATTGAACTCGGCGGACCTCTCGAGTTTTCAAAGGATGTGAGGCCTCCGGTCACGTTGAGGCGGAGGACTAGGTCTTTCTCTGTGGGCTCCACAGGGGATTCAGACAACCCTTCGTCTTGGGAGATGCAAGACTAGCCTGCATTCAATTCACTGCAGGGATATCCGGCCTTACTTCGAGTCAGAGCATCTCGGTGTCCATTCCACTTGAGGCCACAAACTCAGGGTCCCTCTCACATACCTGTAGCTGAGAGAAGCCTCCTCTTGAGGTGCTTGTGGAAAGTTGGCATTCCTCTTGAGTCGAAGCCAGTGACTAAGCTCTCATCTCGAGTTGATTTGGGGTCCACGGAGCCCTTTCGTGTTGGTACAGTGACCTCAGGATCCCTCTAGACTTGAGACAGTAATCTTGGGTTTTCTCTGGAGTGCCAGCAAGGAAATCAAGGCTCCTTTCACTTTTGATGTGGAACACGGAATTGCTCTGCACGCAGTGCTGGGGAATCGTGCCTCATCTCGCGGCGAGGGGGAAATCTCATGGTTTTTCTCGAGTTGCGGCCAGAACCTGGGGTATATTCTCGAGTTACGACGGGGAGGGCCCTTCCAGACACGTGTTTGTTCAGCGACGTCAGGACTCCTGCCTAGGTGCGAGGGACACCTCGGGATTCTCCTCGAGTCTTGGCATGGCAATTGGGACGCGTCTCCACGTGAGGCGGGAGACCCAGGGTCCCTTTCCACGTGCCACAGTGATCCTGGGCCTTCTATCCATTTTCAAGAGGAGGCAGGCATCGTCTCCTTTGGAAGCATTGATCTCCGCAGACCTCTCGAGTTTTCAAAGGATGTGATGCCTCCGGTCGCGATGAGGCGGAGGACTAGTTCTTTCTCTGTCGTCTCCACAGGGGATTCAGACATCCCTTCATCTTGGGAGATGCAAGACGAGCCTGCATTCAATTCACTGCAGGGATATCCGCCTTACTTCGAGTCAGAACATCTCGGTGTCCATTACACTTGAGGCCACAAATTCAGGGTCCCTGTCACATACCAGTAGCTGAGAGAAGCCTCCTCTTGAGGTGCTTGTGGAAAGTTGGTATTCCTCTTGAGTCGAAGCCAGGGACTAAGCTCTCATCTCGAGTTGATTTGGGGTCCACGGAGCCCTTTCGTGTTGGTACAGTGACCTCTGGATCCCTCTAGACTTGATACAGTGATCTTGGGTTTTCTTTGGAATGCCATCAAGGAAATCAAGGCTCCTTTCACGTTTGATGTGGAACACGGAATTGCTCTGCACGCAGTGCAGGGGAATCGGGCCTCATGTCGCAGCGAGGGGGAAGTCTCATGGTTTTTCTCGAGTTGCGGCCGGAACCTAGGGTATATTCTCGAGTTACGATGGGGAGGGCCCTTCCAGACACGTGTTTGTTCAGCGACGTCAGGACTCCTGCCTAGGTGCGAGGGACACCTCGGGATTCCCCTCGAGTCTTGGCATGGCAATTGGGACGCATCTCCACATGAGGCGGGAGACCCAGGTTCCCTTTCCACGTGCCACAGGGATCCTGGGACTCCTATCCATTTTCAAGAGGAGTCAGGCATCGTCTCCTTTGGAAGCATTGATCTCCGCGGACCTCTCGAGTTTTCAAAGAATGTGAGGCCTCCGCTCGCGATGAGGTGGAGAATTAGGTCTTTCTCTGTGGTCTCCACAGGGGATTCAGACATCCCTTCGTCTTGGGAAATGCAAGACGTGCCTGCATTCAATTCACTGCAGGGATATCTGGCCTTACTTCGAGTCAGAGCATCTCGGTGTCCATTCCACTTGAGGCCACAAACTCAGGGTCCCTCTCACTTACCTGTAGCTGAGAGAATCCTCCTCTTGAGGTGCTTGTGGAAAGTTGGTATTCGTCTTGAGTCGAAACCAGGGACTAAGGTCTCACCTCGAGTTGATTTGGGGTCCACGGAGCCCTTTCGTGTTGCTCCAGTGACCTCAGGATCCCTCTAGACTTGAGACAGTAATCTTGGGTTTTCTCTGGAGTGCCAGCAAGGAAATCAAGGCTCCTTTCACTTTTGATGTGGAACACGGAATTGCTCTGCACGCAGTGCAGGGGAATCGTGCCTCATCTCGCGGCGAGGGGGAAATCTCATGGTTTTTCTCGAGTTGCGGCCGGAACCTGGGGTATATTCTCGAGTTTCGACGGGGAGGGCCCTTCCAGACACGTGTTTGTTCCGCGACGGCAGGATTCCTGCCTAGGTGCGAGGGACACCTCGGGATTCTCCTCGAGTCTTGGCATGGCAATTGGGACGCGTCTCCACGTGAGGCGGGAGACCCAGGGTCCCTTTCCACGTGCCACAGTGATCCTGGGACTTCAATCCATTTTCAAGAGGAGGCAGGCATCGTCTCCTTTGTAAGCATTGATCTCCGCAGACCTCTCGAGTTTTCAAAGGATGTGAGGCCTACGGTCGCGATGAGGCGGATGACTAGTTCTTTCTCTGTCATCTCCACAGGGGATTCAGACATCCCTTCGTCTTGGGAGATGCAAGATGAGCCTGCATTCAATTCACTGCAGGGATTTCCGGCCTTACTTTGAGTCAGAGCATCTCGGTGTCCATTCCACTTGAGGCCACAAACTCAAGGTCCCTCTCACATACCTGTAGCTGAGAGAAGCCTCCTCTTGAGGGGCTTGTGGAAAGTTCGTATTCCTCTTGAGTTGAAGCCAGGGACTAATCTCTCATCTCGAGTTGATTTGGGGTCCACGGAGCCCTTTCGTGTTGCTACAGTGACCTCAGGATCCCTCTAGACTAGAGACAGTGATCTTGGGTTTTCTCTGGAGTGCCATCAAGGAAATCAAGGATCCTTTCACGTTTGATGTGGAACACGGAATTGCTCTGCACGCATTGCAGGGGAATCGGGCCTCATCTCGCGGCGAGGGGGAAGTCTCATGGTTTTTCTCGAGTTGCGGCCGGAACCTGGGGTATATTCTCGAGTTACGACGGGGAGGGCCCTTCCAGACACTTGTTTGTTCAGCGACGTCAGGACTCCTGCCTAGGTGCGAGGGACACCTCGGGATTCTCCTCAAGTCTTGGCATGGCAATTGGGACGCGTCTCCACGTGAGGCGGGAGACCCAGGGTCCCTTTCCACGTGCCACAGTGATCCTGGGACTCCTATCCATTTTCAAGAGGCGTCAAGCATCGTCTCCTTTGGAAGCACTGATCTCCGCGGACCTCTCGAGTTTTCAAAGCATGTGAGGCCTCCGGTCGCGATGAGGCGGAGGAGTAGGTCTTTCTCTGTGGTCTCCACAGGGGATTCAGACATCCCTTCGTCTTGGGAGATGCAAGACGAACCTGCATTCAATTCACTGCAGGGATATCTGGCCTTACTTTGAGTCAGAGCATCTCGGTGGACATTACACTTGAGGCGACAAACTCAGAGTCCCTCTCACATACCATTAGCTGAGAGAAGCCTCCTCTTGAGGTGCTTGTGGAAAGTTGGTATTCCTCTCGATTTGAAGCCAGGGACTAAGCTCTCATCTTGAGTTGATTTGGGGTCCACGGATCCCTTTCCTGTTGCCCCAGTGACCTCAGGATCCCTCTAGACTTGAGACAGTGATCTTGGGTTTTCTCTGGAGTGCCATCAACGAAATCAAGGCTCCTTTCACGTTTGATGTGGAACACGGAATTGCTCTGCATGCAGTGCAGGGGAATCGGTCCTCAACTCACGGCGAGGGGGAAATCTCATGGTTTTTCTCGAGTTGCGGCCGGAACCTGGGGTATATTCTCGAGTAACGACGGGGAGGGCCCTTCCAGACACGTGTTTGTTCAGCGACATCAGGACTCCTGCCTAGGAGCGAGGGACCCCTCGGGATTCTCCTCGAGTCTTGGCATGGCAATTGGGACGCGTCTCCACATGAGGCGGGAGAACCAGGGTCCCTTTCCACGTGCCACAGGGATCCTGGGACTCCTATCCATTTTCAAGAGGAGTCAGGCATCGTCTCCTTTGGAAGCAATTATCTCCGCGTACCTCTCGAATTTTCAAAGGATGTGAAGCCTCCGCTCGGGATGAGGCGGATAATTAGGTCTTTCTCTGTGATCTCCACAGGGGATTCAGACATCCCTTCGTCTTGGGAGATGCAAGACGAACCTGCATTCAATTCACTGCAGGGATATCCGGCCTTACTTCGAGTCAGAGCATCTCGGTGTCCATTCCACTTGAGGCCACAAACTCAGGGGCCCTCTCACATACCTGTAGCTGAGAGAAGCCTCCTCTTGAGGGGCTTGTGGAAAGTTCGTATTCCTCTTGAGTTGAAGCCAGGGACTAATCTCTCATCTCGAGTTGATTTGGGGTCCACGGAGCCCTTTCTTGTTTCTCCAGTGACCTCAGGATCCCTCTAGACTAGAGACAGTGATCTTGGGTTTTCTCTGGAGTGCCATCAAGGAAATCAAGGATCCTTTCACGTTTGATGTGGAACACGGAATTGCTCTGCACGCATTGCAGGGGAATCGGGCCTCATCACGCGGCGAGGGGGAAGTCTCATGGTTTTTCTCGAGTTGCGGCCGGAACCTGGGGTATATTCTCGAGTTACGACGGGGAGGGCCCTTCCAGACACTTGTTTGTTCAGCGACGTCAGGACTCCTGCCTAGGTGCGAGGGACACCTCGGGATTCTCCTCAAGTCTTGGCATGGCAATTGGGACGCGTCTCCACGTGAGGCGGGAGACCCAGGGTCCCTTTCCACGTGCCACAGTGATCCTGGGACTCCTATCCATTTTCAAGAGGCGTCAAGCATCGTCTCCTTTGGAAGCATTGATCTCCGCGGACCTCTCGAGTTTTCAAAGGATGTGAGGCCTCCGGTCGCGATGAGGCGGAGGAGTAGGTCTTTCTCTGTGGTCTCCACAGGGGATTCAGACATCCCTTCGTCTTGGGAGATGCAAGACGAACCTGCATTCAATTCACTGCAGGGATATCTGGCCTTACTTTGAGTCAGAGCATCTCGGTGGACATTCCACTTGAGGCGACAAACTCAGAGTCCCTCTCACATACCATTAGCTGAGAGAAGCCTCCTCTTGAGGTGCTTGTGGAAAGTTGGTATTCCTCTCGATTTGAAGCCAGGGACTAAGCTCTCATCTTGAGTTGATTTGGGGTCCACGGAGCCCTTTCCTGTTGCCCCAGTGACCTCAGGATCCCTCTAGACTTGAGACAGTGATCTTGGGTTTTCTCTGGAGTGCCATCAACAAAATCAAGGCTCCTTTCACGTTTGATGTGGAACACGGAATTGCTCTGCATGCAGTGCAGGGGAATCGGTCCTCAACTCACGGCGAGGGGGAAATCTCATGGTTTTTCTCGAGTTGCGGCCGGAACCTGGGGTATATTCTCGAGTAACGACGGGGAGGGCCCTTCTAGACACGTGTTTGTTCAGCGACATCAGGACTCCTGCCTAGGTGCGAGGGACCCCTCGGGATTCTCCTCGAGTCTTGGCATGGCAATTGGGACGCGTCTCCACATGAGGCGGGAGAACCAGGGTCCCATTCCACGTGCCACAGGGATCCTGGGACTCCTATCCATTTTCAAGAGGAGTCAGGCATCGTCTCCTTTGGAAGCAATTATCTCCGCGTACCTCTCGAATTTTCAAAGGATGTGAAGCCTCCGCTCGGGATGAGGCGGATAATTAGGTCTTTCTCTGTGATCTCCACAGGGGATTCAGACATCCCTTCGTCTTGGGAGATGCAAGACGAGCCTGCATTCAATTCACTGCAGGGATATCCGGCCTAACTTCGAGTCAGAGCATCTCGGTGTCCATTCCACTTGAGGCCACAAACTCAGGGGCCCTCTCACATACCTGTAGCTGAGAGAAGCCTCCTCTTGAGGTGCTTGTGGAAAGTTGGTATTCCACTTGAGTCGAAACCAGGGACTAAGCTCTCATCTCGAGTTGATTTGGGGTCCACGGAGCCCTTTCGTGTTGCTCCAGTGACCTCAGGATCCCTCTAGACTTGAGACAGTGATCTTGGGTTTTCTCTGGAGTGCCATCAAGGAAATCAAGGCTCCTTTCATTTTTGATGTGGAATACGGAATTGCTCTGCACGCAGTGCAGGGGAATCGGGCCTCATCTCGCGGCGAGGGGGAAGTCTCATGGTTTTTCTCGAGTTGCGGCCGGAACCTGGGGTATATTCTCGAGTTAAGACGCGGAGGGCCCTTCCAGACACGTGTTTGTTCAGCGACGTCAGGACTCCTGCCTAGGTGCGAGGGACACCTCGGGATTCTCCTCGAGTCTTGGCATGGCAATTGGGACGCGTCTCCACGTGAGGCGGGAGACCCAGGGTCCCTTTCCACGTGCCACAGGGATCCTGGGACTCCTATCCATTTTCAAGAGGAGTCAGGCATCGTCTCCTTCGGAAGTATTGATCTCCGCAGACCTCTCGAGTTTTCAAAGGATGTGAGGGCTCCGGTCGCGTTGAGGCGGAGGACTAGGTCTTTCTCTGTGGGCTCCACAGGGGATTCAGACAACCCTTCGTCTTGGGAGATGCAAGACGAGCCTGCATTCAATTCACTGCAGGGATATCCGGCCTGACTTCGAGTCAGAACATCTCGGTGTCCATTCCACTTGAGGCCACAAACTCAGGGTCCCTCTGACATACCTGTAGCTGAGAGAAGCCTCCTCTTGAGGTGCTTGTGGAAAGTTGGTATTCCTCTTGAGTCGAAGCCAGGGACTAAGCTCTCATCTCGAGTTGATTTGGGGTCCACGGAGCCCTTTCGTGTTGCTACAGTGACCTCAGGATCCCTCTAGACTAGAGACAGTGATCTTGGGTTTTCTCTGGAGTGCCATTAAGGAAATCAAGGCTCCTTTCACGTTTGATGTGGAACACGGAATTGGTCTGCACTCAGTGCAGGGGAATCGGGCCTCATCTCGCGGCGAGGGGGAAATCTCATGGTTTTTCGCGAGTTGCGGCCGGAACCTGGGGTATATTCTCGAGTTACGACGGGGAGGGCCATTCCAGACACGGGTTTGTTCAGCGACGTGAGGACTCCTGCCTAGGTGCGAGGGACACCTCGGGATTCTCCACAAGTCTTGGACTGGCAATTGGGACGCGTCTCCACATGAGGCGGGAGAACCAGTGTCCCTTTCCACGTGCCACAGGGATCCTGGGACTCCTATCCATTTTCAGGAGGAGTCAGGCATCCTCTCCTTTGGAAGCATTGATCTCCGCGGACCTCTCGAATTTTCAAAGGATGTGAGGCCACCGGTCGCGATGAGGCGGAAAATTAGGTCTTTCTCTGTGGTCTCCACAGGGGATTCAGACATCCTTTCGTCTTGGGAGATGCAAGACGAGCCTGCATTCAATTCACTGCAGGGATATCCGGCCTTACTTCGAGTCAGAGCATCTCGGTGTCCATTCCACTTGAGGCCACAAACTCAGGGTCCCTCTCACATACCTGTAGCTGAGAGAAGCCTCCTGTTGGGTTCATGTGGAAAGTTGGTATTCCTCTTGAGTCGAAACCAGGGACTAAGCTCTCACCTCGAGTTGATTTGGGGTCCACGGAGCCCTTTCGTGTTGCTCCAGTGACCTCAGGATCCCTCTAGACTTGAGACAGTGATCTTGGGTTTTCTCCGGAGTGCCAGCAAGGAAATCAAGGCTCCTTTCACTTTTGATGTGGAACACGGAATTGCTCTGCACGCAGTGCAGGGGAATCGTGCCTCATCTCGCGGCGAGGGGGAAATCTCATGGTTTTTCTCGAGTTGCGGCCAGAACCTGGGGTATATTCTCGAGTTACGACGGGGAGGGCCCTTCCAGACACGTGTTTGTTCCGCGACGTCAGGATTCCTGCCTAGGTGCGAGGGACACCTCGGGATTCTCCTCGAGTCTTGGCATGGCAATTGGGACGCGTCTCCACGTGAGGCGGGAGACCCAGGGTCCCTTTCCACGTGCCACAGTGATCCTGGGACTTCTATCCATTTTCAAGAGGAGGCAGGCATCGTCTCCTTTGGAAGCATTGATCTCCGCAGACCTCTCGAGTTTTCAAAGGATGTGAGGCCTACGGTCGCGATGAGGCGGATGACTAGTTCTTTCTCTGTCATCTCCACAGGGGATTCAGACATCCCTTCATCTTGGGAGATGCAAGACGAGCCTGCATTCAATTCACTGCAGGGATATCCGCCTTATTTCGAGTCAGAACATCTCGGTGTCCATTACACTTTAGGCCACAATTTCAGGGTCCCTGTCACATACCTGTAGCTGAGAGAAGCCTCCTCTTGAGGTGCTTGTGGAAAGTTGGTATTCCTCTTGAGTCGAAGCCAGGGACTAAGCTCTCATCTCGAGTTGATTTGGGGTCCACGGAGCCCTTTCGTGTCGGTACAGTGACCTCAGGATCCCTCTAGACTTGAGACAGTGATCTTGGGTTTTCTTTGGAGTGCCATCAAGGAAATCAAGGCTCCTTTCACGTTTGATGTGGAACACGGAATTCCTCTGCACGCAGTGCTGGGGAATCGTGCCTCATCTCGCGGCGAGGGGGAAATCTCATGGTTTTTCTCGAGTTGCGGCCAGAACCTGGGGTATATTCTCGAGTTACGACGGGGAGGGCCCTTCCAGACACGTGTTTGTTCCGCGACGTCAGGATTCCTGCCTAGGTGCGAGGGACACCTCGGGATTCTCCTCGAGTCTTGGCATGGCAATTGGGACGCGTCTCCACGTGAGGCGGGAGACCCAGGGTCCCTTTCCACGTGCCACAGTGATCCTGGGCCTTCTATCCATTTTCAAGAGGAGGCAGGCATCGTCTCCTTTGGAAGCATTGATCTCCGCAGACCTCTCGAGTTTTCAAAGGATGTGATGCCTCCGGTCGCGATGAGGCGGAGGACTAGTTCTTTCTCTGTCGTCTCCACAGGGGATTCAGACATCCCTTCATCTTGGGAGATGCAAGACGAGCCTGCATTCAATTCACTGCAGGGATATCCGCCTTACTTCGAGTCAGAACATCTCGGTGTCCATTACACTTGAGGCCACAAATTCAGGGTCCCTGTCACATACCAGTAGCTGAGAGAAGCCTCCTCTTGAGGTGCTTGTGGAAAGTTGGTATTCCTCTTGAGTCGAAGCCAGGGACTAAGCTCTCATCTCGAGTTGATTTGGGGTCCACGGAGCCCTTTCGTGTTGGTACAGTGACCTCAGGATCCCTCTAGACTTGATACAGTGATCTTGGGTTTTCTTTGGAATGCCATCAAGGAAATCAAGGCTCCTTTCACGTTTGATGTGGAACACGGAATTGCTCTGCACGCAGTGCAGGGGAATCGGGCCTCATGTCGCAGCGAGGGGGAAGTCTCATGGTTTTTCTCGAGTTGCGGCCGGAACCTAGGGTATATTCTCGAGTTACGATGGGGAGGGCCCTTCCAGACACGTGTTTGTTCAGCGACGTCAGGACTCCTGCCTAGGTGCGAGGGACACCTCGGGATTCCCCTCGAGTCTTGGCATGGCAATTGGGACGCATCTCCACATGAGGCGGGAGACCCAGGTTCCCTTTCCACGTGCCACAGGGATCCTGGGACTCCTATCCATTTTCAAGAGGAGTCAGGCATCGTCTCCTTTGGAAGCATTGATCTCCGCGGACCTCTCGAGTTTTCAAAGAATGTGAGGCCTCCGCTCGCGATGAGGTGGAGAATTAGGTCTTTCTCTGTGGTCTCCACAGGGGATTCAGACATCCCTTCGTCTTGGGAAATGCAAGACGTGCCTGCATTCAATTCACTGCAGGGATATCTGGCCTTACTTCGAGTCAGAGCATCTCGGTGTCCATTCCACTTGAGGCCACAAACTCAGGGTCCCTCTCACTTACCTGTAGCTGAGAGAATCCTCCTCTTGAGGTGCTTGTGGAAAGTTGGTATTCGTCTTGAGTCGAAACCAGGGACTAAGGTCTCACCTCGAGTTGATTTGGGGTCCACGGAGCCCTTTCGTGTTGCTCCAGTGACCTCAGGATCCCTCTAGACTTGAGACAGTAATCTTGGGTTTTCTCTGGAGTGCCAGCAAGGAAATCAAGGCTCCTTTCACTTTTGATGTGGAACACGGAATTGCTCTGCACGCAGTGCAGGGGAATCGTGCCTCATCTCGCGGCGAGGGGGAAATCTCATGGTTTTTCTCGAGTTGCGGCCGGAACCTGGGGTATATTCTCGAGTTTCGACGGGGAGGGCCCTTCCAGACACGTGTTTGTTCCGCGACGGCAGGATTCCTGCCTAGGTGCGAGGGACACCTCGGGATTCTCCTCGAGTCTTGGCATGGCAATTGGGACGCGTCTCCACGTGAGGCGGGAGACCCAGGGTCCCTTTCCACGTACCACAGTGATCCTGGGACTTCAATCCATTTTCAAGAGGAGGCAGGCATCGTCTCCTTTGGAAGCATTGATCTCCGCAGACCTCTCGAGTTTTCAAAGGATGTGAGGCCTCCGGTCGCGATGAGGCGGAAGACTAGTTCTTTCTCTGTCGTCTCCACAGGGGATTCAGACATCCCTTCATCTTGGGAGATGCAAGACGAGCCTGCATTCAATTCACTGCAGGGATATCCGGCCTTACTTCGAGTCAGAACATCTCGGTGTCCATTACACTTGAGGCCACAAATTCAGGGTCCCTGTCACATACCTGTAGCTGAGAGAAGCCTCCTCTTGAGGTGCTTGTGGAAAGTTGGTATTCCTCTTGAGTCGAAGCCAGGGACTAAGCTCTCATCTCGAGTTGATTTGGGGTCCACGGAGCCCTTTCGTGTTGCTCCAGTGACCTCAGGATCCCTCTAGACTTGGGACAGTGATCTTGGGTTTTCTCTGGAGTGCCATCAAGGAAATCAAGGCTCCTTTCACGTTTGATGTGGAACACGGAATTGCTCTGCAAGCAATGCAGGGGAATCAGGCCTCATCTCACGGCGAGGGGGAAGTCTCATGGTTTTTCTCGAGTTGCGGCCGGAACCTGGGGTATATTCTCGAGTTACGACGGGGAGGGCCCTTCCAGACACGGGTTTGTTCAGCGACGTCAGGACTCCTGCCTAGGTGCGAGGGACACCTCGGGATTCTCCTCGAGTCTTGGCATGGCAATTGGGACGCGTCTCCACGTGAGGCGGGAGACCCAGGGTCCCTTTCCACGTGCCACAGGGATCCAGGGACTCCATTCCATTTTCAAGAGGAGTCAGGCATCGTCTCCTTTGGAACCATTGATCTCCGCGGACCTCTCGAGTTTTCAAAGGATGTGAGGCCTCTGGTCGCGAGGAGGCGGAGGACTAGGTCTTTCTCTGTGGTCTCCACAGGGGATTCAGACAACCCTTCGTCTTGGGAGATGCAAGACGTGCCTGCATTCAATTCACTGCAGGGATATCTGGCCTTACTTCGAGTCAGAGCATCTCGGTGTCCATTCCACTTGAGGCCACAAACTCAGGGTCCCTCTCACTTACCTGTAGCTGAGAGAATCCTCCTCTTGAGGTGCTTGTGGAAAGTTGGTATTCCTCTTGAGTCGAAACCAGGGATTAAGCTCTCACCTCGAGTTGATTTGGGGTCCACGGAGCCCTTTCGTGTTGCTCCAGTGACCTGAGGATCCCTCTAGACTTGAGACAGTGATCTTGAGTTTTCTCTGGAGTGCCAGCAAGGAAATCAAGGCTCCTTTCACTTTTGATGTGGAACACGGAATTGCTCTGCACACAGTGCAGGGGAATCGTGCCTCATCTCGCGGTGAGGGGGAAATCTCATGGTTTTTCTCGAGTTGCGGCCGGAACCTGGGGTATATTCTCGAGTTACGACTGGGAGGGCCCTTCCAGACACGTGTTTGTTCCGCGACGGCAGGATTCCTGCCTAGGTGCGAGGGACACCTCGGGATTCTCCTCGAGTCTTGGCATGGCAATGGGACGCGTCTCCACGTGAGGCGGGAGACCCAGGGTCCCTTTCCACGTGCCACAGTGATCCTGGGACTTCTATCCATTTTCAAGAGGAGGCAGGCATCGTCTCCTTTGGAAGCATTGATCTCCGCAGACCTCTCGAGTTTTCAAAGGATGTGAAGCCTCCGGTCGCGATGAGGCGGAGGACTAGTTCTTTCTCTGTGGTCTCTACAGGGGATTCAGACATCCCTTCGTCTTGGGATATGCAAGACGAGCCTGCATTCAATTCACTGCAGGGATATCCGGCCTTCCTTCGAGTCAGAGCATCTCGGTGTCCATTCCACTTGAGGCCACAAACTCAGGGTCCCTCTCACTTACCTGTAGCTGAGAGAAGCCTCCTGTTGAGGTGCTTGTGGAAAGTTGGTATTCCTCTTGAGTCGAAGCCAGGGACTAAGCTCTCATCTCGAGTTGATTTGGGGTCCACGGAGCCCTTTCGTGTTGCTCCAGTGACCTCAGGATCCCTCTAGACTTGAGACAGTGATCTTGGGTTTTCTCTGGAGTGCCATCAATGAAATCAAGGCTCCTTTCACGTTTGATGTGGAACACGGAATTGCTCTGCACGCAGTGCAGGGGAATCGGGCCTCATCTCGCGGCGAGGGGAAAGTCTCATGGTTTTTCTCGAGTTGCGGCCGGAACCTGGGGTATATTCTCGAGTTACGACGGGGAGGGCCCTTCCAGACACGTGTTTGTTCAGCGATGTCAGGACTCCTGCCTAGGTGCGAGGGACACCTCGGGATTCTCCTCGAGTCTTGGCATGGCAATTGCGACGCGTCTCCAGGTGAAGCGGGAGCCCCAGAGTCCCTTTCCACGTGGCACAGAGATCCTGGGACTCCTATCCATTTTCAAGAAGAGTCAGGCATCGTCTCCTTTGGAATCATTGATCTCTGGGGACCTCTTGAATTTTCAAAGGATGTGAGGCCTCCGGTCGCGATGAGGCCGAGAAATAGGTCTTTCTCTGTGGTCTCCACAGGGGATTCAGACATCCCTTCGTATTGGGAGATGCAAGACGAGCTTGCATTCATCTCACTGCAGGGATATCCGGCCTTACTTCGAGTCAGAGCATCTCGGTGTCCATTCCACTTGAGGCCACAAACTCAGGGTACCTCTCACATACATGTGGCTGAGAGAAGCCTCCACTGGAGGTGCTTGTGGAAAGTTGGTATTCCTCGTGAGTCGAAGCCAGGGACTAAGCTCTCATCTCGAGTTGATTTGGGGTCCACGGAGCCCTTTCGTGTTGCTCCAGTGACCTCAGGATCCCTCTAGACTTGAAACAGTGATCTTGGGTTTTCTCTGGAGTGCCATCAACGAAATCAAGGCTCCTATCACGTTTGATGTGGAACACGGAATTGCTCTGCACGCAGCACAGAGGAATCGGGCATCATTTCGCGGCGAGGGGGAACTCTCATGGTTTTTCTCGAGTAGCGGGCGGAACCTGGGGTATATTCTCGAGTTACGACGGGGAGGGCCCTTCCAGACACGTGTTTGTTCAGCGACGTCAGGACTCCTGCCTAGGTGCGAGGGACACCTCGGGATTCTCCTCGAGTCTTGGCATGGCAATTGCGACGCGTCTCCAGGTGAAGCGGGAGCCCCAGAGTCCCTTTCCACGTGGCAGAGAGATCCTGGGACTCCTATCCATTTTCAAGAAGAGTCAGGCATCGTCTCCTTTGGAATCATTGATCTCTGGGGACCTCTTGAATTTTCAAAGGATGTGAGGCCTCCGGTCGCGATGAGGCCGAGAAATAGGTCTTTCTCTGTGGTCTCCACAGGGGATTCAGACATCCCTTCGTATTGGGAGATGCAAGACGAGCTTGCATTCATCTCACTGCAGGGATATCCGGCCTTACTTCGAGTCAGAGCATCTCGGTGTCCATTCCACTTGAGGCCACAAACTCAGGGTACCTCTCACATACATGTGGCTGAGAGAAGCCTCCACTGGAGGTGCTTGTGGAAAGTTGGTATTCCTCGTGAGTCGAAGCCAGGGACTAAGCTCTCATCTCGAGTTGATTTGGGGTCCACGGAGCCCTTTCGTGTTGCTCCAGTGACCTCAGGATCCCTCTAGACTTGAGACAGTGATCTTGGGTTTTCTCTGGAGTGCCATCAACGAAATCAAGGCTCCTATCACGTTTGATGTGGAACACGGAATTGCTCTGCACGCAGCACAGAGGAATCGGGCATCATTTCGCGGCGAGGGGGAACTCTCATGGTTTTTCTCGAGTAGCGGGCGGAACCTGGGGTATATTCTCGAGTTACGACGGGGAGGGCCCTTCCAGACACGTGTTTGTTCAGCGACGTCAGGACTCCTGCCTAGGTGCGAGGGACACCTCGGGATTCTCCTCGAGTCTTGGCATGGCAATTGGGACGCGTGTCCACGTGAGGCGGGAGACCCAGGTTCCCTTTCCACGTGCCACAGGGATCCTGGGACTCCTATCCATTTTCAAGAGGAGTCAGGCATCGTCTCCTTTGGAAGCATTGATCTCCGCGGACCTCTCGAGTTTTCAAAGGATGTGAGGCCTCTGCTCGCGATGAGGCGGAGAACTAGGTCTTTCTCTGTGGTCTCCACTGGGTATTCAGACATCCCTTCGTCTTGGGAGATGCAAGACGAGCCAGTTTTCAAATCACTGCAGGGATATCCGGCCTTACTTCGAGTCAGAGCATCTCGGTGTCCATTCCACTTGAGGCCACAAACTGAGGAGCCCTCTCACATACCTGTAGCTGAGAGAAGATTCCTCATGAGGTGCTTGTGGAAAGTTGTTATTCCTCTTGAGTCGAAGCCAGGGACTAAGCTCTCATCTCGAGTAGATTTGGGGTCCACGGAGCCCTTTCGTGTTGGTACAGTGACCTCAGGATCCCTCTAGACTTGAGACAGTGATCTTGGGTTTTCTCTGGAGTGCCATTAAGGAAATCAAGGCTCCTTTCACTTTTGATGTGGAATACGGAATTTCTCTGCACGCAGGGCAGGGGAATTGGGCCTCTTCTCGCGGCGAGGGGGAAGTCTCATGGTTTTTCTCGAGTTGCGGCCGGAACCTGGGGTATAATCTCGAGTTACGACGGGGAGGGCCCTTCCAGACACGTGTTTATTCAGCGACGTCAGGACTCCTGCCTAGGTTCGAGGGACACCTCGGAATTCTCCTTGAGTCTTGGCATGGCAATTGGGAAGCGTCTCCACGTGAGGCGGGAGACCCAGTGTCCCTTTCCACGTGCCACAGGGATCCTGGGACTCCTATCCATTTTCAAGAGGAGTCAGGCATTGTCTCCTTTGGAATCATTGATCTCCGCAGACCTCTCCAGTTTTCAAAGGATGTGAGGCCTCCGGTCGCAATGAGACAGAGGACTAAGTCTTTCTCTGTTATCTCCACAGGGGATTCAGACATCCCGCCGTATTGGGAGATGCAAGACGAGCCTGCATTCAATTCACTGCAGGGATATGCGGCCTTACTTCGAGTCAGAGCATCTCAGTGTCCATTCCAGTTGAGGCCACAAATTCAGGGTCCCTCTCACATACCTGTAGCTGAGAGAAGCCTCCTCTTGAGGTGCTTTTGGAAAGTTGGTATTCCTCTTGAGTCGAAGCCAGGGACTAAGCTCTCATCTCGAGTTGATTTGGGGTCCACGGAGCCCTTTCCTGTTGCTCTAGTGACCTCAGGATCCCTCTAGACTCTGTCAGTGATCTTGGGTGTTCTCTGGAGTGCCATCAAGGAAATCAAGGCTCCTTTCACGTTTGATGTGGAACACGGAATTGCTCTGCACACAGTGCAGGGGAATCGGGCCTCATCTCGAGGCGAGGGGGAAGTCTCATGGTTTTTCTCGAGTTGCGGCCGGAACATGGGGTACATTCACAAGTTACGATGGGGAGGGCCTTTCCAGACACGTGTTTGTTCAGCGACGTCAGGACTCCTGCCTAGGTGCGAGGGAAACCTCGCGATTCTCCTCGAGACTTGGCATGGAAATTGGGACCCGTCTCCACGTGAGGGAGTTGACCCAGGGTCCCTTTCCACGTGCCACAGGGATCCTGGGACTCCTATCCATTTTAAAGAGGAGTCAGGCATTGTCTCCTTTGGAAGCATAGATCTCCGCGGACCTCTTGAGTTTTCAAAGAATGTGAGGCCTCGGGTCGCGATGAGGGGGAGAACTAGGTCTTTCTCTGTGGTCTCCACCGGGAATTCAGACATCCCTTCGTCTTGGGAGATGCAAGACGAGCCTGCATTCAATTCACTGCAGGGATATCCGGCCTTACTTCGAGTCAGAGCATCTCGGTGTCCATTCCACTTGAGGCCACAAACTCAGAGGCCCTCTCACATACCTGTAGCTGAGAGAAGCCTCCTCTTGAGGTGCTTGTGGAAAGTTGGTATTCCTCTTGATTCGAAGCCAGGGACTAAGCTCTCATCTCGAGTTGATTTGGGGTCCACGGAGCCCTTTCGTGTTGCTCCAGTGACCTCAGGATCCCTCTAGACTTGAGACAGTGATCTAGGGTTTTCTCTGGAGTGCCATCAAGTAAATCAAGGCTCCTTTCACGTTTGATGTGGAAGACGGAATTGCTCTGCACGCAGTGCAGGGGAATGGGCCCTCAGCTCGCGGCGAGGGGGAAGTCTCATGGTTTTTCTCGAGTTGCGGCCGGAACCTGGGGTATATTCTCGAGCTACGACGGGGAGGGCCCTTCTAGACACGTGTTTGTTTAGCGACATCAGGACTCCTGCCTAGGTGCGAGGGACGCCTCGGAATTCTCCTCGAGACTTGGCATGGCAATTGGGACGCGTCTCCACGTGAGGCGGGAGACACAGGGTCCCTTTCGACGTGCCACAGTGATCCTGGGACTCCTATCCATTTTCAAGAGGAGTCAGGCATCGTCTCCTTTGGAAGCATTGATCTCCGCGGACCTCTCGAGTTTTCAAAGGATGTGAGGCCTCCGGTCGCGATGAGGGGGAGATCTAGGTCTTTCTCTGTGACCTCCACAGGGGATTCAGACATCCCTTCGTCTTGGGAGATGCAAGACGAGCCTCCATTCAATTCACTACAGGGATATCCGGCCTTACTTCGAGTCAGAGCATCTCGGTGTCCATTCCACTTGAGGGCACAAACTCAGGGGCCCTCTCACATACCTGTAGCTGAGAGAAGCCTCCTCTTGAGGTGCTTGTGAAATGTTGGTATTCCTCTTGAGTCGAAGCCAGGGACTAAGCTCTCATCTCGAGTTGATTTGGGGTCCACGGAGCCCTTTCGTGTTGTTCCAGTGACCTCAGGATCCCTCTAGACTTGAGACAGTGATCTTGGTTTTTCACTGGAGTCCCATCAAGGAAATCAAGGCTCCTTTCACGTTTGATGTGGAACACGGAATTGCTCTGCACGCAGTGCAGGGGAATCGGGCCTCATCTCAAGGCGAGGGGGAAGTCTCATGGTTTTTCTCGAGTTGCGGCCGGAACATGGGGTACATTCACAAGTTACTACGGGGAGGGCCCTTCCAGACACGTGTTTGTTCAGCGACGTCAGGACTCCTGCCTAGGTGCGAGGGACACCTCGGGATTCTCCTCGAGTCTTGGCATGGCAATTGCGACGCGTCTCCAGGTGAGGCGGGAGCCCCAGAGTCCCTTTCCACGTGGCACAGAGATCCTGGGACTCCTAACCATTTTCAAGAGGAGTCAGGCATCGTCTCCTTTGGAAGCATTGATCTCCGCGGACCTCTCGAAGTTTTCAAAGGATGTGAGGCCTCCGGTCGCGATGAGGCGGAGAACTAGGTCTTTCTCTGTGGTCTCCACATGGGATTCAGACATCCCTTCGAATTGGGAGATGCAAGACGAGCTTGCATTCATCTCACTGCAGGGATATCCGGCCTTACTTCGAGTCAGAGCATCTCGGTGTCCATTCCACTTGAGGCCACAAACTCAGGGTACCTCTCACATACATGTGGCTGAGAGAAGCCTCCTCTTGAGGTGCTTTTGGAAACTTGGTATTCCTCTTGAGTCGAAGCCAGGGACTAAGCTCTCATCTCGAGTTGATTTGGGGTCCACGGAGCCCTTTCGTGTTGCTCCAGTGACCTCAGGATCCCTCTAGACTTGAGACAGTGATCTTGGGTTTTCTCTGGAGTGCCATCAAGGAAATCAAGGCTCCTTTCAGGTTTGATGTGGAACATGGAATTGCTCTGCACGCAGTGCTGGGGAATCGGGCCTCATCTCGCGACGAGGGGGAAGTCTCATGGTTTTTCTCGAGTTGCGGCCGGAACCTGGGGTATATTCTCGAGTTACGACGGGGAGGGCCCTTCCAGACACGTGTTTGTTCAGCGTCGTCAGGACTCCTGCCTAGGTGCCAAGGACACCTCGGGATTCTCCTCGAGTCTTGGCATGGCAATTGGGACGCGTCTCCACGTGAGGGGGGTGACCCAGGGTCCCTTTCCACGTGCCACAGGGATCCTGGGACTCCTATCCATTTTAAAGAGGAGTCAGGCATTGTCTCCTTTGGAAGCATTGATCTCTGCGGACCTCTCGAGTTTTCAAAGGATGTGAGGCCTCCGGTCGCGATGAGGCGGAGAACTAGGTCTTTCTCTGTGGTCTCCACAGGGGATTCAGACATCCCTTCGTCTTGGGAGATGCAAGACGATCCTGCATTCAATTCACTGCAGGGATATCCGGCCTGACTTCGAGTCAGAGCATCTCGGTGTCCATTCCACTTGAGGCCACAAACTCAGGGTACCTCTCACATACATGTGGCTGAGAGAAGCCTCCTCTTGAGGTGCTTGTGGAAACTTGGTATTCCCCTTGAGTTGAAGCCAGGGACTAAGCTCTCATCTCGAGTTGATTTGGGGTCCACGGAGCCCTTTCGCGTTGCTCCAGTCACCTCAGGATCCCTCTAGACTTGAGACAGTGATCTTGGGTTTTCTCTGGAGTGCCATCAAGGAAATCAAGGCTCCTTTCACGTTTGATGTGGAACACGGAATTGCTCTGCACGCTGTGCAGGGGAATCGGGCCTCATCTCGCGGCGAGGGCGAAGTCTCATGGTTTTTCTCGAGTTGCGGCCGGAACATGGGGTGTATTCTCGAGTTACGACGGGGAGGGCCCTTCCAGACACGTGTTTGTTCAGCGACGTCAGGACTCCTGCCTAGGTGCGTGGGACACCTCGGGATTCTCCTCGAGTCTTGGCATGGCAATTGGGACGCGTCTCCACGTGAGGCGGGAGACCAAGTGTCCCTTTCCACGTGCCACAGGGATCCTGGGACTCCTATCCATTTTCAAGAGGAGTCAGGCATCGTCTCCTTTGGAAGCATTGATCTCCGTGGACCTCTCGAGTTTTCAAAGGATGTGAGGCCTCCGGTCGCGATGAGGCGGAGAACTAGGTCTTTCTCTGTGGTCTCCACAGGGGATTCAGACATCCCTTGGTCTTGGGAGATGCAAGACGAGCCTGCATTCAATTCACTGCAGGGATATCCGGCCTGACTTCGAGTCAGAGCGTCTCGGTGTCCATTCCACTTGAGGCCACAAACTCAGGGTCCCTCTCACATATCTGTAGCTGATAGAAGCCTCCTCTTGAGGTGCTTGTGGAAAGTTGGTATTCCTCGTGAGTCGAAGCCAGGGACTAAGCTCTCATCTCGAGTTGATTTGGGGTCCACGGAGCCCTTTCGTGTTGCTCCAGTGACCTCAGGATCCCTCTAGACTTGAGACAGTGATCTTGGGTTTTCTCTGGAGTGCCATCAACGAAATCAAGGCTCCTATCACGTTTGATGTGGAACACGGAATTGCTCTGCACGCAGCACAGAGGAATCGGGCATCATCTCGCGGCGAGGGGGAAGTCTCATGGTTTTTCTCGAGTAGCGGGCGGAACCTGGGGTATATTCTCGAGTTACGACGGGGAGGGCCCTTCCAGACACGTGTTTGTTCAGCGACGTCAGGACTCCTGCCTAGGTGCGAGGGACACCTCGGGATTCTCCTCGAGTCTTGGCATGGCAATTGGGACGCGTCTCCACGTGAGGCGGGAGACCCAGGTTCCCTTTCCACGTGCCACAGGGATCCTGGGACTCCTATCCATTTTCAAGAGGAGTCAGGCATCGTCTCCTTTGGAAGCATTGATCTCCGCGGACCTCTCGAGTTTTCAAAGGATGTGAGGCCTCTGCTCGCGATGAGGCGGAGAACTAGGTCTTTCTCTGTTGTCTCCACAGCGTATTCAGACATCCCTTCGTCTTGGGAGATGCAAGACGAGCCTGCATTCAATTCATTGCAGGGATATCCGGCCTGACTTCGAGTCAGAGCATCTCGGTGTCCATTCCACTTGAGGCCACAAACTCAGGGTCCCTCTCACATACCTGTAGCTGATAGAAGCCTCCTCTTGAGGTGCTTGTGGAAACTTGGTATTCCTCGTGAGTCGAAGCCAGGGACTAAGCTCTCATCTCGAGTTGATTTGGGGTCCACGGAGCCCTTTCGTGTTGCTCCAGTGACCTCAGGATCCCTCTAGACTTGAGACAGTGATCTTGGGTTTTCTCTGGAGTGCCATCAACGAAATCAAGGCTCCTATCACGTTTGATGTGGAACACGGAATTGCTCTGCACGCAGCACAGAGGAATCGGGCATCATCTCGCGGCGAGGGGGAAGTCTCATGGTTTTTCTCGAGTAGCGGGCGGAACCTGGGGTATATTCCCGAGTTACGACGGGAAGGGCCCTTCCAGACACGTGTTTGTTCAGCGACGTCAGGACTCCTGCCTGGGTGCGAGGGACACCTCGGGATTCTCCTCGAGTCTTGGCATGGCAATTGGGACGCGTCTCCACGTGAGGCGGGAGACCCAGGTTCCCTTTCCACGTGCCACAGGGATCCTGGGACTCCTATCCATTTTCAAGAGGAGTCAGGCATCGTCTCCTTTGGAAGCATTGATCTCCGCGGACCTCTCGAGTTTTCAAACGATGTGAGGCCTCTGCTCGCGATGAGGCGGAGAACT
This sequence comes from Dama dama, assembly GCF_033118175.1. Classification (NCBI taxonomy): domain Eukaryota; kingdom Metazoa; phylum Chordata; class Mammalia; order Artiodactyla; family Cervidae; genus Dama; species Dama dama. Next base: position 105,456 of record NW_026870957.1, read on the forward strand.
AGGTCTTTCTCTGTTGTCTCCACAGGGTATTCAGACATCCCTTCGTCTTGGGAGATGCAAGACGAGCCTGTTTTCAAATCACTGCAGGGATATCCGGCCTTACTTCGAGTCAGAGCATCTCAGTGTCCATTCCACTTGAGTCCACAAACTGAGGAGCCCTCTCACATACCTGTAGCTGAGAGAAGATTCCTCTTGAGGTGCTTGTGGAAAGTTGGTATTCCTCTTGAGTCGAAGCCAGGGACTAAGCTCTCATCTAGAGTAGATTTGGGGTCCACAGAGCCCTTTCGTTTTCGTACAGTGACCTCAGGATCCCTCTAGACTTGAGACAGTGATCTTGGGTTTTCTCTGGAGGGCCATTAAGGAAATCAAGGCTCCTTTCACTTTTGATGTGGAATACGGAATTGCTCTGCACGCAGGGCAGGGGAATTGGGCCTCGTCTCGCGGCGAGGGGGAAGTCTCATGGTTTTTCTCGAGTTGCGGCCGGAACCTGGGGTATAATCTCGAGTTACGACGGGGAGGGCCCTTCCAGACACGTGTTTGTTCAGCGATGTCAGGACTCCTGCCTAGGTTCGAGGGACACCTCGGAATTCTCCTTGAGTCTTGGCATGGCAATTGGGAAGCGTCTCCACGTGAGGCGGGAGACCCAGGGTCCCTTTCCACGTGCCACAGGGATCCTGGGACTCCTATCCATTTTCAAGAGGAGTCAGGCATCGTCTCCTTTGGAAGCATTGATCTCCGCGGACCTCTCGGGTTTTCAAAGGATTTGAGGCCTCCGGTCGCGATGAGGCGGAGAACTAGGTCTTTCTCTGTGGTCTCCACAGGGGATTCAGACATCCCTTCTTCTTGGGAGATGCAAGACGAGCCTGCATTCAATTCACTGCAGGGATATCCGGCCTTACTTCGAGTCAGAGCATCTCGGTGTCCATTCCGCTTGAGGCAACAAACTAAGGGTCCCTCTCACACACCTGTAGCTGAGAGAAGCCTCCTCTTGAGGTGCTTGTGGAAAGTTGGTATTCCTCTTGAGTCGAAGCCAGGGACAAAGCTCGCATCTCGAGTTGATTTGGGATCCACGGAGCCCTTTCGTGTTGTTCCAGTGACCTCAGGATCCCTCTAGACTTGAGACAGTGATCTAGGGTTTTCTCTGGAGTGCCATCAAGTAAATCAAGGCTCCTTTCACGTTTGATGTGGAAGACGGAATTGCTCTGCACGCAGTGCCAGGGAATGGGCCCTCAGCTCGCGGCGAGGGGGAAGTCTCATGGTTTTTCTCGAGTTGCGGCCGGAACCTGGGGTATATTCTCGAGCTACGACGGGGAGGGCCCTTCCAGACACGTGTTTGTTTAGCGACATCAGGACTCCTGACTAGGTGCGAGGGACACCTCGGAATTCTCCTCGAGTCTTGGCATGGCAATTGGGACGCGTCTCCACGTGAGGTGGGAGACCAAGGGTACCTTTCCACGTGCCACAGGGATCCTGGGACTCCTATCCTTTTCAAGAGGAGTCAGGCATCGTCTCCTTTGGAAGCATTGATCTCCGCGGACCTCTCGAGTTTTCAAAGGATGTGAGGCCTCCGGTCGCTTTGAGGCGGAGGACTAGGTCTTTCTCTGTGGTCTCCACAGGGGATTAAGACATCCCTTCGTCTTGGGAGATGCAAGACAAGCCTGCATTCAATCACTGCAGGGATATACGGCCTTACTTCGAGTCAGAGCATCTCGGTGTCCATTCCACTTGAGGCCACAAACTCAGGGTCCCTCTCACATACCTGTTGCTGAGAGAAGCCTCCTGTTGAGGTGCTTGTGGAAAGTTGGTATTCCTCTTGAGTCGAAGCCAGGGACTAAGCTCTCATCTCGAGTTGATTTGTGGTCCACGGAGCCCTTTCGTGTTGTTCCAGTGACTTCAGGATCCCTCTAGACTTGAGACAGTGATCTTGGTTTTTCACTGGAGTCCCATCAAGGAAATAAAGGCTCCTTTCACGTTTGATGTGGAACACGGATATGCTCTGCACGCAGTGCAGGGGAATCGGGCCTCATCTCGCGGCGAGGGCGAAGTCTCATGGTTTTTCTCGAGTTGCGGCCGGAACATGGGGTATATTCTCGAGTTACGACGGGGAGGGCCCTTCCAGACACGTGTTTGTTCAGCGAAGTCAGGACTCCTGCCTAGATGCGAGGGACACCTCGGGATTCTCCTCGAGACTTGGCATGGCAATTGGGACGTGTCTCCACGTGAGGCGGGAGACACAGGGTCCCTTTCCACGTGCCACAGGGATCCTGGGACTCCTTTCCATTTTCAAGAGGAGTCAGGCATCGTCTCCTTTGGAAGCATTGATCTCCGCGGACCTCTCGAGTTTTCAAAGGATGTGAGGCCTCCGGTCGCGATGAGGCGGAGATCTCGGTCTTTCTCTGCGGTCTCCACAGGGGATTCAGACATCCCTTCGTCTTGGGAGATGCAAGACGAGCCTGCATTCAATTCACTGCAGGGATATCCGGCCTTACTTCGAATCAGAGCATCTCGGTGTCCATTCCACTTGAGGCCACAAACTCAGGGTCCGTCTCACATACCTGTAGCTGAGAGAAGCCTCCTCTTGAGGTGCTTGTGGAAAGTTGGTATTCCTCTTGAGTCGAAGCCAGGGACTAAGCTCTCATCTCGAGTTGATTTGGGGTCCACGGAGCCCTTTCCTGTTGGCCCAGTGACCTCAGGATCCCTCTAGACTTGAGACAGTGATCTTGGGTTTTCTCTGGAGTGCCATCAAGGAAATCAAGGCTCCTTTCACGTTTAATGTGGAACACGGAATTACTCTGCACACAGTGCAGGGGAATCGGGCCTCATCTCGCGGCGAGGGGGAAGTCTCATGGTTTTTCTCGAGTTGTGGCCGGAACCTGGGGTATATTCTCGAGTTACGACGGGGAGGGCCCTTCCAGACACGTGTTTGTTCAGCGACGTCAGGACTCCTGCCTAGGTGCGAGGGACACCTCGGGATTCTCCTCGAGTCTTGGCATGGCAATTGGGACGCGTCTCCACGTGAGGCGGGAGACCCAGGGTGCCTTTCCACGTGCCACAGGGATCCTGGGACTCCTATCCATTTTCAAGAGGAGTCAGGCATCGTCTCCTTTGGAAGCATTGATCTCCGCACACCTCTCAAGTTCTCATAGGATGTGAGGCCTCCGGTCGCGATGAGGCTGAGGACTAGGTCTTTCTATGTCGTCTCCACAGGGGATTCAGACATCCCTTCGTCTTGGGAGATGCAAGACGAGCCTGCATTGAATTCACTGCAGGTATATCCGGGCTTACTTCGAGTCAGAGCATCTTGGTGTCCTTTCCACTTGTGGCCACAAACTCAGGGTCCCTCTCACATACCTGTAGCTGAGAGAAGCTTCCTCTTGAGGTACTTGTGGAAAGTTGGTATTCTTCTTGAGTCGAAGCCAGGGACTAAGCTCTCATCTCTAATTGATTTGGGGTGCACGGAGCCCTTTCGTGTTGCTAAAGTGACCTCAGGATCCCTCTAGACTTGAGACAGTGATCTTGGGTTTTCTCTGGAGTGCCATCAAGGAAATCAAGGCTCCTTTCACGTTTGATGTGGAACACGGAATTGCTCTGCACGCAGTCCAGGGGATTCGGGCCTCATCTTGCAGCGAGTGGGAAGTCTCATGGTTTTTCTCGAGTTGCGGCCGGAACCTGGGGTATATTCTCGATTTACGACGGGGAGGGCCCTTCCAGACACGTGTTTGATCAGCGACGTCAGGACTCCTGCCTAGGTGCGAGGGACACCTCGGGATTCTCCTCGAGTCTTGGCATGGCAATTGGGACGCGTCTCCACGTGAGGCGGGAGTCCCAGGGTCCCTTTCCACGTGCCACAGGGATCCTGGGACTCCTATCCATTTTCAAAGGAGTCAGGCATTGTCTCCTTTGGAAGCATTGATCTCCCCAGGCCTCTCGTGTTTTCAAAGGATGTGAGGCCTCCAGTCGCGATGAAGCAGAGGACTAGGTCTTTCTCTATCGTCTCCACAGGGGATTCAGACATCCCTTCGTCTTGAGATATGCAAGACGAGCCTGCATTCAATTCACTGCAGGGATATCCGGCCTTACTTTGAGTCAGAGCATCTCGGTGTCCATTACACTTGAGGCCACAAATTCAGGGTCCCTCTCACATACCGGTAGCTGAGAGAAGCCTCCTCTTGAGGTGCTTGTGGAAAGTTGGTATTCCTCTTGAGTCGAAGCCAGGGACTAAGCTCTCATCTCGAGTTGATTTGGGGTGCACGGAGCCCTTTCGTGTTGCTCCATTGACCTCAGGATCCCTCTAGACTTGTGACAGTGATCTTGGGTTTTCTCTGGAGTGCCATGAAGGAAATCAAGGCTCCTTTCACGTTTGATGTGGAACACGGAATTGCTCTGGACGCAGTGCAGGGGAATCGGGCCTCATCTCGCGGCGAGGGGGAAGTCTCATGGTTTTTCTCGAGTTGCGGCCGGAACCTGGGGTATATTCTCGAGTTACGACGGGGAGGGCCCTTCCAGACACGTGTTTGTTCAGCGACGTCAGGACTCCTGCCTAGGTGCGAGGGACATCTCGGGATTCTCCTCGTGTCTTGGCATGGCAATTGAGACGCGTCTCTACGTGAGGCGGGAGACCCACGGTCCCTTTCCACGTGCCACAGTGATCCTGGGACTCCTATCCATTTTCAAGAGGAGTCAGGCATCGTCTCCTTTGGAAGCATTGATCTCTGCAGACCTCTCGAGTTTTCAAAGGATCTGATGCCTCCGGTCACGATGAGGCGGAGGACTAGGTCTTTCTCTGTGGTCTCCACAGGGGATTCAGACATCCCTTCGTCTTGGGAGATGCAAGACGAGCCTGCATTCAATTCACTGCAGGGATATCCGGCCTTACTTCGAGTCAGAGCATATCGGTGTCCATTGCACTTGAGGCCACAAACTCAGGGTCCCTCTCACTTACCTGTAGCTGAGAGAAGCCTCCTCTTGAGGTGCTTGTGGAAAGTTGGTATTCCTCTTGAGTCTAAGCCAGGGACTAAGCTCTCATCTCGAGTTGATTTGGGGTCCACAGAGCCCTTTCATGTTGCTCCAGTGACCTCAGGATCCCTCTAAACTTTAGACAGTGATCTTGGGTTTTCTCTGGAGTGCCATCAAGGAAATCAAGGCTCCTTTCACGTTTGAAGTGGAACACGGAATTGCTCTGCACACAGTGCAGGGGAATCGGGCCTCATCTCCTGGGGAGGGGGAAGTCTCATGGTTTTTCTAGAGTTGCGGCCGGAACCTGGGGTATATTCTCGAGTTACGACGGGGAGGGCACTTCCAGACACAGGTTTGTTCAGCGACGTCAGGACTCCTGCCTAGGTGTGAGGGACACCTCGGGATTCTCCTCGAGTCTTGGCATGGCAATTTGGACGCGTCTCCACGTGAGGCGGGAGACCCAGGGTCCCTTTCCACGTGCCACAGGGATCCTGGGACTCCTATCCATTTTCAAGAGGAGTCAGGCATCGTCTCCTTTGGAAGCATTGATCTCCGCAGACCTCTCGAGTTTTCAAAGGATGTGAGGCCTCCGGTCGCGATGAGGCAGAGGACTAGGTCTTTCTCTGTGGTCTCCACAGGGGATTCAGACATCCCTTCGTCTCGGGAGATGCAAGACGAGCCTGCATTCAATTCGCTGCAGGGATATCCGGCCTTACTTCGAGTCAGAGCATCTCGGTGTCCATTCCACTTGAGGCCACGAACTCAGGGACCCTCTCACATACCTGTAGCTGAGAGAAGCCTCCTCTTGAGGTGCTTGTGGAAAGTTGGTATTCCTCTTGAGTCGAAGCCAGGGACTAAGTTCTCATCTCGAGTTGATTTGGGGTGCACGGAGCCCTTTCGTGTTGCTCCAGTGACCTCAGGATCCCTCTAGACTTGAGACAGTGATCTTGGGTTTTCTCTGGAGTGCCATCAAGGAAATCAAGGCTCCTATCACGTTTGATGTGGAACACGGAATTCCTCTGCACGCAGCCCAGGGGAATCGGGCCTCATCTCGCGGCGATGGGGAAGTGTCATGGTTTTTCTCGAGTTGCGGCCGGAACCTGGGGTATATTCTCGAGTTACGACGGGGAGGGCCCTTCCAGACACGTGTTTGTTCAGCGACGTCAGGACTCCTGCCTAGGTGCGAGGGACACCTCGGCATTCTCCTCGAGTCTTGGCATGGCAATTGGGACGCGTCTCCACATGAGGCTGGAGACCCAGGGTCCCTTTCCACGTGCCACAGGGATCCTGGTACTCCTATCCATTTTCAAGAGGAGTCAGGCATCGTCTCCTTTGGAAGCATTGATCTCCGCGGACCTCTCGAGTTTTCAAAGGATGTGAGGCCTCCGGTCGCGTTGAGGCGGAGGACTAGGTCTTTCTCTGTGTTCTGCACAGGGGATTCAGACATCCCTTCGTCTTGGGAGATGCAAGATGAGCCTGCATTCAATTCACTGCAGAGATATCTGGCCTTACTTCGAGTCAGAGCATCTCAGTGTCCATTCCACTTGAGGCCACAAACTCAGGGTCCCTCTCACATACCTGTAGCTGCGAGAAGCCTCCTGTTGAGGGGCTTGTGGAAAGTTCGTATTCCTCTTGAGTTGAAGCCAGGGACTAAGCTCTCATCTCGAGTTGATTTGGGGTCCACGGAGCCCTTTCGTGTTGTTCCAGTGACCTCAGGATCCCTCTAGACTTGAGACAGTGATCTAGGGTTTTCTCTGGAGTGCCTTCAATGAAATCAAGGCTCCTATCATGTTTGATGTGGAACACGGAATTGCTCTGCACGCAGTCCAGGGGAATCGGGCCTCATCTCGCGGCGAGGGGGAAGTCTCATAGTTTTTCTCGAGTTGCGGCCGGAACTTGGGGTATATTCTCGAGTTACGACGGGGAGGGCCCTTCCAGACACGTGTTTGTTCAGCGACGTCAGGACTCCTGCCTAGGTGCGAGGGACACCTCGGGATTCTCCTCGAGTTTTGGCATGGCAATTGAGACGCGTCTCTACGTGAGGCGGGAGACCCACGGTCCCTTTCCACGTGCCACAGTGATCCTGGGACTCCTATCCATTTTCAAGAGGAGTCAGGCATCGTCTCCTTTGGAAGCATTGATCTCTGCAGACCTCTCGAGTTTTCAAAGGATCTGATGCCTCCGGTCACGATGAGGCGGAGGACTAGGTCTTTCTCTGTGGTCTCCACAGGGGATTCAGACATCCCTTCGTCTTGGGAGATGCAAGACGAGCCTGCATTCAATTCAATGCAGGGATATCCGGCCTTACTTCGAGTCAGAGCCTATCGGTGTCCATTGCACTTGAGGCCACAAACTCAGGGTCCCTCTCACTTACCTGTAGCTGAGAGAAGCCTCCTCTTGAGGTGCTTGTGGAAAGTTGGTATTCCTCTTGAGTCGAAGCCAGGGACTAAGCTCTCATCTCGAGTTGATTTGGGGTCCACGGAGCCCTTTCATGTTGCTCCAGTGACCTCAGGATCCCTCTAAACTTTAGACAGTGATCTTGGGTTTTCTCTGGAGTGCCATCAAGGAAATCAAGGCTCCTTTCACGTTTGAAGTGGAACACGGAATTGCTCTGCACACAGTGAGGGGAATCGGGCCTCATCTCCTGGGGTGGGCTAAGTCTCATGGTTTTTCTAGAGTTGCGGCCGGAACCTGGGGTATATTCTCGAGTTACGACGGGGAGGGCACTTCCAGACACAGGTTTGTTCAGCGACGTCAGGACTCCTGCCTAGGTGCGAGGGACACCTCGGGATTCTCCTCGAGTCTTGGCATGGCAATTGGGACGCGTCTCCACGTGAGGCGGGAGACCGAGGGTCCCTTTCCACGTGCCACAGGGATCCTGGTACTCCTATCCATTTTCAAGAGGAGTCAGGCATCGTCTCCTTTGGAAGCATTGATCTCCGCGGACCTCTCGAGTTTTCAAAGGATGTGAGGCCTCCGGTCGCGTTGAGGCGGAGGACTAGGTCTTTCTCTGTGTTCTGCACAGGGGATTCAGACATCCCTTCGTCTTGGGAGATGCAAGATGAGCCTGCATTCAATTCACTGCAGGGATATCTGGCCTTACTCGAGTCAGAGCATCTCGGTGTCCATTCCACTTGAGGCCACAAACTCAGGGGCCCTCTCACATACCTGTAGCTGCGAGAAGCCTCCTGTTGAGGGGCTTGTGGAAAATTCTTATTCCTCTTGAGTTGAAGCCAGGGACTAATCTCTCATCTCGAGTTGATTTGGGGTCCACGGAGCCCTTTCGTGTTGTTCCAGTGACCTCAGGATCCCTCTAGACTTGAGACAGTGATCTTGGGTTTTCTCTGGAGTGCCATCAAGGAAATCAAGGCTCCTTTCACGTTTGATGTGGAACACGGAATTGCTCTGCACGCATTGCAGGGGAATCGGGCCTCATCTCGCGGCGAGGGGGAAGTCTCATGGTTTTTCTCGAGTTGCGGCCGGAACCTGGGGTATATTCTCGAGTTACGACGGGGAGGGCCCTTCCAGACACGTGTTTGTTCAGCGACGTCAGGACTCCTGCCTAGGTGCGAGGGACACCTCGGGATTCTCCTCGAGTCTTGGCATGGCAATTGGGACGCGTCTCCACGTGAGGAGGGAGACCCACGGTCCCTTTCCACGTGCCACAGGGATCCTGGTACTCCTATCCATTTTCAAGAGGCGTCAGGCATCCTCTCCTTTGGAAGCATTGATCTCCGCGGACCTCTCGAGTTTTCAAAGGATGTGAGACCTCCGGTCGCGATGAGGCGGAGGAGTAGGTCTTTCTCTGTGGTCTCCACAGGGGATTCAGACATCCCTTCGTCTTGGGAGATGCAAGACGAGCCTGCATTCAAATCCCTGCAGGGATATCTGGCCTTACTTCGAGTCAGAGCATCTCGGTGTCCATTCCACTTGAGACCACAAACTCAGGGTCCCTCTCACATACCATTAGCTGAGAGTAGCCTCCTCTTGAGGTGCTTGTGGCAAGTTGGTATTCCTCTCGATTTGAAGCCAGGGACTAAGCTCTCATCTCGAGTTGATTTGGGGTCCACGGAGCCCTTTCGTGTTGCTCCACTGACCTCAGGATCTCTCTAGACTTGAGACAGTGATCTTGCGTTTTCTCTGGAGTGTCATCAAGGAAATCATGGCTCCTTTCATTTTTGATGTGGAAACGGAATTGCTCTGCACGCAGGGCAGGGGAATCGGGCCTCATCTCGCGGCGATGGGGAAGTCTCATGGTTTTTCTCGAGTTGCGGCCGGACCCTGGGGTATATTCTCGAGTTACGACTGGGAGGGCCCTTCCAGACACTTGTTTGTTCAGCGACGTCAGGACTCCTGCCTAGGTGCGAGGGACACCTCGGGATTCTCCTCGAGTCTTGGCATGGCAATTGGGACGCGTCGCCACGTGAGGCGGGAGACCCAGTGTCCCTTTCCACGTGCCACAGGGATCCTGGGACTCCTATCCATTTTCAAGAGGAGTCAGGCATCGTCTCCTTTGGAAGCATTGATCTCTGCAGACCTCTCGAGTTTTCAAAGTATGTGAGGCCTCGGGTCACGAATAGGCGGAGGACTAGGTCTTTCTCTGTGGTCTCCACAGGTGATTCAGATATCCCTTCGTCTTGGGAGATGCAAGACGAGCCTGCATTCAATTCACTGCAGGGATATCCGGCCTTACTTCGAGTCAGAGCATCTCGGTGTCCATTCTACTTGAGGCCACAAACTCAGGGTTCCTCTCACATACCTGTAGCTGAGAGAAGCCTCCTCTTGAGGTGCTTGTGGAAAATTCGTATTCCTCTTGAATTGAAGCCAGGGACTAATCTCTCATCTCGAGTTGATTTGGGGTCCACGGAGCCCTTTCGTGTTGCTCCAGTGACCTCAGGATCCCTCTAGATTTGAGACAGTGATCTTGGGTTTTCTCTGGAGTGCCATCAAGGAAATCAAGGCTCCTTTCACGTTTGATGTGGAACACGGAATTGCTCTGCACGCATTGCAGGGGAATCGGGCCTCATCTCGCGGCGAGGGGGAAGTCTCATGTTTTTTCTCGAGTTGGGGCCGGAACCTGGTGTATATTCTCGAGTTACGACGGGGAGGGCCCTTCCAGACACGTGTTTGTTCAGCGACGTCAGGACTCCTGCCTAGGTGCAAGGGACACCTCGGGATTCTCCTCAAGTCTTGGCATGGAAATTGGGACGTGTCTCCACGTGAGGCGGGAGACCCAGGGTCCCTTTCCACGTGCCACAGGTATCCTGGGACTCCTATCCATTTTCAAGAGGAGTCAGGCATCGTCTCCTTTGGAAGCATTGATCTCCGCAGACCTCTCGAGTTTTCAAAGAATGTGAGGCCTCCGGTCGCGATGAGGCGGAGGACTAGGTCTTTCTCTGTGTTCTGCACAGGGGATTCAGACATCCCTTCGTCTTGAGAGATGCAAGACGAGCCTGTATTCAAATCACTGCAGGGATATCTCGCCTTACTTCGAGTCACAGCATCTCGGTGTCCATTCCCCTTGAGGCGACAAACTCCGGGTCCCTCTCACATACCATTAGCTGAGAGTAGCCTCCTCTTGAGGTGCTTGTGGAAAGTTGGTATTCCTCTTGAGTCGAAGCCAGGGACTAAGCTCTCATCTCAAGTTGATTTGGGGTCCACGGAGCCCTTTCGTGTTGCTACAGTGACCTCAGGATCCCTCTAGTCTTGAGACAGTGATCTTGGGTTTTCTCTGGTGTGCCATCAAGGAAATCAAGGCTCCTTTCACGTTTGATGTGGAACATGGAATTGGTCTGCACGCAGTGCAGGGGAATCAGGCCTCATCTCCTGGGGAGGGGGAAGTCTCATGGTTTTTCTAGAGTTGCGGCCGGAACCTGGGGTATATTCTCGAGTTACGACGGAAAGGGCAATTCAAGACACAGGTTTGTTCAGCGACGTGAGGACTCCTGCCTAGGTGCGAGGGACACCTCGGGATTCTCCTCGAGTCTTGGCATGGCAATTTGGACGCGTCTCCACGTGAGGCGGGAGACCCAGGGTCCCTTTCCACGTGACACAGGGATCCTGGGACTCCTATCCATTTTCAAGAGGAGTCAGGTATCGTCTCCTTTGGAAGCATTGATCTCCGCAGACCTCTCGAGTTTTCAAAGGATGTGAGGCCTCCGGTCGCGATGAGGCAGAGGACTAGGTCTTTCTCTGTGGTCTCCACAGGGGATTCAGACATCCCTTCGTCTTGGGAGATGCAAGACGAGCCTGCATTCAATTCGCTGCAGGGATATCCGGCCTTACTTCGAGTCAGAGTATCTCGGTGTCCATTCCACTTGAGGCCACAAACTCAGGGTCCCTCTCACATACCTGTAGCTGAGAGAAGCCTCCTCTTGAGGTGCTTGTGGAAAGTTGGTATTCCTCTTGAGTCAAAGCCAGGGACTAAGCTCTCATCTCGAGTTGATTTGGGGTCCACGGAGCCCTTTCGTGTTGTTCCAGTGACCTCAGGATCCCTCTAGACTTGAGACAGTGATCTTGGGTTTTCTCTGGAGTGCCATCAAGGAAATCAAGGCTCCTTTCACGTTTGATGTGGAACACGGAATTGCTCTGCACGCAGTCCAGGGGAATCGGGCCTCATCCAGCGGCGAGGGGGTAGTCTCATGGTTTTTCTCGAGTTGCCGCCGGAACCTGGGGTATATTCTCGAGTTACGACGGGGAGGGCCCTTCCAGACACGTGTTTGTTCAGCGACGTCAGGACTCCTGCCTAGGTGCGAGGGACACCTCGGGATTCTCCTCGAGTCTTGGCATGGCAATTGGGACGCGTATCCACGTGAGGCGGGAGACCCAGGGTCCCTTTCCACGTGCCACAGGGATCCTGGGACTCCTATCCATTTTCAAGAGGAGTCAGGCATCGTCTCCTTTGGAAGCATTGATCTCCGTGGACCTCTCGAGTTTTCAAAGGATGTGAGGCCTCCGGTCGCGATGAGGCGGAGGACTCCGTCTTTCTATGTGGTCTCCACAGCGGATTCAGACATCCCTTCGTCTTGGGAGATGCAAGCCGAGCCTGCATTCAATTCACTGCAGGGATATCCGGCCTTACTTCGAGTCAGAGCATCTCTGTGTCCATTCCACTTGAGGCCACAAACTCAGGGTCCCTCTCACATACCTGTAGCTGAGAGAAGCCTCCTCTTGAGGTGCTTGTGGAAAGTTGGTATTCCTCTTGAGTCGAAGCCAGGGACTAAGCTCTCATCTCGAGTTTATTTGGGGTCCACGGAGAACTTTCGTGTTGCTCCAGTGACCTCAGGATCCCTCTAGACTTGAGACAGTGATCTTGGGGTTTCTCTGGAATGCCATCAAGGAAATCAAGGCTCCTTTCACGTTTGATGTGGAACTCGGAATTGCTCTGCACACAGTGCAGGGGAATCGGGCCTCATCTCGCGGCGAGGGGGAAGTCTCATGGTTTTTCTCGAGTTGCGGCCAGAACCTGGGGTATATTCTCGAGTTAGGACGGGGAGGGCCCTTCCAGACACGTGTTTGTTCAGCGACGTCAGGACTCCTGCCTAGGTGCGAGGGACACCTCGGGATTCTCCTCGAGTCTTGGCATGGCAATGGGGATGCGTCTCCACGTGAGGCGGGAGACCCAGTGTCCCTTTCCACGTGCCACAGGGACCTGGGACTCCTATCCTTTTCAAGAAGAGTCAGGCATCGTCTCCTTTGGAAGCATTGATCTCCGTGGACCTCTCGAGTTTTCAAAGGATGTGAGGCCTCCGGTCGCGATGAGGCGGAGGACTAGGTCTTTCTCTGTCGTCTCCACAGGGGATTCAGACATCCCTTCGTCTTGGGAGATGCAAGACGAGCCTGCATTCACTTCACTGCAGGGATATGCGGCCTTACTTCGAGTCAGAGCATCTCGGTGTCCATTCCACTTGAGGCCACAAACTCAGGGTCCCTCTCACATACCTGTGGCTGCGAGAAGCCTCCTCTTCAGGTGCTTGTGGAAAGTTGGTATTCCTCTTGAGTCGAAGCCAGGGACTAAGCTCTCATCTCGAGTTGATTTGGGGTCCACGGAGCCCTTTCGTTTTGCTCCAGTGACCTCAGGATCCCTCCAGACTTGACACAGTGATCTTGGGTTTTCTCTGGAGTGCCATCAAGGAATTCAAGGCTCCTTTCACGTTTGATGTGGAACACGGAATTGCTCTGCACGCAGTGCAGGGGAATCGGGCCTCATCCAGCGGCGAGGGGGAAGTCTCATGGTTTTTCTCCAGTTGCGGTCGGAACCTGGGGTATATTCTCGAGTTTCGACGGGGAGGGCCCTTCCAGACACGTGTTTGTTCAGCAAAGTCAGGAATCCTGCCTAGGTGCGAGGGACACCTCGGGATTCTCCTCGAGTCTTTGCATGGTAATTGGGACGCGTCTCCACGTGAGGCGGGAGACCCAGGGTCCCTTTCCACCTGCCACAGGGATCCTGGGACTCCTATCCATTTTCAAGAGGAGTCAGGCATCGTCTCCTTTGAAAGCATTGATCTCCGCGGACCTCTCGAGTTTTCAAAGGATCTGAGGCCTCCGGTCACGATGAGGCGGAGGACTAGGTCTTTCTCTGTGGTCTCCACAGGGGATTCAGACATCCCTTCGTCTTGGGAGATGCAAGACGAGCCTGCATTCAATTCACTGCAGGGATATCCGGCCTTACTTCGAGTCAGAGCATATCGGTGTCCATTGCACTTGAGGCCACAAACTCAGGGTCCCTCTCACTTACCTGTAGCTGAGAGAAGCCTCCTCTTGAGATGCTTGTGGAAAGTTGGTATTCCTCTTGAGTCTAAGCCAGGGACTAAGCTCTCATCTCGAGTTGATTTGGGGTCCATGGAGCCCTTTCATGTTGCTCCAGTGACCTCAGGATCCCTCTAAACTTTAGACAGTGATCTTGGGTTTTCTCTGGAGTGCCATCAAGGAAATCAAGGCTCCTTTCACGTTTGAAGTGGAACACGGAATTGCTCTGCACACAGTGCAGGGGAATCGGGCCTCATCTCCTGGGGAGGGGGAAGTCTCATGGTTTTTCTAGAGTTGCGGCCGGAACCTGGGGTATATTCTCGAGTTACGACGGGGAGGGCACTTCCAGACACAGGTTTGTTCAGCGACGTCAGGACTCCTGCCTAGGTGCGAGGGACACCTCGGGATTCTCCTCGAGTCTTGGCATGGCAATTTGGACGCGTCTCCACGTGAGGCGGGAGACCCAGGGTCCCTTTCCACGTGCCACAGGGATCCTGGGACTCCTATCCATTTTCAAGAGGAGTCAGGCATCGTCTGCTTTGGAAGCATTGATCTCCGCAGACCTCTCGAGTTTTCAAAGGATGTGAGGCCTCCGGTCGCGATGAGGCAGAGGACTAGGTCTTTCTCTGTGTTCTGCACAGGGGATTCAGACATCCCTTCGTCTCGGGAGATGCAAGACGAGCCTGCATTCAATTCGCTGCAGGGATATCCGGCCTTACTTCGAGTCAGAGCATCTCGGTGTCCATTCCACTTGAGGCCACGAACTCAGGGTCCCTCTCACATACCTGTAGCTGAGAGAAGCCTCCTCTTGAGGTGCTTGTGGAAAGTTGGTATTCCTCTTGAGTCAAAGCCAGGGACTAAGTTCTCATCTCGAGTTGATTTGGGGTGCACGGAGCCCTTTCGTGTTGCTCCAGTGACCTCAGGATCCCTCTAGACTTGAGACAGTGATCTTGGGTTTTCTCTGGAGTGCCATGAAGGAAATCAAGACTCCTATCACGTTTGATGTGGAAAACGGAATTCCTCTGCACGCAGCCCAGGGGAATCGGGCCTCATCTCGCGGCGATGGGGAAGTGTCATGGTTTTTCTCGAGTTGCGGCCGGAACCTGGGGTATATTCTCGAGTTACGACGGGGAGGGCCCTTCCAGACACGTGTTTGTTCAGCGAGGTCAGGACTCCTGCCTAGGTGCGAGGGACACCTCGGGATTCTCCTCGAGTCTTGGCATGGCAATTGGGACGCGTCTCCACGTGAGGCGGGAGACCGAGAGTCCCTTTCCACGTGCCACAGGGATCCTGGTACTCCTATCCATTTTCAAGAGGAGTCAGGCATCGTCTCCTTTGGAAGCATTGATCTCCGCGGACCTCTCGAGTTTTCAAAGGATGTGAGGCTTCCGGTCGCGTTGAGGCGGAGGACTAGGTCTTTCTCTGTGTTCTGCACAGGGGATTCAGACATCCCTTCGTCTTGGGAGATGCAAGACGAGCTTGCATTCAATTCACTGCAGGAATATCTGGCCTTACTTCGAGTCAGAGCATCTCGGTGTCCATTCCACTTGAGGCCACAAACTCAGGGGCCCTCTCACATACCTGTAGCTGCGAGAATCCTCCTGTTGAGGGGCTTGTGGAAAGTTCGTATTCCCCTTGAGTTGAAGCCAGGGACTAATCTCTCATCTCGAGTTGATTTGGGGTCCATGGAGCCCTTTCGTGTTGTTCCAGTGACCTCAGGATCCCTCTAGACTTGAGACAGTGATCTAGGGTTTTCTCTGGAGTGCCATCAAGTAAATCAAGGCTCCTTTCACGTTTGATGTGGAAGACGGAATTGCTTTGCACGCAGTGCAGGGGAATGGGCCCTCAGCTCGCGGCGAGGGGGAAGTCTCATGGTTTTTCTCGAGTTGCGGCCGGAACCTGGGGTATATTCTCGAGCTACGACGGGGAGGGCCCTTCCAGACACGTGTTTGTTTAGCGACATCAGAACTCCTGCCTAGGTGCGAGGGACACCTCGGAATTCTCCTCGAGTCTTGGCATGGCAATTGGGACGCGTCTCCACGTGAGGTGGGAGACCAAGGGTCCCTTTCCACGTGCCACAGGGATCCTGGGACACCTATCCTTTTCAAGAGGAGTCAGGCATCGTCTCCTTTGGAAGCATTGATCTCCGCGGACCTCTCGAGTTTTCAAAGGATGTGAGGCCTCCGGTCGCGTTGAGGCGGAGGACTAGGTCTTTCTCTGTGGTCTCCACAGGGGATTAAGACATCCCTTCGTCTTGGGAGATGCAAGAGAAGCCTGCATTCAATTCACTGCAGGGATATACGGCCTTACTTCGAGTCAGAGCATCTCGGTGTCCATTCCACTTGAGGCCACAAACTCAGGGTCCCTCTCACATACCTGTTGCTGAGAGAAGCCTCCTGTTGAGGTGTTTGTGAAAAGTTGGTATTCCTCTTGAGTCGAAGCCAGGGACTAAGCTCTCATCTCGAGTTGATTTGGGGTCCACGAAGCCCTTTCGTGTTGTTCCAGTGACCTCAGGATCCCTCTAGACTTGAGACAGTGATCTTGGTTTTTCACTGGAGTCCCATCAAGGAAATGAAGGCTCCTTTCACGTTTGATGTGGAACACGGAATTGCTCTGCACGCAGTGCAGGGGAATCGGGCCTCATCTCGCGGCGAGGGGGAAGTCTCATGGTTTTTCTCGTGTTGCGGCCGGAACCTGGGGTATATTCTCGAGTTACGACGGGGAGGGCCCTTCCAGACACGTGTTTGTTCAGCGAAGTCAGGACTCCTGCCTAGATGTGAGGGACACCTCGGGATTCTCCTCGAGACTTGGCATGGCAATTGGGACGCGTCTCCACGTGAGGCGGGAGACACAGGGTCCCTTTCGACGTGCCACAGTGATCCTGGGACTCCTATCCATTTTCAAGAGGAGTCAGGCATCGTCTCCTTTGGAAGCATTGATCTCCGCGGACCTCTCGAGTTTTCAAAGGATGTGAGGCCTCCGGTCGCGATGAGGGGGAGATCTAGGTCTTTCTCTGTGGTCTCCACAGGGGATTCAGACATCCCTTCGTCTTGGGAGATGCAAGACGAGCCTGCATTCAATTCACTGCAGGGATATCCGGCCTTACTTCGAGTCAGAGCATCTCGGTGTCCATTCCACTTGAGGGCACAAACTCAGGGGCCCTCTCACATACTTGTAGCTGAGAGAAGCCTCCTCTTGAGGTGCTTGTGGAAACTTGGTATTCCTCTTGAGTCGAAGCCAGGGACTAAGCTCTCATCTCGAGTTGATTTGGGGTCCACGGAGCCCTTTCGTGTTGCTCCAGTGACTTCAGGATCCCTCTAGACTTGAGACAGTGATCTTGGGTTTTCTCTGGAGTGCCATCAAGGAAATCAAGGCTCCTTTCACGTTTGATGTGGAACACGGAATGGCTCTGCACGCAGTGCAGGGGAATTGGGCCTTATCTCGCGTCGAGGGGGAAGTCTCATGTTTTTTTTCGAGTTGCGGCCGGAACCTGGAGTATATTCTCGAGTTACGATGGGGAGGGCACTTCCAGACACGTGTTTGTTCAGCGACGTCAGGACTCCTGCCTAGGTGCGAGGGACACCTCGGGATTCTCCTCGAGTCTTGGCATGGCAATTGGGACGCGTCTCCTCGTGAGGCGGGAGACCCAGGGTCGCCTTCCATGTGGACAGGGATCCTGGGACTCCTAACCATTTTCAAGAGGAGTCAGGCATCGTCTCCTTTGGAAGCATTGATCTCCGCGGACCTCTCGAGTTTTCAAAGGATGTGAGGCCTCCGGTCGCAATGAGGCGGAGAACTAGGTCTTTCTCTGTGGTCTCCACATGGGATTCAGACGTCCCTTCGTATTGGGAGATGCAAGACGAGCTTGCATTCATCTCACTTCAGGGATATCCGGCCTTACTTCGAGTCAGAGCATCTCGGTGTCCATTCCACTTGAGGCCACAAACTCAGGGTACCTCTCACATACATGTGGCTGAGAGAAGCCTCCTCTTGAGGTGCTTGTGGAAACTTGGTATTCCTCTTGAGTCGAAGCCAGGGACTAAGCTCTCATCTCGAGTTGATTTGGGGTCCACGGAGCCCTTTCGTGTTGCTCCAGTGACCTCAGGATCCCTCTAGACTTGAGACAGTGATCTTGGGTTTTCTCTGGAGTGCCATCAAGGAAATCAAGGCTCCTTTCACGTTTGATGTGGAACATGGAATTGCTCTGCACGCAGTGCTGGGGAATCGGGCCTCATCTCGCGACGAGGGGGAAGTCTCATGGTTTTTCTCGAGTTGCGGCCGGAACCTGGGGTATATTCTCGAGTTACGACGGGGAGGGCCCTTCCAGACACGTGTTTGTTCAGCGTCGTCAGGACTCCTGCCTAGGTGCCAAGGACACCTCGGGATTCTCCTCGAGTCTTGGCATGGCAATTGGGACGCGTCTCCACGGGAGGGGGGTGACCCAGGGTCCCTTTCCACGTGCCACAGGGATCCTGGGACTCCTATCCATTTTAAAGAGGAGTCAGGCATTGTCTCCTTTGGAAGCATTGATCTCCACGGACCTCTCGAGTTTTCAAAGGATGTGAGGCCTCCGGTCGCGATGAGGCGGAGAACTAGGTCTTTCTCTGTGGTCTCCACAGGGGATTCAGACATCCCTTCGTCTTGGGAGATGCAAGACGAGCCTGCATTCAATTCACTGCAGGGATATCCGGCCTGACTTCGAGTCAGAGCACCTCGGTGTCCATTCCACTTGAGGCCACAAACTCAGGGTCCCTCTCACATACCTGTAGCTGATAGAAGCCTCCTCTTGAGGTGCTTGTGGAAAGTTGGTATTCCTCGTGAGTCGAAGCCAGGGACTAAGCTATCAACTCGAGTTGATTTGGGGTCCACGGAGCCCTTTCCTGTTGCTCCAGTGACCTCAGGATCCCTCTAGACTTGAGACAGTGATCTTGGGTTTTCTCTGGAGTGCCATCAACGAAATCAAGGCTCCTATCACGTTTGATGTGGAACACGGAATTGCTCTGCACGCAGCACAGAGGAATCGGGCATCATCTCGCGGCGAGGGGGAAGTCTCATGGTTTTTCTCGAGTAGCGGGCGGAACCTGGGGTATATTCTCGAGTTACGACGGGGAGGGCCCTTCCAGACACGTGTTTGTTCAGCGACGTCAGGACTCCTGCCTAGGTGCGAGGGACACCTCGGGATTCTCCTCGAGTTTTGGCATGGCAATTGGGATGCGTCTCCACGTGAGGCGGGAAACCCAGGGTCCCTTTCCACGTGCCACAGGGATCCTGGGACTCCTATCCATTTTCAAGAGGAGTCAGACATCGTCTCCTTCGGAAGTAATGATCTCCGCGGACCTCTCGAGTTTTCAAAGGATGTGAGGCCTCCGGTCGCGATGAGGCGGAGAACTCGGTCTTTCTCTGCGGTCTCCACAGGGGATTCAGACATCCCTTCGTCTTGGGAGATGCAAGACGAGCCTGCATTCAATTCACTGCAGGGATATCCGGCCTTACTTCGAATCAGAGCATCTCGGTGTGCATTCCATTTGAGGCCACAAACTCAGGGTCCCTCTCACATGCCTGTAGCTGAGAGAAGCCTCCTCTTGAGGTGCTTGTGGAAAGTTGGTATTCCTCTTGAGTCGAAGCCAGGGACTAAGCTCTCATCTCGAGTTGATTTGGGGTCCACGGAGCCCTTTCCTGTTGGCCCAGTGACCTCAGGATCCCTCTAGACTTGAGACAGTGATCTTGGGTTTTCTCTGGAGTGCCATCAAGGAAATCAAGGCTCCTTTCACGTTTGATGTGGAACACGGAATTACTCTGCACACAGTGCAGGGGAATCGGGCCTCATCTCGCGACGAGGGGGAAGTCTCATGGTTTTTCTCGAGTTGCGGCCGGAACCTGGGGTATATTCTCGAGTTACGACGGGGAGGGCCCTTCCAGACACGTGTTTGTTCAGCGACGTCAGGACTCCTGCCTAGGTGCGAGGGACACCTCGGGATTCTCCTCGAGTCTTGGCATGGCAATTGGGACGCGTCTCCACGTGAGGCAGGAGACCCAGGGTCCCTTTCCCCGTGCCACAGGGATCCTGGGACTCCTATCCATTTTCAAGAAAAGTCAGGCAACGTCTCCTTTGGAAGCATTGATCTCGGCGGACCTGTCGAGTTTTCAAAGGATGTGAGGCCTCCGGTCTCGATGAGGCGGGGAACTAGTTCTTTCTCTGTCATCTCCACAGGGGATTCAGACATCCCTTCGTCTTGGGAGATGCAAGACGAGCCTGCATTCAATTCACTGCAGGGATATCCGGCCTTACTTCGAGTCAGAGCATCTCGGTGTCCATTCCACTTGAGGCCACAAACTCAGGGTCCCTCTCACATACCTGTAGCTGAGAGAAGCCTCCTCTTGAGGTGCTTGTGGAAAGTTGGTATTCCTCTTGAGTCGAAGCCAGGGACTAAGCTCTCATCTCGAGTTGATTTGGGGTGCACGGAGCCCTTACGTGTTGCTCCATTGACCTCAGGATCCCTCTAGACTTGAGACAGTGATCTTGGGTTTTCTCTGGAGTGCCATCAAGTAAATCAAGGCTCGTTTCACGTTTAATGTGGAACACAGAATTACTCTGCACACAGTGCAGGGGAATCGGGCCTCATCTCGCGGCGAGGGGGAAGTCTCATGGTTTTTCTCGAGTTGTGGCCGGAACCTGGGGTATATTCTCGAGTTACGACGGGGAGGGCCCTTCCAGACACGTGTTTGTTCAGCGACGTCAGGACTCCTGCCTAGGTGCGAGGGACACCTCGGGATTCTCCTCGAGTCTTGGCATGGCAATTGGGACGCGTCTCCACGTGAGGCGGGAGTCCCAGGGTCCCTTTCCACGTGCCACAGGGATCCTGGGACTCCTATCCATTTTCAAGAGGAGTCAGGCATTGTCTCCTTTGGAAGCATTGATCTCCGCAGGCCTCTCGTGTTTTCAAAGGATGTGAGGCCTCCTTTCGCGATGAAGCGGAGGACTAGGTCTTTCTCTATCGTCTCCACAGGGGATTCAGACATCCCTTCGTCTTGAGAGATGCAAGACGAGCCTGCATTCAATTCACTGCAGGGATATCCGGCCTTACATTGAGTCAGAGCATCTCGGTGTCCATTACACTTGAGGCCACAAATTCAGGGTCCCTCTCACATACCTGTAGCTGAGAGAAGCCTCCTCTTGAGGTGCTTGTGGAAAGTTGGTATTCCTCTTGAGTCGAAGCCAGGGACTAAGCTCTCATCTCGAGTTGATTTGGGGTGCACGGAGCCCTTTCGTGTTGCTCCATTGACCTCAGGATCCCTCTAGACTTGAGACAGTGATCTTGGGTTTTCTCTGGAGTGCCATCAAGGAAATCAAGGCTCGTTTCACGTTTAATGTGGAACACAGAATTACTCTGCACACAGTGCAGGGGAATCGGGCCTCATCTCGCGGCGAGGGGGAAGTCTCATGGTTTTTCTCGAGTTGTGGCCGGAACCTGGGGTATATTCTCGAGTTACGACGGGGAGGGCCCTTCCAGACACGTGTTTGTTCAGCGACGTCAGGACTCCTGCCTAGGTGCGAGGGACACCTCGGGATTCTCCTCGAGTCTTGGCATGGCAATTGGGACGCGTCTCCACGTGAGGCGGGAGACCCAGGGTGCCTTTCCACGTGCCACAGGGATCCTGGGACTCCTATCCATTTTCAAGAGGAGTCAGGCATCGTCTCCTTTGGAAGCATTGATCTCCGCACACCTCTCAAGTTCTCATAGGATGTGAGGCCTCCGGTCGCGATGAGGCTGAGGACTAGGTCTTTCTCGGTCGTTTCCACAGGGGATTCAGACATCCCTTCGTCTTGGGAGATGCAAGACGAGCCTGCATTGAATTCACTGCAGGGATATCCGGGCTTACTTCGAGTCAGAGCATCTTGGTGTCCTTTCCACTTGTGGCCACAAACTCAGGGTCCCTCTCACATACCTGTAGCTGAGAGAAGCTTCCTCTTGAGGTACTTGTGGAAAGTTGGTATTCCTCTTGAGTCGAAGCCAGGGACTAAGCTCTCATCTCTAATTGATTTGGGGTGCACGGAGCCCTTTCGTGTTGCTAAAGTGACCTCAGGATCCCTCTAGACTTGAGACAGTGATCTTGGGTTTTCTCTGGAGTGCCATGAAGGAAATCAAGGCTCCTTTCACGTTTGATGTGGAACACGGAATTGCTCTGCACGCAGTGCAGGGGAATCGGGCCTCATCTCGCGGCGAGGGGGAAGTCTCATGGTTTTTCTCGAGTTGCGGCCGGAACCTGGGGTATATTCTCGAGTTACGACGGGGAGGGCCCTTCCAGACACGTGTTTGTTCAGCGACGTCAGGACTCCTGCCTAGGTGCGAGGGACACCTCGGGATTCTCCTCGTGTCTTGGCATGGCAATTGAGACGCGTCTCTACGTGAGGCGGGAGACCCACGGTCCCTTTCCACGTGCCACAGTGATCCTGGGACTCCTATCCATTTTCAAGAGGAGTCAGGCATCGTCTCCTTTGGAAGCATTGATCTCTGCAGACCTCTCGAGTTTTCAAAGGATCTGATGCCTCCGGTCACGATGAGGCGGAGGACTAGGTCTTTCTCTGTCGTCTCCACAGGGGATTCAGACATCCCTTCGTCTTGGGAGATGCAAGACGAGCCTGCATTCAATTCACTGCAGGGATATCCGGCCTTACTTCGAGTCAGAGCATATCGGTGTCCATTGCACTTGAGGCCACAAACTCAGGGTCCCTCTCACTTACCTGTAGCTGAGAGAAGCCTCCTCTTGAGGTGCTTGTGGAAAGTTGGTATTCCTCTTGAGTCTAAGCCAGGGACTAAGCTCTCATCTCGAGTTGATTTGGGGTCCACGGAGACCTTTCTTGTTGCTCCAGTGACCTCAGGATCCCTCTAAACTTTAGACAGTGATCTTGGGTCTTCTCTGGAGTGCCATCAAGGAAATCAAGGCTCCTTTCACATTTGAAGTGGAACACGGAATTGCTCTGCACACAGTGCAGGGGAATCGGGCCTCATCTCCTGGGGAGGGGGAAGTCTCATGGTTTTTCTCGAGTTGCGGCCGGAACCTGGGGTATATTCTCGAGTTACGACGGGGAGGGCCCTTCCAGACACGTGTTTGTTCAGCGACGTCAGGACTCCTGCCTAGGTGCGAGGGACACCTCGGGATTCTCCTCGAGTCTTGGCATGGCAATTTGGACGCGTCTCGACGTGAGGCGGGAGACCCAGGGTCCCTTTCCACGTGCCACAGGGATCCTGGGACTCCTATCCATTTTCAAGAGGAGTCAGGCATCGTCTCCTTTGGAAGCATTGATCTCCGCAGACCTCTCGAGTTTTCAAAGGATGTGAGGCCTCCGGTCGCGATGAGGCAGAGGACTAGGTCTTTCTCTGTGGTCTCCACAGGGGATTCAGACATCCCTTCGTCTCGGGAGATGCAAGACGAGCCTGCATTCAATTCGCTGCAGGGATATCCGGCCTTACTTCGAGTCAGAGCATCTCGGTGTCCATTCCACTTGAGGCCACGAACTCAGGGTCCCTCTCACATACCTGTAGCTGAGAGAAGCCTCCTCTTGAGGTGCTTGTGGAAAGTTGGTATTCCTCTTGAGTCGAAGCCAGGGACTAAGTTCTCATCTCGAGTTGATTTGGGGTGCACGGAGCCCTTTCGTGTTGCTCCAGTGACCTCAGGATCCCTCTAGACTTGAGACAGTGATCTTGGGTTTTCTCTGGAGTGCCATGAAGGAAATCAAGGCTCCTCTCACGTTTGATGTGGAACACGGAATTCCTCTGCATGCAGCCCAGGGGAATCGGGCCTCATCTCGCGGCGATGGGGAAGTGTCATGGTTTTTCTCGAGTTGCGGCCGGAACCTGGGGTATATTCTCGAGTTACGACGGGGAGGGCCTTTCCAGACACGTGTTTGTTCAGCGAGGTCAGGACTCCTGCCTAGGTGCGAGGGACAACTCGGAATTCTCCTCGAGTCTTGGCATGGCAATTGGGACGCGTCTCCACGTGAGGCGGGAGACCGAGGGTCCCTTTCCACGTGCCACAGGGATCCTGGTACTCCTATCCATTTTCAAGAGGAGTCAGGCATCGTCTCCTTTAGAAGCATTGATCTCCGCGGACCTCTCGAGTTTTCAAAGGATGTGAGGCCTCCGGTCGCGTTGAGGCGGAGGACTAGGTCTTTCTCTGTGTTCTGCACAGGGGATTCAGACATC
Organism: Dama dama; assembly: GCF_033118175.1. Taxonomy (NCBI): domain Eukaryota; kingdom Metazoa; phylum Chordata; class Mammalia; order Artiodactyla; family Cervidae; genus Dama; species Dama dama. Next base: position 129,365 of record NW_026870957.1, read on the forward strand.
CCTTCGTCTTGGGAGATGCAAGATGAGCCTGCATTCAATTCACTGCATGGATATCTGGCCTTACTTCGAGTCAGAGCATCTCGGTGTCCATTCCACTTGAGGCCACAAACTCAGGGGCCCTCTCACATACCTGTAGCTGCGAGAAGCCTCCTGTTGAGGGGCTTGTGGAAAGTTCGTATTCCTCTTGAGTTGAAGCCAGGGACTAATCTCTCATCTCGAGTTGATTTGGGGTCCACGGAGCCCTTTCGTGTTGTTCCAGTGACCTCAGGATCCCTCTAGACTTGAGACAGTGATCTTGGGTTTTCTCTGGAGTGCCATCAAGGAAATCAAGGCTCCTTTCACGTTTGATGTGAAACACGGAATTGCTCTGCACGCATTGCAGGGGAATCGGGCCTCATCTCGCGGCGAGGGGGAATCTCATGGTTTTTCTCGAGTTGCGGCCGGAACCTGGGGTATATTCTCGAGTTACGACGGGGAGGGCCCTTCCAGACACGTGTTTGTTCAGCGACGTCAGGACTCCTGCCTAGGTGCGAGGGACACCTCTGGATTCTCCTCAAGTCTTGGCATGGAAATTGGGACGTGTCTCCACGTGAGGCGGGAGACCCAGGGACCCTTTCCACGTGCCACAGGGATCCTGGGACTCCTATCCATTTTCAAGAGGCGTCAGGCATCGTCTCCTTTGGAAGCATTGATCTCCGTAGACCTCTCGAGTTTTCAAAGGATGTGAGGCCTCCGGTCGAGATGAGGCGGAGAACTAGGTCTTTCTCTGTGGCCTCCACAGGGGATTCAGACATCCCTTCGTCTTGGGAGATGCAAGACGAGCCTGTATTCACATCACTGCAGGGATATCTGGCCTTACTTCGAGTCACAGCATCTCGGTGTCCATTCCACTTGAGGCCACAAACTCAGGGTCCCTCTCACATACCTGTAGCTGAGAGAAGCCTCCTCTTGAGGTGCTTGTGGAAAGTTGGTATTCCTCTTGAGTCGAAGCCAGGGACTAATCTCTCATTTCGAGTTGATTTGGGGTCCACGGAGCCCTTTCGTGTTGCTCCAGTGACCTCAGGATCCCTCTAGACTTGAGACAGTGATCTTGGGTTTTCTCTGGAGTGCCATCAAGGAAATCAAGGCTCCTATCACGTTTGATGTGGAACACGGAAGTCCTCTGCACTCAGTGCAGGGGAATCGGGCCTCATCTCGCGGCGAGGGGGAAGTCTCATGGTTTTTCCCGAGTTGCGGCCGGAACCTCGGGTATATTCTCGAGTTACGACGGGGAGGGCCCTTCCAGACACGTGTTTGTTCAGCGACGTCAGGACTCCTGCCTAGGTGCGAGGGACATCTCGGGATTCTTCTCGAGTCTTGGCATGGCAATTGGGGCGCGTCTCCACCTGAGGCGGGAGACCCAGGGTCCCTTTCCACGTGCCACAGGGATCCTGGGACTCCTATCCATTTTCAAGAGGAATCAGGCATCGTCTCCTTCGGAAGTATTGATCTCCGCGGACCTCTTGAGTTTTCAAAGGATATGAGGCCTCCAGTCGCGAAGAGCCGGAGGACTAGGTCTTTCTCTGTGGTCTCCACAGCGGATTCAGACATGCATTCGTCTTGGGAGATGCAAGACGAGCCTGCATTCAATTCACTGCAGGGATATCCGGCGTTACTTCGAGTCAGAACATCTCGGTGTCCATTCCACTTGAGGCCACAAACTCAGGGTCCCTCTCACATACCTGTAGCTGAGAGAAGCCTCCTCTTGAGGTGCTTGTGGAAAGTTGGTATTCCTCTTGATTCGAAGCCAGGGACTAAGCTCTCATCTCGAGTTGATTTGGGGTCCACGGAGCCCTTTCGTGTTGCTCCAGTGACCTCAGGATCCCTCTAGACTTGAGATAGTGATCTTGGGTTTTCTCTGGAGTGCCATCAAGGAAATCAAGGCTCCTTTCATGTTTGATGTGGAACACGGAATTGCTCTGCATGCAGTGCAGGGGAATCGGGCCTCAACTCGCGGCGAGGGGGAAATCTCATGGTTTTTCTCAAGTTGCGGCCGGAACCTGGGGTATATTCTCAAGGTAGGACAGGAAGGGCCCTTCCAGACACGTGTTTGTTCAGCGACGTCAGGACTCCTGCCTAGGTGCGAGGGACACCTCGGGATTCTCCTCGAGTCTTGGCATGGCAATTGGGATGCGTCTCCACATGAGGCGGGAGACCCAGGGTCCCTTTCCACGTGCCACAGGGATCCTGGGACTCCTATCCATTTTCAAGAGGAGTCAGGCATCGTCTCCTTTGGAAGCATTGATCTCCGCGGACCTCTCGAGTTTTCAAAGGATGTGAGGCCTCCGCTCGCGATGAGGCGGAGAATTCGGTCTTTCTCTGTGGTCTGCACAGGGTATTCAGACAACCCTTCGCCTTGGGAGATGCAAGACGAGCCTGCATTCAATTCACTGCAGGGATATCCGGCCTTACTTCGAGTCAGAGCATCTCGGTGTCCATTCCACTTGATGCCACAAACTCAGGGTCCCTCTCACATACCTGTAGCTGAGAGAAGCCTCCTCTTGAGGTGCTTGTGGAAAGCTGGTATTCCTCTTGATTCGAAGCCAGGGACTAAGCTCTCATCTCGAGTTGATTTGGGGTCCACGGAGCCCTTTCGTGTTGCTCCAGTGACCTCAGGATCCCTCTAGACTTGAGACAGTGATCTTGGGATTTCTCTGGAGTGCCATCAAGGAAATCAAGTCTCCTTTCACGTTTGATGTGGAACACGGAATTGCTCTGCATGCAGTGCAGGGGAATCGGGCCTCAACTCGCGGCGAGGGAGAAATCTCATGGTTTTTCTCGAGTTGCGGCCCGAACCTGGGGTATATTCTCGAGGTAAGACGGGGAGGGCCCTTCCAGACACGTGTTTGTTCAGCGACGTCAGGACTTCTGCCTAGGTGCGAGGGACACCTCGGGATTCTCCTTGAGTCTTGGTATGGCAATTGGGATGCGTCTCCACGTGAGGCGGGAGACCCAGGGTCCCTTTCCACGTGCCACAGGGATCCTGGGACTCCAATCCATTTTCAAGAAGAGTCAGGCATCGTCTCCTTTGGAAGCATTGATCTCCGCAGACCTCTCGAATTTTCAAAGGATGTGATGCCTCCGGTCTCGATGAGGCGGAGGACTAGGTCTTTCTCTGTCGTCTCCACAGGGGATTCAGACATCCCTTCGTCTTGGGAGATGCAGGCCGAGCCTGCATTCAATTCCCTGCAGGGATATCCGGCCTTACTTCGAGTCAGAACATCTCGGTGTCCATTCCACTTGAGGCCACAAACTCAGGGTCCCTCTCACATCCCTGTCGCTGCAAGAAGTCTCCACTTCAGTTGCTTGTGGAAAGTTGGTATTCCTCTTGAGTCGAAGCCAGGGACTAAGCTCTCATCTCGAGTTGATTTGGGGTCCACGGAGCCCTTTCTTGTTGCTCCAGTGACCTCAGGATCCCTCTAGACTTGAGACAGTGATCTTGGGTTTTCTCTGGAGTGCCATCAAGGAAATCAAGGCTCCTTTCACGTTTGATGTGGAACACGAAATTGCTCTGCACGCATTGCAGGGGAATCAGGCCTCGTCTCGCGGCGAGGGGCAAGTCTCATGGTTTTTCTCGAGGTGGGGCCGGAACCTGGGGTATAATCTCGAGTTACGACGGGGAGGGCCCTTCCAGACACGTGTTTCTTCAGCGACGTCAGGACTCCTGCCTAGGTGCGAGGGACACCTCGGGATTCTCCTCAAGTCTTGGCATGGAAATTGGGACGTGTCTCCACGTGAGGCGGGAGACCCAGGGTCCCTTTCCACGTGCCACAGGGATCCTGGGACTCCTATCCATTTTCAAGAGGAGTCAGGCATCGTCTCCTTTGGAAGCATTGATCTCCGCAGACCTCTCGAGTTTTCAAAGGATGTGAGGCCTCCGGTCGCGATGAGGCAGAAGACTAGGTGTTTCTCTGTGGTCTCCACAGGGGATTCAGACATCCCTTCGTTTTGGGAGATGCAAGACGAGCCTGCATTCAATTCGCTGCAGGGATATCCGGCCTTACTTCGAGTCAGAACATCTCGGTGTCCATTCCACTTGAGGCCACAAACTCAGGGTCCCTCTCACATACCTGTAGCTGAGAGAAGCCTCCTCTTGAGGTGCTTGTGGAAAGTTGGTATTCCTCTTGAGTCAAAGCCAGGGACTAAGATCTCATCTCGAGTTGATTTGGGGTCCACGGAGCCCTTTCGTGTTGTTCCAGTGACCTCAGGATCCCTCTAGACTTGAGACAGTGATCTTGGGTTTTCTCTGGAGTGCCATCAAGGAAATCAAGGCTCCTTTCACGTTTGATGTGGAACACGGAATTGCTCTGCACACAGTCCAGGGGAATCGGGCCTCATCCAGCGGCGAGGGGGTAGTCTCATGGTTTTTCTCGAGTTGCGGCCGGAACCTGGGGTATATTCTCGAGTTACGACGGGGAGGGCCCTTCCAGACACGTGTTTCTTCAGCGACGTCAGGACTCCTGCCTAGGTGCGAGGGACACCTCGGGATTCTCCTCGAGTCTTGGCATGGCAATTGGGACGCGTATCCACGTAAGGCGGGAGACCCAGGGTCCCTTTCCACGTGCCACAGGGATCCTGGGACTCCTATCCATTTTCAAGAGGAGTCAGGCATCGTCTCCTTTGGAAGCATTGATCTCCGTGGACCTCTCGAGTTTTCAAAGGATGTGAGGCCTCCGGTCGCGATGAGGCAGAGGACTAGGTCTTTCTCTGTGGTCTCCACAGGGGATTCAGACATCCCTTCGTCTCGGGAGATGCAAGACGAGCCTGCATTCAATTCGCTGCAGGGATATCCGGCCTTACTTCGAGTCAGAGCATCTCGGTGTCCATTCCACTTGAGGCCACGAACTCAGGGTCCCTCTCACATACCTGTAGCTGAGAGAAGCCTCCTCTTGAGGTGCTTGTGGAAAGTTGGTATTCCCCTTGAGTCGAAGCCAGGGACTAAGTTCTCATCTCGAGTTGATTTGGGGTGCACGGAGCCCTTTCGTGTTGCTCCAGTGACCTCAGGATCCCTCTAGACTTGAGACAGTGATCTTGGGTTTTCTCTGGAGTGCCATGAAGGAAATCAAGGCTCCTATCACGTTTGATGTGGAACACGGAATTCCTCTGCACGCAGCCCAGGGGAATCGGGCCTCATCTATTGGCGATGGGGAAGTGTCATGGTTTTTCTCGAGTTGCGGCCGGAACCTGGGGTATATTCTCGAGTTACGACGGAGAGGGCCCTTCCAGACACGTGTTTGTTCAGCGAGGTCAGGACTCCTGCCTAGGTGCGAGGGACACCTCGGGATTCTCCTCGAGTCTTGGCATGGCAATTGGGACGCGTCTCCACGTGAGGCGGGAGACCGAGGGTCCCTTTCCACGTGCCACAGGGATCCTGGGACTCCTATCCATTTTCAAGAGGAGTCAGGCATCGTCTCCTTTGGAAGCATTGATCTCCGCGGACCTCTCGAGTTTTCAAAGGATGTGAGGCCTCCGGTCGCGTTGAGGCGGAGGACTAGGTCTTTCTCTGTGTTCTGCACAGGGGATTCAGACATCCCTTCGTCTTGGGAGATGCAAGATGAGCCTGCATTCAATTCACTGCAGGGATATCTGGCCTTACTTCGAGTCAGAGCATCTCGGTGTCCATTCCACTTGAGGCCACAAACTCAGGGGCCCTCTCACATACCTGTAGCTGCGAGAAGCCTCCTGTTGAGGGGCTTGTGGAAAGTTCGTATTCCTCTTGAGTTGAAGCCAGGGACTAATCTCTCATCTCGAGTTGATTTGTGGTCCACGGAGCCCTTTCGTGTTGTTCCAGTGACCTCAGGATCCCTCTAGACTTGAGACAGTGATCTTGGGTTTTCCCTGGAGTGCCATCAAGGAAATCGAGGCTCCTTTCACGTTTGATGTGGAACACGGAATTGCTCTGCACGCAGTGCAGGGGAATCGGGCCTCATCTCGCGGCGAGTGGGAAGTCTCATGGTTTTTCTCGAGTTGCGGCCGGAACCTGGGGTATATTCTCGAGTTACGACGGGGAGGGCCCTTCCAGACACGTGTTTGTTCAGCGACGTCAGGACTCCTGCCTAGGTGCGAGGGACACCTCGGGATTCTCCTCGAGTCTTGGCATGGCAATTGGGACGCGTCTCCACGTGAGGCGGGAGACCCAGGGTCCCTTTCCACGTGCCACAGGGATCCTGGGACTCCTATCCATTTTCAAGAGGCGTCAGGCATCCTCTCCTTTGGAAGCATTGATCTCCACGGACCTCTCGAGTTTTCAAAGGATGTGAGACCTCCGGTCGCGATGAGGCGGAGGACTAGGTCTTTCTCTGTGGTCTCCACAGGGGATTCAGACATCCCTTCGTCTTGGGAGATGCAAGACGAGCCTGCATTCAAATCACTGCAGGGATATCTGGCCTTACTTCGAGTCAGATCATCTCGGTGTCCATTCCACTTGAGACCACAAACTCAGGGTCCCTCTCACATACCATTAGCTGAGAGTAGCCTCCTCTTGAGGTGCTTGTGGAAAGTTGGTATTCCTCTCGATTTGAAGCCAGGGACTAAGCTCTCATCTCGAGTTGATTTGGGGTCCACGGAGCCCTTTCGTGTTGCTCCACTGACCTCAGGATCCCTCTAGACTTGAGACAGTGATCTTGCGTTTTCTCTGGAGTGTCATCAAGGAAATCAAGGCTCCTTTCATTTTTGATGTGGAAACGGAATTGCTCTGCACGCAGGGCAGGGGAATCGGGCCTCATCTCGCGGCGATGGGGAAGTCTCATGGTTTTTCTCGAGTTGCGGCCGGAACCTGGGGTATATTCTCGAGTTACGACTGGGAGGGCCCTTCCAGACACTTGTTTGTTCAGCGACGTCAGGACTCCGGCCTAGGTGCGAGGGACACCTCGGGATTCTCCTCAAGTCTTGGACTGGCAATTGGGACGCGTCTCCACGTGAGGCGGGAGACCCAGTGTCCCTTTCCACGTGCCACAGGGATCCTGGGACTCCTATTCATTTTCAAGAGGAGTCAGGCATCGTCTCCTTTGGAAGCATTGATCTCTGCAGACCTCTCGAATTTTCAAAGGATGTGAGGCCTCCGGTCACGAATAGGCGGAGGACTAGGTCTTTCTCTGTGGTCTCCACAGGTGATTCAGACATCCCTTCGTCTTGGGAGATGCAAGACGAGCCTGCATTCAATTCACTGCAGGGATATCCGGCCTTACTTCGAGTCAGAGCATCTCGGTGTCCATTCTACTTGAGGCCACAAACTCAGGGTTCCTCTCACATACCTGTAGCTGAGAGAAGCCTCCTCTTGAGGTGCTTGTGGAAAGTTCGTATTCCTCTTGAATTGAAGCCAGGGACTAATCTCTCATCTCGAGTTGATTTGTGGTCCACGGAGCCCTTTCGTGTTGCTCCAGTGACCTCAGTATCCCTCTAGACTTGAGACAGTGATCTTGGGTTTTCTCTGGAGTGCCATCAAGGAAATCAAGGCTCCTTTCACGTTTGATGTGGAACACGGAATTGCTCTGCACGCATTGCAGGGGAATCGTGCCTCATCTCGCGGCGACGGGGAAGTCTCATGGTTTTCCTCGAGTTGGGGCCGGAACCTGGTGTATATTCTCGAGTTACGACGGGGAGGGCCCTTCCAGACACGTGTTTGTTCAGCGACGTCAGGACTCCTGCCTAGGTGCGAGGGACACCTCGGGAATCTCCTCAAGTCTTGGCATGGAAATTGGGACGTGTCTCCACGTGAGGCGGGAGACCCAGGGACCCTTTCCACGTGCCACAGGGATACTGGGACTCCTATCCATTTTCAAGAGGCATCAGGCATCGTCTCCTTTGGAAGCATTGATCTCCGCAGACCTCTCGAGTTTTCAAAGGATGTGAGGCCTCCGGTCGAGATGAGGCGGAGAACTAGGTCTTTCTCTGTGGCCTCCACAGGGGATTCAGACATCCCTTCGTCTTGGGAGATGCAAGACGAGCCTGTATTCACATCACTGCAGGGATATCTGGCCTTACTTCGAGTCACAGCATCTCGGTGTCCATTCCACTTGAGGCCACAAATTCAGGGTCCCTCTCACATACCTGTAGCTGAGAGAAGCCTCCTCTTGAGGTGCTTGTGGAAAGTTGGTATTCCTCTTGAGTCGAAGCCAGGGACTAATCTCTCATCTCGAGTTGATTTGGGGTCCACGGAGCCCTTTCGTGTTGCTCCAGTGACCTCAGGATCCCTCTAGACTTGAGACAGTGATCTTGGGTTTTCTCTGGAGTGCCATCAAGGAAATCAATGCTCCTTTCACGTTTGATGTGGAACACGAAATTGCTCTGCACGCATTGCAGGGGAATCGGGCCTCATCTCGCGGCGAGGTGCAAGTCTCATGGTTTTTCTCGAGTTGGGGCCGGAACCTGGGGTATAATCTCGAGTTACGACGGGGAGGGCCCTTCCAGACACGTGTTTCTTCAGCGACGTCAGGACTCCTGCCTAGGTGCGAGGGACACCTCGGGATTCCCCTCGAGTCTTGGCATGGCAATTGGGACGTGTCTCCACGTGAGGCGGGAGACCCAGGGTCCCTTTCCACGTGCCACAGGGATCCTGGGACTCCTATCCATTTTCAAGAGGCATCAGGCATCGTCTCCTTTGGAAGCATTGATCTCCGCAGACCTCTCGAGTTTTCAAAGGATGTGAGGCCTCCGGTCGCGATGAGGCGGAGGACTAGGTCTTTCTCTGTGTTCTGCACAGGGGATTCAGACATCCCTTCGTCTTGGGAGATGCAAGACGAGCCTGTATTCAAATCACTGCAGGGATATCTCGCCTTACTTCGAGTCACAGCATCTCGGTGTCCATTCCCCTTGAGGCGACAAACTCAGGGTCCCTCTCACATACCATTAGCTGAGAGTAGCCTCCTCTTGAGGTGCTTGTGGAAAGTTGGTATTCCTCTTGAGTCGAAGCCAGGGACTAAGCTCTCATCTCAAGTTGATTTGGGGTCCACGGAGCCCTTTCGTGTTGCTACAGTGACCTCAGGATCCCTCTAGTCTTGAGACAGTGATCTTGGGTTTTCTCTGGTGTGCCCTTAAGGAAATCAAGGCTCCTTTCACGTTTGATGTGGAACATGGAATTGGTCTGCACGCAGTGCAGGGGAATCGGGCCTCATCTCCTGATGAGGGGGAAGTCTCATGGTTTTTCTAGAGTTGCGGCCGGAACCTGGGGTATATTCTCGAGTTACGATGGAAAGGGCACTTCCAGACACAGGTTTGTTCAGCGACGTGAGGACTCCTGCCTAGGTGCGAGGGACACCTCGGGATTCTCCTCGAGTCTTGGCATGGCAATTTGGACGCGTCTCCACGTGAGGCGGGAGACCCAGGGTCCCTTTCCACGTGACACAGGGATCCTGGGACTCCTATCCATTTTCAAGAGGAGTCAGGTATCGTCTCCTTTGGAAGCATTGATCTCCGCAGACCTCTCGAGTTTTCAAAGGATGTGAGGCCTCCGGTCGCGATGAGGCAGAGGACTAGGTCTTTCTCTGTGGTCTCCACAGGGGATTCAGACATCCCTTCGTCTTGGGAGATGCAAGACGAGCCTGCATTCAATTCGCTGCAGGGATATCCGGCCTTACTTCGAGTCAGAGCAACTCGGTGTCCATTCCACTTGAGGCCACAAACTCAGGGTCCCTCTCACATAGCTGTAGCTGAGAGAAGCCTCCTCTTGAGGTGCTTGTGGAAAGTTGGTATTCCTCTTGAGTCAAAGCCAGGGACTAAGCTCTCATCTCGAGTTGATTTGGGGTCCACGGAGCCCTTTCGTGTTGTTCCAGTGACCTCAGGATCCCTCTAGACTTGAGACAGTGATCTTGGGGTTTCTCTGGAATGCCATCAAGGAAATCAAGGCTCCTTTCACGTTTGATGTGGAACTCGGAATTGCTCTGCACGCAGTGCAGGGGAATCGGGCCTCATCTCGCGGCGAGGGGGAAGTCTCATGGTTTTTCTCGAGTTGCGGCCAGAACCTGGGGTATATTCTCGAGTTAGGACGGGGAGGGCCCTTCCAGACACGTGTTTGTTCAGCGACGTCAGGACTCCTGGCTAGGTGCGAGGGACACCTCGAGATTCTCCTCGAGTCTTGGCATGGCAATGGGGATGCGTCTCCACGTGAGGCGGGAGACCCAGGGTCCCTTTCCACGTGCCACAGGGATCCTGGGACTCCTATCCTTTTCAAGAAGAGTCAGGCATCATCTCCTTTGGAAGCATTGATCTCCGAAGACCTCTCAAGTTTTCAAAGGATGTGATGCCTCCCGTCTCGATGAGGCGGAGGATTAGGTCTTTCTCTGTCGTCTCCACAGGGGATTCAGACATCCCTTCGTTTTGGGAGATGCAAGACGAGCCTGCATTCACTTCACTGCAGGGATATCCGGCCTTACATCGAGTCAGAGCATCTCGGTGTCCATTCCACTTGAGGCCACAAACTCAGGGTCCCTCTCACATACCTGTGGCTGTGAGAAGCCTCCTCTTCAGGTGCTTGTGGAAAGTTGGTATTCCTCTTGAGTCGAAGCCAGGGACTAAGCTCTCATCTCGAGTTGATTTGGGGTCCACGGAGCCGTTTCGTTTTGCTCCAGTGACCTCAGGATCCCTCCAGACTTGAGACAGTGATCTTGGGTTTTCTCTGGAGTGCCATCAAGGAATTCAAGCCTCCTTTCACGTTTGATGTGGAACACGGAATTGCTCTGCACGCAGTGCAGGGGAATCGGGCCTCATCCAGCGGCGAGGGGGAGGTCTCATGGTTTTTCTCCAGTTGCGGTCGGAACCTGGGGTATATTCTCGAATTTCGACGGGGAGGGCCATTCCAGACTCGTGTTTGTTCAGCAACGTCAGGAATCCTGCCTAGGTGCGAGGGACACCTCGGGATTTTCCTCGAGTCTTTGCATGGTAATTGGGACGCGTCTCCACGTGAGGCGGGAGACCCAGGGTCCCTTTCCACGTGCCACAGGGATCCTGGGACTCCTATCCATTTTCAAGAGGAGTCAGGCATCGTCTCCTTTGAAAGCATTGATCTCCGCGGACCTCTCGAGTTTTCAAAGGATGTGAGGCCTCCGGTCGCGATGAGGCTGAGAACTCGGTATTTCTCTGTGTTCTGCACAGGGGATTCAGACATCCCTTCATCTTCGGAGATGCAAGAAGAGCCTGCATTCACTTCACTGCAGGGATATCCGGCCTTACTTTGAGTCAGAGAATCTCGGTGTCCATTCCACTTGAGGCGACAAACTCAGGGTCCCTCTCACATACCATTAGCTGAGAGAAGCCTCCTCTTGAGGTGCTTGTGGAAAGTTGGTATTCCTCTCGATTTGAAGCCAGGGACTAAGCTCTCATCTCGAGTTGATTTGGGGTCCACGGAGCCCTTTCGTGTTGCTCCAGTGACCTAAGGATCCCTCTAGACTTGAGACAGTGATCTTGGGTTTTCTCTGGAGTGCCATTAAGGAAATCAAGGCTCCTTTCACATTTGATGTGGAACACGGAATTGGTCTGCACTCAGTGCAGGGGAATCGGGCCTCTTCTCGCGGGGACGGGGAAGTCTCATGGTTTTTCTCGAGTTGCGGCCGGAACCTGGGGGATATTCTCGAGTTACGACGGGGAAGGCCCTTCCAGACACGGGTTTGTTCAGCGACGTGAGGACTCTTGCCTAGGTGCGAGGGACACCTCGGGATTGTCCTCGAGTCTTGGCATGGCAATTTGAACGCATCTCCACGTGAGGCGGGAGAACCAGGGTCCCTTTCCACGTGCCACAGGGATCCTGGGACTCCTATCCATTTTCAAGAGGAGTCAGGCATCATCTCCTTTGGAAGCATTGATCTCCGCGGACCTCTCGAATTTTCAAAGGATGTGAGGCCACCGGTCGCCCTGAGGCGGAAAATTAGGTCTTTCTCTGTGGTCTCCACAGGGGATTCAGACATCCCTTCATCTTGGGAGATGCAAGACGAGCCTGCATTCAATTCACTGCAGGGATATCCGGCCTTACTTCGAGTCAGAGCATCTCTGTGTCCATTCCACTTGAGGCCACAAACTCAGGGTCCCTCTCACATACCTGTAGTTGAGAGAAGCCTCCTCTTGAGGTGCATGTGGAAAGTTGGTATTCCTCTTGAGTCGAAGCCAGGGACTAAGCACTCATCTCGAGTTGATTTGGGGTCCACGGAGCCCTTTCGTGTTGCTCCAGTGACCTCAGGATCCCTCTAGACTTGAGACAGTGATCTTGGGTTTTCTCTGGAGTGCCATCAAGGAAATCAAGGCTCCTATCACGTTTGATGTGGAACACGGAATTCCTCTGCACGCAGCCCAGGGGAATCGGGCTTCATCTCGCGGCGAGGGGGAAGTCTCATTGTTTTTCTCGAGTTGCGGCCGGAACCTGGGGTATATTCTCGAGTTACGACGGGGAGGGCCCTTCCAGACACGTGTTTGTTCAGCGACGTCAGGACTCCTGCCTAGGTGCGAGGGACACCTCGGGATTCTCCTCGAGTCTTGCCATGCCAATTGGGACGAGTCTCCACGTGAGGCGGGAGACCCAGGGTCCCTTTCCACGTGCCACAGGGATCCTGGGACTCCTATCCATTTTCAAGAGGAGTCAGGCATCGTCACCTTCGGAAGTATTGATCTCCGCGGACCTCTCGAGTTTTCAAAGGATGTGAGGCCACCGGTCGAGTTGAGGCGGAGGACTAGGTCTTTCTCTGTGTTCTGCACAGGGGATTCAGACATCCCTTCATCTTGGGAGATGCAAGATGAGCCTGCATTCAATTCACTGCAGGGATATCCGGCCTTACTTCGAGTCAGAGCATCTCGGTGTCCATTCCACTTGAGGCCACAAACTCAGGGTCCCTCTCACATACCTGTAGCTGAGAGAAGCCTCCTCTTGAGGTGCTTGTGGAAAGTTGGTATTCCTCTTGAGTGGAAGCCAAGGACTAAGCTCACATCTCGAGTTGATTTGGGGTCCACAGAGCCCTTTCGTGTTGCTCCAGTGACCTCAGGATCCCTCTAGACTTGAGACAGTGATCTTGGGTTTTCTCTGGAGTGCCATCAAGGAAATCAAGGCTCCTTTCACGTTTGCTGTGGAACACGGAATTGTTCTGCACGCAGTGCAGGGGAATCGGGCCTCATCCAGCGGCGAGGGGGAAGTCTCATGGTTTTTCTCGAGTTGTAGCCGGAACCTGGGGTATATTCTCGAGTTACGACGGGGAGGGCCCTTCCAGACACGTGTTTGTTCAACGACGTCAGGACTCCTGCCTAGGTGCGAGGGAAACCTCGTGATTCTCCTGGAGTCTTGGCATGGCAATTGGGACGCGTCTCCAAGTAAGGCGGGAGACCCAGTGTCCCTTTCCACGTGCCACAGGGATCCTGGGACTCCTATCCATTTTCAAGAAGAGTCAGGCATCTTCTCCTTTGGAAGCATTGATCTCCGCCGACCTCTCGAGTTTTCAAAGGATGTGAGGCCTCTGGTCGATGAGGCGGAGAACGAGGTCTTTCTCTGTGGTCTCCACAGGGGATTCAGACAACCCTTCGTCTTGGGAAATGCAAGACGAGACTGCATTTAATTCACTGCAGGGATATCCGGCCTTACTTCGAGTCAGAGCATCTCGGTGTCCATTCCGCTTGAGGCCACAAACTCAGGGTCCCTCTCACATACCTGTAGCTGAGAGAAGCCTCCTCTTGAGGTGCTTGTGGAAAGTTGGTATTCCTCTTGAGTCGAAGCCAGGGACTAAGCTCTCATCTCGAGTTGATTTGGGGTCCACGGAGCCCTTTCGTGTTGCTCCAGTGACCTCAGGATCCCTCTAGACTTGAGACAGTTATCTTGGGTTTTCTCTGGAGTGCCATCAAGGAAATCAAGGCTCCTTTCACGTTTGATGTGGAACTCGGAATTGCTCTGCACGCATTGCAGGGGAATCGGGCCTCATCTCACGGCGAGGGGGAAGTGTCATGGTTTTTCTCGAGCTGCGGCCGGAACCTGGGGTATATTCTCGAGGTACGACGGGGAGGGCCCTTCCAGACACGTGTTTGTTCAGCGACGTCAGGACTCCTGCCTAGGTGCGAGGGACACGTCGGGATTCTCCTCAAGTCTTGGCATGGCAATTGGGACGCGTCTCCACGTGAGGCGGGAGACCCAGGGTCCCTTTCCACGTGCCACAGGGATCCTGGGACTCCTATTCATTTTCAAGAGGCGTCAGGCATCGTCTCCTTTGGAAGCATTGATCTCCGTGGACCTCTCGAGTTTTCAAAGGATGTGAGGCCTCCGGTCGCGATGAGGCAGAGGACTAGGTCTTTCTCTGTGGTCTCCACAGGGGATTCAGACATCCCTTCGTCTTGGGAGATGCAAAAAGAGCCTGCATTCAATTCACTGCAGGGATATCCGGCCTTACTTCGAGTCAGAGCATCTCGGTGTCCATTCCACTTGAGGCCACAAACTCAGGGTCCCTCTCACATACCTGTAGCTGAGAGAAGCCTCTTCTTGAGGTGCTTGTGGAAAGTTCGTATTCCTCTTGAGTCGAAGCCAGGTACTAAGCTCTCATCTCGAGATGATTTGGGTTCCACGGAGCCCTTTCGTGTTGCTCCAGTGACCTCAGGATCCCTCTAGACTTGAGACAGTGATCTTGGGTTTTCTCTGGAGTGCCATCAAGGAAATCAGGCTCCTATCACGTTTGATGTGGAACACGGAAGTCCTCTGCACTCAGTGCAGGGGAATCGGGCCTCATCTCGCGGCGAGGGGGAAGTCTCATGGTTTTTCTCGAGTTGCGGCCGGAACCTGGGGTATATTCTCGAGTTGCGATGGGGAGAGCCCTTCCAGACACGTGTTTGTTCAGCGACGTCAGGACTCCTGCCTAGGTGCGAGGGACAACTCTGGATTCTCCTCGAGTCTTGACATGGCAATTGGGACGCGTCTCCACGTGAGGCGGGAGACCCAGGGTCCCTTTCCACGTGCCACAGGTATCCTGGGACTCCTATCCATTTTCAAGAGGAGTCAGGCATCGTCTCCTTCGGAAGTATTGATCTCCGCGGACCTCTCGAGTTTTCAAAGGATGTGAGGCCTCCGGTCGCTTTGAGGCGGAGGACTGGGTCTTTCTCTGTGGGCTCCTCAGGGGATTCAGACAACCCTTCGTCTTGGGAGATGCAAGACGAGCCTGCATTCAATTCACTGCAGGGATATCCGGCCTTACTTCGAGTCAGAGCATCTCGGTGTCCATTCCACTTGAGGCCACAAACTCAGGGTCCCTCTGACATACCTGTAGCTGAGAGAAGCCTCCTCTTGAGGTGCTTGTGGAAAGTTGGTATTCCTCTTGAGTCGAACCCAGGGACTAAGCTCTCATCTCGAGTTGATTTGGGGTCCACGGAGCCCTTTCGTGTTGCTCCAGTGACCTCAGGATCCCTCTAGACTTGAGACAGTGATCTTGGGTTTTCTCTGGAGTGCCATCAAGGAAATCAAGGCTCCTTTCATTTTTGATGTGGAATACGGAATTGCTCTGCACGCAGGGCAGGGGAATCGGGCCTCATCTCGCGGCGATGGGGAAGTCTCATGGTTTTTCTCGAGTTGCGGCCGGAACATGGGGTATATTCTCGAGTTACGACGGGGAGGGCCCTTCCAGACACGTGTTTGTTCAGCGACGTCAGGACTCCTGCCTAGGTGCGAGGGACACCTCGGGATTCTCCTCGAGACTTGGCATGGCAATTGGGACGCGTCTCCACGTGAGGCGGGAGACCCAGGGTCCCTTTCCACGTGCCACAGGGACCCTGGGCCTCCTATCCATTTTCAAGAGGAGTCAGGCATCGTCTCCTTTGGAAGCATTGATCTCCGCGGACCTCTCGAGTTTTCAAAGGATGTGAGGCCTCCGGTCGCGTTGAAGCGGAGGACTAGGTCTTTCTCTGTGTTCTGCACAGGGGATTCAGACATCCCTTCGTCTTGGGAGATGCAAGATGAGCCTGCATTCAATTCACTGCAGGGATATCTGGCCTTACTTCGAGTCACAGCATCTCGGTGTCCATTCCACTTGAGGCCACAATCTCAGGGTCCCTCTCACATACCTGTAGCTGAGAGAAGCCTCCTCTTGAGGGGCTTGTGGAAAGTTGGTATTCCTCTTGAGTCGAAGCCAGGGACTAATCTCTCATCTCGAGTTGATTTGGGGTCCACGGAGCCCTTTCGTGTTGCTCCAGTGACCTCAGGATCCCTCTAGACTTGAGACAGTGATCTTGGGTTTTCTCTGGAGTGCCATCAAGGAAATCAAGGCTCCTTTCACGTTTGATGTGGAACACGGAATTGCTCTGCACGCAGTGCAGGGGAATCGGGCCTCATCTCGCGGCGAGGGGGAAGTCTCATGGTTTTTCTCGAGTTGCGGCCGGAACCTGGGGTATATTCTCGAGTTACGACGGGGAGGGCCCTTCCAGACACGTGTTTGTTCAGCGACGTCAGGACTCCTGCCTAGGTGCGAGGGACACCTCGGGATTCTCCTCGAGTCTGGGCATGGCAATTGGGACGCGTCTCCACGTGAGGCGGGAGACCCAGGGTCCCTTTCCACGTGCCACAGGGATCCTGGGACTCCTATCCATTTTCAAGAGGCGTCAGGCATCGTCTCCTTTGGAAGCATTGATCTCCGCGGACCTCTCGAGTTTTCAAAGGATGTGAGGCCTCCGGTCGCGTTGAAGCGGAGGACTAGGTCTTTCTCTGTGTTCTGCACAGGGGATTCAGACAACCCTTCGTCTTGGGAGATGCAAGATGAGCCTGCATTCAATTCACTGCAGGGATATCAGGCCTTACTTCGAGTCAGAGCATCTCGGTGTCCATTCCACTTGAGGCCACAATCTCAGGGTCCCTCTCACATACCTGTAGCTGAGAGAAGCCTCTTGAGGGGCTTGTGGAAAGTTCGTATTCCTCTTGAGTTGAAGCCAGGGACTAATCTCTCATCTCGAGTTGATTTGGGGTCCACGAAGCCCTTTCGTGTTGCTCCAGTGACCTCAGGATCCCTCTAGACTTGAGACAGTGATCTTGGGTTTTCTCTGGAGTGCCATCAAGGAAATCAAGGCTCCTTTCACGTATGATGTGGAACACGGAATTGCTCTGCACGCAGTGCAGGGGAATCAGGCCTCATCTCGCGGCGAGGGGGAAGTCTCATGGTTTTTCTCCAGTTGCGGCCGGAACCTTGGGTATATTCTCGAGTTACGACGGGGAGGGCCCTACCAGACACGTGTTTGTTCAGCGATGTCAGGACTCCTGCCTAGGTGCGAGGGACACCTCGGGATTCTCCTCAAGTCTTGGCATGGAAATTGGGACGCTTCTCCACGTGAGGCGGGAGACCCACGGTCCCTTTCCACGTGCCACAGTGATCCTGGGACTCCTATCCATTTTCAAGAGGAGTCAGGCATCGTCTCCTTTGGAAGCATTGATCTCTGCAGACCTCTCGAGTTTTCAAAGGATGTGAGGCCTCCGGTCACGATGAGGCGGAGGACTAGGTCTTTCTCTGTGGTCGCCACAGGGGATTCAGACATCCCTTCGTCTTGGGAGATGCAAGACGAGCCTGCATTCAATTCACTGCAGGGATATCCGGCCTTATTTCGAGTCAGAGCATCTCGGTGTCCATTCCACTTGAGGCCACAAACTCAGGGTCCCTCAAATATACCTGTATCTGAGAGAAGCCTCCTCTTGAGGTGCTTGTGGAAAGTTGGTATTCCTCTTGAGTCTAAGCGAGGGACTAAGCTCTCATCTCGAGGTGATTTGGGGTCCAAGGAGCCCTTTCCTGTTGGTACAGTGACCTCAGGATCCCTCTAGACTTGAGACAGTGATCTTGGGTTTTCTCTGGAGTGCCATCAAGGAAATCAGGCTCCTTTCACGTTTGATGTGGAACACGGAATTGCTCTGCATGCAGTGCAGGGGAATCGGGCCTCAACTCGCGGCGAGGGGGAAATCTCATGGTTTTTCTCGAGTTGCGGCCGGAACCTGGGGTATATTCTCGAGTTACGACAGGGAGGGCCCTTCCAGACACGTGTTTGTTCAGCGACGTCAGGACTCCTGCCTAGGTGCGAGGGACACCTCGGGATTCTCCTCGAATCTTGGCATGGCAATTGGGACGCGTCTGCACGTGAGGCGGGAGACCCAGGGTCCCTTTCCACGTGCCACAGTGATCCTGGGACTCCTATCCATTTTCAAGAGGAGTCAGGCATCGTCTCCTTTGGAAGCATTGATCTCTGCAGACCTCTCGAGTTTTCAAAGGATGTGAGGCCTCCGCTCGCGATGAGGCGGAGAACTAGGTCTTTCTATGTGGGCTCCACAGGGGATTCAGACATCCCTTCGTCTTGGGAGATGTAAGACGAGTCTGCATTCAATTCACTGCAGGGATATCACACCTTACTTCGAGTCAGAGCATCTCGGTGTCCATTCCACTTGAGGCCACAAACTTAGGGTCCCTCTCACGTACCTGTAGCTGAGGGAAGCCTCCTCTTGAGGTGCTTGTGGAAGGTTGGTATTCCTCTTGAATCGAAGCCAGGGACTAAGCTCTCATCTCGAGTTGATTTGGGGTCCACGGAGCCCTTTCGTGTTGCTCCAGTGACCTCAGGATCCCTCTAAACTTGAGACAGAGATCTTGGGTTTTCTCTTGAGTGCCATCAAGGAAATCAAGGATCCTTTCACGTTAGATGAGGAACACGGAATTGCTCTGCATGCAGTGCAGGGGAATCGGTCCTCATCTCGCGGCGAGGGGGAAGTCTCATGGTTTTTCTCGAGTTGCGGCCGGAACCTGGGGCATATTCTCGAGTTATGATGGGGAGGGCCCTTCCAGACACGTGTTTGTTCAGCGACATCTGGACTCCTGACTAGGTGCGAGGGACACCTCGGGATTCTCCACGAGTCTTGGCATGGCAATTTGGACGCGACTTCACGTGAGGCGGGAGACCCAGGGTCCCTTTCCACGTGCCACAGGGATCCTGGGACTCCTATTCATTTTCAAGAGGAGTCAGGCATCGTCTCCTTTGGAAGCATTGATCTCCGCAGACCTCTCGAGTTTTCAAAGGATGTGAGGCCTACGGTCGCGATGAGGCGGAGAACTAGGTCTTTCTCTGTGGTCTCCACAGGGGATTCAGACATCCCTTCGTCTGGGGAGATGCAAGACGAGCCTGCATTCAATTCACTGCAGGGATATGCGGCCTTACTTCGAGTCAGAGCATCTCGGTGTCCATTCCACTTGAGGCCACAAACTCAGGGTCCCTCTCACATACCTGTAGCTGAGAGAAGCCTCCTCCTGAGGTGCTTGTGGAAAGTTGGTATTCCTCTTGAGTCGAAGCAGGGACTTAGCTCTCATCTCGAGTTGATTTGGGTTCCACGGAGCCCTTTCATGTTGCTACAGTGACCTCAGGATCCCTCTAGACTTGAGACAGTGATCTTGGGTTTTCTCTGGAGTGCCATCAAGGAAATCAAGGCTCCTTTCACCTTTGATGTGGAACATGGTACTGCTCTGCACATAGAGCAGGGGAATCGGGCCTCATCTCGCGGCGAGGGGGAAGTCTCATGGTTTTTCTCGAGTTGCGGCCGGAACCTGGGGTATATTCTCGAGTTACAACGGGGAGGGCCCTTCCAGAAACGTGTTTCTTCAGCGAAGTGAGGATTCCTGCCTAGGTGCGAGGATCACCACGGGGTATTCCTCGAGTCTTGGCATGGCAATTGGGACGCGTCTCCACGTGAGGCGGGAGACCCAGGGTCCCTTTCCACGTGCCACAGGGATCCTGGGACTCCTATCCATTTTCAAGAGGAGTCAGGCAACGTCTCCTTTGGAAGCATTGATCTCCGCGGACCTCTGAAGTTTTCAAAGGATGTGAGGCCTCCGTTCCCGTTGAGGCGGAGAATTAGGTCTTTCTCTGTGGTCTCCACAGGGGATTCAGACATCCCTTCGTCTTGGGAGATGCAAGAAGAGCCTGCATTCAATTCACTGCAGGGATATCTGGCCGTACTTCGAGTCAGAGCATCTCGGTGTCCATTCCACTTGAGGCCACAACTCAGGGTCCCTCTCACAAACCTGTAGGTGAGAGAAGCCTCCTCTTGAGGTGCTTGTGGAAAGTTGGTATTCCTCTTGAGTCGAAGCCAGGGACTAAGCTCTCATCTCCAGTTGATTTGGGGTCCACGGAGCCCTTTCGTGTTGCTCCAGTTCCCTCAGGATCCCTCTAGACTTGAGACAGTGATGTTGGGTTTTCTCCGCAGTGCCATCAAGGAAATAAAGGCTCCTTTCACGTTTGATGTGGAACACGGAATTGCTCTGCACGCAGAGCAGGGGAATCGGGCCTCATATCGCGGCGAGGGGGAAGTCTCATGGTTTTTCTCGAGTTGCGGCCGGAACCTGGGGTATATTCTCGAGTTATGACGGGGAAGGCCCTTCCAAACACTTGTTTGTTCAGCGACGTCAGGACTCCTACCTAGGTGCGAGGGACACCTCGGGATTCTCCTCGAGTCTTGGCATGGCAATTGGGACCCGTCCCCACGTGAGGCGGGAAACCCAGGATACCTTTCCACGTGCCACAGGGATCCTGGGACTCCTATCCATTTTCAAGAGGAGTCACGCATCGTCTCCATTGGAAGCATTGATCTCCGCGGACCTCTCGTGTTTTCAAAGGATGTGAGGCCTCCGGTCGTGATGAGGCGCAGAACTAGGTCTTTCTCTGTGGTCTCCACAGGGGATTCAGACATCCCTTCGTCTTGGGAGATGCAAGACGAGCCTGCATTCAATTCACTGCTGGGATATCCAGCCTTACTTCGAGTCAGAGCATCTCGGTGTCCATTCCACTTGAGGCCACAATCTCAGGGTCCCTCTCACATACCTGTAGCTGAGAGAAGCCTCCTCTTGAGGTGCTTGTGGAAAGTTGGTATTCCTCTTGAGTCGAAGCCAGGGACTAAGCTCTCATCTCGAGTTGATTTGTTGTCCACGGAGCACTTTCGTGTTGCTCCAGTGACCTCAGGATCATTCTAGACTTGAGACAGTGAACTTGGGTTTTTTCTGGAGTGCCATCAAGGAAATCAAGGCTCCTTTCACGTTTGATGTGGAAAACGGAATTGCTCTGCACGCAGTGCAGGGGAATCGGGCCTCATCTCGCGGCGAGGGGGAAGTCTAATGGTTTTTCCCGAGTTGCGGCCGGAACCTCGGGTATATTCTCGAGTTACGACGGGGAGGGCCCTTCCAGACACGTGTTTGTTCAGCGACGTCAGGACTCCTGCCTAGGTGCGAGGGACATCTCGGGATTCTTCTCGAGTCTTGGCATGGCAATTGGGGCGCGTCTCCACCTGAGGCGGGAGACCCAGGGTCCCTTTCCACGTGCCACAGGGATCCTGGGACTCCTATCCGTTTTCAAGAGGAATCAGGCATCGTCTCCTTCGGAAGTATTGATCTCCGCGGACCTCTTGAGTTTTCAAAGGATATGAGGCCTCCAGTCGCGAAGAGCCGGAGGACTAGGTCTTTCTCTGTGGTCTCCACAGCGGATTCAGACATGCATTCGTCTTGGGAGATGCAAGACGAGCCTGCATTCAATTCACTGCAGGGATATCCGGCCTTACTTCGAGTCAGAACATCTCGGTGTCCATTCCACTTGAGGCCACAAACTCAGGGTCCCTCTCACATACCTGTAGCTGAGAGAAGCCTCCTCTTGAGGTGCTTGTGGAAAGTTGGTATTCCTCTTGATTCGAAGCCAGGGACTAAGCTCTCATCTCGAGTTGATTTGGGGTCCACGGAGCCCTTTCGTGTTGCTCCAGTGACCTCAGGATCCCTCTAGACTTGAGATAGTGATCTTGGGTTTTCTCTGGAGTGCCATCAAGGAAATCAAGGCTCCTTTCACGTTTGATGTGGAACACGGAATTGCTCTGCATGCAGTGCAGGGGAATCGGGCCTCAACTCGCGGCGAGGGGGAAATCTCATGGTTTTTCTCGAGTTGCGGCCGGAACCTGGGGTATATTCTCAAGGTAGGACAGGGAGGGCCCTTCCAGACACGTGTTTGTTCAGCGACGTCAGGACTCCTGCCTAGGTGCGAGGGACACCTCGGGATTCTCCTCGAGTCTTGGCATGGCAATTCGGATGCGTCTCCACATGAGGCGGGAGACCCAGGGTCCCTTTCCACGTGCCACAGGGATCCTGGGACTCCTATCCATTTTCAAGAGGAGTCAGGCATCGTCTCCTTTGGAAGCATTGATCTCCGCGGACCTCTCGAGTTTTCAAAGGATGTGAGGCCTCCGCTCGCGATGAGGCGGAGAATTCGGTCTTTCTCTGTGGTCTGCACAGGGTATTCAGACAACCCTTCGCCTTGGGAGATGCAAGACGAGCCTGCATTCAATTCACTGCAGGGATATCCGGCCTTACTTCGAGTCAGAGCATCTCGGTGTCCATTCCACTTGATGCCACAAACTCAGGGTCCCTCTCACATACCTGTAGCTGAGAGAAGCCTCCTCTTGAGGTGCTTGTGGAAAGCTGGTATTCCTCTTGATTCGAAGCCAGGGACTAAGCTCTCATCTCGAGTTGATTTGGGGTCCACGGAGCCCTTTCGTGTTGCTCCAGTGACCTCAGGATCCCTCTAGACTTGAGACAGTGATCTTGGGATTTCTCTGGAGTGCCATCAAGGAAATCAAGTCTCCTTTCACGTTTGATGTGGAACACGGAATTGCTCTGCATGCAGTGCAGGGGAATCGGGCCTCAACTCGCGGCGAGGGAGAAATCTCATGGTTTATCTCGAGTTGCGGCCCGAACCTGGGGTATATTCTCGAGGTAAGACGGGGAGGGCCCTTCCAGACACGTGTTTGTTCAGCGACGTCAGGACTTCTGCCTAGGTGCGAGGGACACCTCGGGATTCTCCTTGAGTCTTGGTATGGCAATTGGGATGCGTCTCCACGTGAGGCGGGAGACCCAGGGTCCCTTTCCACGTGCCACAGGGATCCTGGGACTCCAATCCATTTTCAAGAAGAGTCAGGCATCGTCTCCTTTGGAAGCATTGATCTCCGCAGACCTCTCGAATTTTCAAAGGATGTGATGCCTCCGGTCTCGATGAGGCGGAGGACTAGGTCTTTCTCTGTCGTCTCCACAGGGGATTCAGACATCCCTTCGTCTTGGGAGATGCAGGCCGAGCCTGCATTCAATTCACTGCAGGGATATCCGGCCTTACTTCGAGTCAGAACATCTCGGTGTCCATTCCACTTGAGGCCACAAACTCAGGGTCCCTCTCACATCCCTGTCGCTGCAAGAAGTCTCCACTTCAGTTGCTTGTGGAAAGTTGGTATTCCTCTTGAGTCGAAGCCAGGGACTAAGCTCTCATCTCGAGTTGATTTGGGGTCCACGGAGCCCTTTCTTGTTGCTCCAGTGACCTCAGGATCCCTCTAGACTTGAGACAGTGATCTTGGGTTTTCTCTGGAGTGCCATCAAGGAAATCAAGGCTCCTTTCACGTTTGATGTGGAACACGGAATTGCTCTGCACGCAGTGCAGCGGAATCGGGCCTCATCTCGAAGCGAGTGGGGAGTCTCATGGTTTTTTTCGAGTTGCGGCCGGAACCTGGGGTATATTCTCGAGTTACGACGGGGAGGGCCCCTCCAGACACGTGTTTGTTCAGCGACGTCAGGACTCCTGCCTAGGTGCGAGGGACACCTCGGGATTCTCCTCGAGTCTTGGCATGGCAATTGGGACGCGTCTCCACGTGAGATGGGAGACCCAGGGTCCCTTTCCACGTGCCACAGTGATCCTGGGACTCCTATCCATTTTCAAGAAGAGTCAGGCATCTTCTCCTTTGGAAGCATTGATCTCCGCGGACCTCTCGAGTTTTCAAAGGATATGAGGCCTCCGGTTGCGTTGAGGTGGAGGACTAGGTCTTTCTCTGTGGTCTCCACAGGTGATTCAGACAACCCTTCATCTTAGGAGATGCAAAACGAGCCTGCATTCAATTCACTGCAGGGATATCCGGCCTTACTTCGAGTCAGAGCATCTCGGTGTCCATTCCACTTGAGGCCACAAAATCAGGGTCTCTCAAATATAACTGTAGCTGAGAGAAGCCTGCTCTTGAGGTGTTTGTGGAAAGTTGGTATTCCTCTTGAGTCTAAGCCAGAGTCTAAGCTCTCATCTCGAGTTGATTTGGGGTCGACGGAGACCTTTCCTCTTGGTCCAGTGACCTCTCGATCCGTCTAGACTTGAGACAGTGATCTTGGGTTTTCTCTGGAGAGCCATCAAGGAAATCAAGGCTCCTTTCACGTTTGGTGTGGAACACGGAATTGCTCTGCATGCAGTGCAGGGGAATCGGGCCTCAACTCGCGGCGAGGGGGAAATCTCATGGTTTTTCTCGAGTTGCGGCCCGAACCTGGGGTATATTCTCGAGTTACGACTGGGAGGGCCCTTCCAGACACGTGTTTGTTCAGCGACGTCAGGACTCCTGCCTAGGTGCGAGGGACATCTCGGGATTCTCCTCGAGTCTTGGCATGGCAATTGGGGCGCGTCTCCACCTGAGGCGGGAGACCCAGGGTCCCTTTCCACGTGCCACAGGGATCCTGGGACTCCTATCCATTTTCAAGAGGAATCAGGCATCGTCTCCTTCGGAAGTATTGATCTCCGCGGACCTCTTGAGTTTTCAAAGGATATGAGGCCTCCAGTCGCGAAGAGCCGGAGGACTAGGTCTTTCTCTGTGGTCTCCACAGCGGATTCAGACATGCATTCGTCTTGGGAGATGCAAGACGAGCCTGCATTCAATTCACTGAAGGGATATCCGGCCTTACTTCGAATCAGAACATCTCGGTGTCCATTCCACTTCAGGCCACAAACTCAGGGTCCCTCTCAGATACCTGTAGCTGAGAGAAGCCTCCTCTTGAGGTGCTTGTGGAAAGTTGGTATTCCTCTTGATTCGAAGCCAGGGACTAAGCTCTCATCTCGAGTTGATTTGGGGTCCACGGAGCCCTTTCGTGTTGCTCCAGTGACCTCAGGATCCCTCTAGACTTGAGATAGTGATCTTGGGCTTTCTCTGGAGTGCCATCAAGGAAATCAAGGCTCCTTTCACGTTTGATGTGGAACACGGAATTGCTCTGCATGCAGTGCAGGGGAATCGGGCCTCAACTCGCGGCGAGGGGGAAATCTCATGGTTTTTCTCGAGTTGCGGCCGGAACCTGGGGTATATTCTCGAGTTACGACGGGGAGGGCCATTCCAGACACGTGTTTGTTCAGCGACGTCAGGACTCCTGCCTAGGTGCGAGGGACACCTCGGGATTCTCCTCGAGTCTTGGCATGGCAATTGGGATGCGTCTCCACATGAGGCGGGAGACCCAGGGTCCCTTTCCACGTGCCACAGGGATCCTGGGACTCCTATCCATTTTCAAGAGGAGTCAGGCATCGTCTCCTTTGGAAGCATTGATCTCCGCGGACCTCTCGAGTTTTCAAAGGATGTGAGGCCTCCGCTCGCGATGAGGCGGAGAATTCGGTCTTTCTCTGTGGTCTGCACAGGGTATTCAGACAACCCTTCGCCTTGGGAGATGCAAGACGAGCCTGCATTCAATTCACTGCAGGGATATCCGGCCTTACTTCGAGTCAGAGCATCTCGGTGTCCATTCCACTTGATGCCACAAACTCAGGGTCCCTCTCACATACCTGTAGCTGAGAGAAGCCTCCTCTTGAGGTGCTTGTGGAAAGTTGGTATTCCTCTTGATTCGAAGCCAGGGACTAAGCTCTCATCTCGAGTTGATTTGGGGTCCACGGAGCCCTTTCGTGTTGCTCCAGTGACCTCAGGATCCCTCTAGACTTGAGACAGTGATCTTGGGATTTCTCTGGAGTGCCATCAAGGAAATCAAGTCTCCTTTCACGTTTGATGTGGAACACGGAATTACTCTGCATGCAGTGCAGGGGAATCGGGCCTCAACTCGCGGCGAGGGAGAAATCTCATGGTTTTTCTCGAGTTGCGGCCCGAACCTGGGGTATATTCTCGAGGTAAGACGGGGAGGGCCCTTCCAGACACGTGTTTGTTCAGCGACGTCAGGACTTCTGCCTAGGTGCGAGGGACACCTCGGGATTCTCCTTGAGTCTTGGTATGGCAATTGGGATGCGTCTCCACGTGAGGCGGGAGACCCAGGGTCCCTTTCCACGTGCCACAGGGATCCTGGGACTCCAATCCATTTTCAAGAAGAGTCAGGCATCGTCTCCTTTGGAAGCATTGATCTCCGCAGACCTCTAGAATTTTCAAAGGATGTGATGCCTCCGGTCTCGATGAGGCGGAGGACTAGGTCTTTCTCTGTCGTCTCCACAGGGGATTCAGACATCCCTTCGTCTTGGGAGATGCAGGCCGAGCCTGCATTCAATTCACTGCAGGGATATCCGGCCTTACTTCGAGTCAGAGCATCTCGGTGTCCATTCCACTTGATGCCACAAATTCAGGGTCCCTCTCACATACCTGTAGCTGAGAGAAGCCTCCTCTTGAGGTGCTTGTGGAAAGTTGGTATTCCTCTTGATTCGAAGCCAGGGACTAAGCTCTCATCTCGAGTTGATTTGGGGTCCACGGAGCCCTTTCGTGTTGCTCCAGTGACCTCAGGATCCCTCTAGACTTGAGACAGTGATCTTGGGTTTTCTCTGGAGTGCCATCATGGAAATCAAGGCTCCTTTCACGTTTGATGTGGAACACGGAATTGCTCTGCATGCAGTGCAGCAGAATCGGGCCTCATCTCGAAGCGAGTGGGGAGTCTCATGGTTTTTCTCGAGTTGCGGCCGGAACCTGGGGTATATTCTCGAGTTACGACGGGGAGGGCCCCTCCAGACACGTGTTTGTTCAGCGACGTCAGGACTCCTGCCTAGGTGCGAGGGACACCTCGGGATTCTCCTCGAGTCTTGGCATGGCAATTGGGACGCGTCTCCACGTGAGGTGGGAGACCCAGGGTCCCTTTCCACGTGCCACAGTGATCCTGGGACTCCTATCCATTTTCAAGAAGAGTCAGGCATCTTCTCCTTTGGAAGCATTGATCTCCGCGGACCTCTCGAGTTTTCAAAGGATATGAGGCCTCCGGTTGCGTTGAGGTGGAGGACTAGGTCTTTCTCTGTGGTCTCCACAGGTGATTCAGACAACCCTTCGTCTTAGGAGATGCAAGACGAGCCTGCATTCAATTCACTGCAGGGATATCCGGCCTTACTTCGAGTCAGAGCATCTCGGTGTCCATTCCACTTGAGGCCACAAAATCAGGGTCCCTCAAATATAACTGTAGCTGAGAGAAGCCTCCTCTTGAGGTGTTTGTGGAAAGTTGGTATTCCTCTTGAGTCTAAGCCAGAGTCTAAGCTCTCATCTCGAGTTGATTTGGGGTCCACGGAGACCTTTCCTGTTGGTCCAGTAACCTCACGATCCGTCTAGACTTGAGACAGTGATCTTGGGTTTTCTCTGGAGAGCCATCAAGGAAATCAAGGCTCCTTTCACGTTTGATGTGGAACACGGAATTGCTCTGCATGCAGTGCAGGGGAATCGGGCCTCAACTCGCGGCGAGGGGGAAATCTCATGGTTTTTCTCGAGTTGCGGCCCGAACCTGGGGTATATTCTCGAGTTACGACTGGGAGGGACCTTCCAGACACGTGTTTGTTCAGCGACGTCAGGACTCCTGCCTAGGTGCGAGGGACACCTCGGGATTCTCCTCGAGACTTGGCATGGCAATTGGGACGCGTCTCCACCTGAGACGGGAGACCCAGGGTCCCTTTCCACGTGCCACAGGGATCCTGGGACTCCTATCCATTTTCAAGAAGAGTCAGGCATCTTCTCCTTTGGTAGCATTGATCTCCGCGGACCTCTCGAGTTTTCAAAGGATGTGAGGCCTCCGGTCTCGATGAGGCGGAAAACGAGGTCTTTCTCTGTGGTCTCCAAAGGGATTTCAGACAACCCATCGTCTTGGGAGATGCAAGACGAGCCTGCATTCAATTCACTGCAGGGATATCTGGCCGTACTTCGAGTCAGAGCATCTCGGTGTCCATTCCACTTGAGGCCACAACTCAGGGTCCCTCTCACAAACCTGTAGGTGAGAGAAGCCTCCTCTTGAGGTGCTTGTGGAAAGTTGGTATTCCTCTTGAGTCGAAGCCAGGGCCTAAGCTCTCATCTCCAGTTGATTTGGGGTCCACGGAGCCCTTTCGTGTTGCTCCAGTTCCCTCAGGATCCCTCTAGACTTGAGACAGTGATGTTGGGTTTTCTCCGCAGTGCCATCAAGGAAATAAAGGCTCCTTTCACGTTTGATGTGGAACACGGAATTGCTCTGCACGCAGAGCAGGGGAATCGGGCCTCATATCGCGGCGAGGGGGAAGTCTCATGGTTTTTCTCGAGTTGCGGCCGGAACCTGGGGTATATTCTCGAGTTATGACGGGGAAGGCCCTTCCAAACACTTGTTTGTTCAGCGACGTCAGGACTCCTACCTAGGTGCGAGGGACACCTCGGGATTCTCCTCGAGTCTTGGCATGGCAATTGGGACCCGTCCCCACGTGAGGCGGGAAACCCAGGATACCTTTCCACGTGCCACAGGGATCCTGGGACTCCTATCCATTTTCAAGAGGAGTCACGCATCGTCTCCATTGGAAGCATTGATCTCCGCGGACCTCTCGTGTTTTCAAAGGATGTGAGGCCTCCGGTCGCGATGAGGCGCAGAACTAGGTCTTTCTCTGTGTTCTCCACAGGGGATTCAGACATCCCTTCGTCTTGGGAGATGCAAGACGAGCCTGCATTCAATTCACTGCAGGGATATCCGGCCTTACTTCGAGTCAGAGCATCTCGGTGTCCATTCCACTTGAGGCCACATACTCAGGGTCTGCCTCCCATACCTGTAGCTGAGAGAAGCCTCCTCTTGAAGTGCTTGTGGAAAGTTGGTATTCCCCTTGAGTCGAAGCCAGGGACTAAGCTCTCATCTTGAGTTGATTTGGGGTCCACGGAGCCCTTTCGTGTTGCTACAGTAACTTCAGGATCCCTCTAGACTTGAGACAGTGATCTTGGGTTTTCTCTGGATTGCCATCAAAGAAATCAAGGCTCCTTTCATGTTTGATGTGGAACACGGAATTGCTCTGCACGCAGTGCAGGGGAATCGGGCCTCATCTCGCGGCGAGGGAGAAATCTAATTGTTTTTCTCGAGTTGCGGCCAGAACCTGAGGTATATTCTCGAGTTACGACGGGGAGTGCCCTTCCAGATACGTGTTTTTTCAGCGACGTCAGGAATCCTGCCTAGGTGCGAGGGACACCTCGGGATTCTCCTCGAGTCTTTGCATGGCAATTGGGATGCGTCTCCACGTGAGGCGGGAGACCCAGGGTCCCTTTCCTCGTGTCACAGGGATCCTGGGACTCCTATCCATTTTCAAGAGGAGGCAGGCATCGTCTCCTTTGGAATCATTGATCTCCGCGGACCTCTCCAGTTTTCAAAGGATATGAGGCCTCCGGTCGCGATGAGGCAGAGAACTAGGTCTTTCTCTGTGGTCTCCACAGAGGATTCAGACATCCCTTCGTCTTGGGAGATGCAAGACGAGCCTGCATTCAATTCACTGCTGGGATATCCGGCCTTGCTTCGAGTCAGAGCATCTCGGTGTCCATTCCACTTGAGGCCACAATCTCAGGGTCCCTCTCACATACCTGTAGCTGAGAGAAGCCTCCTCTTGAGGTGCTTGTGGAAAGTTGGTATTCTTCTTGAGTCGAAGCCAGGGACTAAGCTCTCATCTCGAGTTGATTTGTTGTCCACGGAGCACTTTCGTGTTGCTCCAGTGACCTCAGGATCATTCTAGACTTGAGACAGTGAACTTGGGTTTTCTCTGGAGTGCCATCAAGGAAATCAAGGCTCCTTTCACGTTTGATGTGGAAAACGGAATTGCTCTGCACGCAGTGCAGGGGAATCGGGCCTCATCTCGTGGCGAGGGGGAAGTCTAATGGTTTTTCCCGAGTTGCGGCCGGAACCTCGGGTATATTCTCGAGTTACGACGGGGAGGGCCCTTCCAGACACGTGTTTGTTCAGCGACGTCAGGACTCCTGCCTAGGTGCGAGGGACATCTCGGGATTCTCCTCGAGTCTTGGCATGGCAATTGGGGCGCGTCTCCACGTGAGGCGGGAGACCCAGGGTCCCTTTCCACGTGCCACAGGGATCCTGGGACTCCTATCCATTTTCAAGAGGAATCAGGCATCGTCTCCTTCGGAAGTATTGATCTCCGCGGACCTCTTGAGTTTTCAAAGGATATGAGGCCTCCAGTCGCGATGAGCCGGAGGACTAGGTCTTTCTCTGTGGTCTCCACAGCGGATTCAGACATGCATTCGTCTTGGGAGATGCAAGACGAGCCTGCATTCAATTCACTGCAGGGATATCCGGCCTTACTTCGAGTCAGAACATCTCGGTGTCCATTCCACTTGAGGCCACAAACTCAGGGTCCCTCTCACATACCTGTAGCTGAGAGAAGCCTCCTCTTGAGGTGCTTGTGGAAAGTTGGTATTCCTCTTGATTCGAAGCCAGGGACAAAGCTCTCATCTCGTGTTGATTTGGGGTCCATGGAGCCCTTTCGTGTTGCTCCAGTGACCTCAGGATCCCTCTAGACTTGAGATAGTGATCTTGGGTTTTCTCTGGAGTGCCATCAAGGAAATCAAGGCTCCTTTCACGTTTGATGTAGAACACGGAATTGCTCTGCATGCAGTGCAGGGGAATCGGGCCTCAACTCGCGGCGAGGGGGAAATCTCATGGTTTTTCTCGAGTTGCGGCCGGAACCTGGGGTATATTCTCGAGGTACGACAGGGAGGGCCCTTCCAGACACGTGTTTGTTCAGCGACGTCAGGACTCCTGCCTAGGTGCGAGGGACACCTCGGGATTCTCCTCGAGTCTTGGCATGGCAATTTGGACGCGTCTCCACGTGACGCAGGAGACCCAGGGTCCCTTTCCACGTGCCACAGGGATCCTGGGACTCCAATCCATTTTCAAGAGGAGTCAGGCATCGTCTCCTTTGGAAGCATTGATCTCCGCGGACCTCTCGAGTTTTCAAAGAATGTGAGGCCTCCGGTCGCGATGATGCGGAGATCTAGGGCTTTCTCTGTGGTCTCCACAGGGTATTCAGACATCCCTTCGTCTTGGGAGATGCAAGACGAGCCTGCATTCAATTCACTGCAGGGATATCCGGCCTTAATTCGAGTCAGAGCATCTCGGTGTCCATTCCACTTGAGGCCACAAACTCAGGGTCCCTCTCACATACCTGTAGCTGAGAGAAGCCTCCTCTTGAGGTGCTTGTGGAAAGTTGGTATTCCTCTTGAGTCGAAGCCAGGGACTAAGCTCTCATCTCGAGTTGATTTGGGGTGCACGGAGCCCTTTTGTGTTGCTCCAGTGACCTCAGGATCCCTCTAGACTTGAGACAGTGATCTTGGGTTTTCTCTGGAGTGCCATCAAGGAAATCAAGGATCCTTTCACGTTTGATGAGGAACACGGAATTGCTCTGCACGCAGTGCAGGGGAATCGGTCCTCATCTCCCGGCGAGGGGGAAGTCTCATGGTTTTTCTCGAGTTGCGGTCGGAACCTGGGGCATATTCTCGAGTTATGATGGGGAGGGCCCTTCCAGACACGTGTTTGTTCAGCGACATCTGGACTACTGACTAGGTGCGAGGGACACCTCGGGATTCTCCACGAGTCTTGGCATGGCAATTTGGACGCGACGTCACGTGAGGCGGGAGACCCAGAGTCCCTTTCCACGTGCCACAGGGATCCTGGGCCTCCGATTCATTTTCAAGAGGAGTCAGGCATCGTCTCCTTTGGAAGCATTGATCTCCGCAGACCTCTCGAGTTTTCAAAGGATTTGAGGCCTCCGGTCACGATGAGGTGGAGAACTAGGTCTTTCTCTGTGGTCTCCACAGGGGATTCAGACATCCCTTCGTCTGGGGAGATGCAAGACGAGCCTGCATTCAATTCACTGCAGGGATATGCGGCCTTACTTCGAGTCAGAGCATCTCGGTGTCCATTCCACTTGAGGCCACAAACTCAGGGTCCCTCTCACATACCTGTAACTGAGAGAAGCCTCCTCCTGAGGTGCTTGTGGAAAGTTGGTATTCCTCTGGAGTCGAAGCAGGGACTTAGCTCTCATCTCGAGTTGATTTGGGTTCCACGGAGCCCTTTCATGTTGCTACAGTGACCTCAGGATCCCTCTAGACTTGAGACAGTGATCTTGGGTTTTCTCTGGAGTGCCATCAAGGAAATCAAGGCTCCTTTCACCTTTGATGTGGAACATGGTACTGCTCTGCACATAGAGCAGGGGAATCGGGCCTCATCTCGCGGCGAGGGGGAAGTCTCATGGTTTTTCTCGAGTTGCGGCCGGAACCTGGGGTATATTCTCGAGTTACAACGGGGAGGGCCCTTCCAGAAACGTGTTTCTTCAGCGAAGTGAGGACTCCTGCCTAGGTGCGAGGATCACCACGGGGTATTCCTCGAGTCTTGGCATGGCAATTGGGACGCGTCTCCACGTGAGGCGGGAGACCCAGGGTCCCTTTCCACGTGCCACAGTGATCCTGGGACTCCTATCCATTTTCAAGAGGAGTCAGGCAAAGTCTCCTTTGGAAGCATTGATCTCCGCGGACCTCTCGAGTTTTCAAAGGATGTGAGGCCTCCATTCCCGTTGAGGCGGAGAATTAGGTCTTTCTCTGTGGTCTCCACAGGGGATTCAGACATCCCTTCGACTTGGGAGATGCAAGACGAGCCTGCATTCAATTCACTGCTGGGATATCCGGCCTTACTTCGAGTCAGAGCATCTCGGTGTCCATTCCACTTGAGGCCACAATCTCAGGGTCCCTCTCACATACCTGTAGCTGAGAGAAGCCTCCTCTTGAGGTGCTTGTGGAAAGTTGGTATTCTTCTTGAGTCGAAGCCAGGGACTAAGCTCTCATCTCGAGTTGATTTGTTGTCCACGGAGCACTTTCGTGTTGCTCCAGTGACCTCAGGATCATTCTAGACTTGAGACAGTGAACTTGGGTTTTCTCTGGAGTGCCATCAAGGAAATCAAGGCTCCTTTCACGTTTGATGTGGAAAACGGAATTGCTCTGCACGCAGTGCAGGGGAATCGGGCCTCATCTCGCGGCGAGGGGGAAGTCTAATGGTTTTTCCCGAGTTGCGGCCGGAACCTCGGGTATATCCTCGAGTTACGACGGGGAGGGCCCTTCCAGACACGTGTTTGTTCAGCGACGTCAGGACTCCTGCCTAGGTGCGAGGGACATCTCGGGATTCTCCTCGAGTCTTGGCATGGCAATTGGGGCGCGTCTCCACCTGAGGCGGGAGACCCAGGGTCCCTTTCCACGTGCCACAGGGATCCTGGGACTCCTATCCATTTTCAAGAGGAATCAGGCATCGTCTCCTTCGGAAGTATTGATCTCCGCGGACCTCTTGAGTTTTCAAAGGATATGAGGCCTCCAGTCGCGATGAGCCGGAGGACTAGGTCTTTCTCTGTTGTCTCCACAGCGGATTCAGACATGCATTCGTCTTGGGAGATGCAAGACGAGCCTGCATTCAATTCACTGCAGGGATATCCGGCCTTACTTCGAGTCAGAACATCTCGGTGTCCATTCCACTTGAGGCCACAAACTCAGGGTCCCTCTCACATACCTGTAGCTGAGAGAAGCCTCCTCTTGAGGTGCTTGTGGAAAGTTGGTATTCCTCTTGATTCGAAGCCAGGGACAAAGCTCTCATCTCGAGTTGATTTGGGGTCCATGGAGCCCTTTCGTGTTGCTCCAGTGACCTCAGGATCCCTCTAGACTTGAGATAGTGATCTTGGGTTTTCTCTGGAGTGCCATCAAGGAAATCAAGGCTCCTTTCACGTTTGATGTGGAACACGGAATTGCTCTGCATGCAGTGCAGGGGAATCGGGCCTCAACTCGCGGCGAGGGGGAAATCTCATGGTTTTTCTCGAGTTGCGGCCGGAACCTGGGGTATATTCTCGAGGTACGACAGGGAGGGCCCTTCCAGACACGTGTTTGTTCAGCGACGTCAGGACTCCTGCCTAGGTGCGAGGGACACCTCGGGATTCTCCTCGAGTCTTGGCATGGCAATTTGGACGCGTCTCCACGTGAGGCGGGAGACCCAGGGTCCCTTTCCACGTGCCACAGGGATCCTGGGACTCCAATCCATTTTCAAGAGGAGTCAGGCATCGTCTCCTTTGGAAGCATTGATCTCCGCGGACGTCTCGAGTTTTCAAAGAATGTGAGGCCTCCGGTCGCGATGATGCGGTGATCTAGGTCTTTCTCTGTGGTCTCCACAGGGTATTCAGACATCCCTTCGTCTTGGGAGATGCAAGACGAGCCTGCATTCAATTCACTGCAGGGATATCCGGCCTTAATTCGAGTCAGAGCATCTCGGTGTCCATTCCACTTGAGGCCACAAACTCAGGGTCCCTCTCACATACCTGTAGCTGAGAGAAGCCTCCTCTTGAGGTGCTTGTGGAAAGTTGGTTTTCCTCTTGAGTCGAAGCCAGGGACTAAGCTCTCATCTCCAGTTGATTTGGGGTCCACGGAGCCCTTTCGTGTTGCTCCAGTGACCTCAGGATCCCTCTAGACTTGAGACAGTGATCTTGGGTTTTCTCTGGAGTGCCATCAAGGAAATCAAGGCTCCTTTCACCTTTGATGTGGAACACGGTACTGCTCTGCACATAGAGCAGGGGAATCGGGCCTCATCTCGCGGCGAGGGGGAAGTCTCATGGTTTTTCTCGACTTGCGGCCGGAACCTGGGGTATATTCTCGAGTTACAACGGGGAGGCCCTTCCAGAAACGTGTTTTTTCAGCGAAGTGAGGACTCCAGCCTAGGTGCGAGGAACACCACGGGGTATTCCTCGAGTCTTGGCATGGCAATTGGAACGCGTCTCCACGTGAGGCGGGAGACCCAAGGTCCCTTTCCACGTGCCACAGGGATCCTGGGACTCCTATTCATTTTCAAGAGGAGTCAGGCATCGTCTCCTTTGGAAGCATTGATCTCCGCAGACCTCTCGAGTTTTCAAAGGATTTGAGGCCTCAGTTCCCGTTGAGGCGGAGAATTAGGTCTTTCTCTGTGGTCTCCACAGGGAATTCAGACATCCCTTCGTCTTGGGAGATGCAAGAAGAGCCTGCATTCAATTCACTGCAGGGATATCTGGCCGTACTTCGAGTCAGAGCATCTCGGTGTCCATTCCACTTGAGGCCACAAACTCAGGGTCCCTCTCACATACCTGTAGGTGAGAGAAGCCACCTCTTGAGATGCTTGTGGAAAGTTGGTATTCCTCTTGAGTCGAACCCAGGGAATAAGCTCTCATCTCGAGTTAATTTAGCGTCCACGGAGTCCTTCTTTGTTGCTCCAGTGACCTCAGGATCCCTCTAGACTTGAGACAGTGATCTTTGGTTTTCTCTGGAGTGCCATCAAGGAAATAAAGGCTCCTTTCACGTTTGATGTGGAACACGGAATTGCTCTGCACGAAGTGCAGGGGAATCAGGCCTCATCTCGTGGCGAGGGGGAAGTCTAATGGTTTTTCTCGAGTTCCGGCCGGAACCTAGGGTATATTCTCGAGTTACGATGGGGAGGGCCCTTCCAGACACGTGTTTATTCAGCGACGTCAGGACTCCTGCCTAGGTGCGAGGGACACCTCGGGATTCTCCTCGAGTCTTGGCATGGCAATTGGGACGCATCTCCACGTGAGGCGCCAGACCCAGGGTTCCTTTCCACGTGCCTCAGGGATCCTGGGACTCCTATCCATTTTCAAGAGGAGTCAGGCATCGTCTCCTTTGGAAGCACTGATCTCCGCGGACCTCTTGAGTGTTCAAAGGATGTGAGGCCTCCGGTCGCAATGAGGCGGAGAACTAGGTCTTTCTCTGTGGTCCCCACAGGGGATTTAGACATCCCTTCGTCTTGGGAGATGCAAGACGAGCCTGCATTCAATTCACTGCAGGGATATCCGGCCTTACTTTGAGTCAGAGCATCTCGGTGTCCATTACACTTGAGGCCACAACTCAGGGTCCCTCTCACAAACCTGTAGCTGAGAGAAGCCTCCTCTTGAGGTGCTTGTGGAAAGTTGGTATTCCTCTTGAGTCGAAGCCAGGGACTAAGCTCTCATCTCCAGTTGATTTGGGGTCCACGGAGCCCTTTCTTGTTGATCCAGTTCCCTCAGGATCCCTCTAGTCTTGAGACAGTGATGTTGGGTTTTCTCCGCAGTGCCATCAAGGAAATAAAGGCTCCTTTCACGTTTGATGTGGAACACGGAATTTCTCTGCACGCAAAGCAGGGGAATCGGGCCTCATATCGTGGCGAGGGGGAAGTCTCATGGTTTTTCTCGAGTTGTGGCCGGAACCTGGGGTATATTCTCGAGTTATGACGGGGAAGGCCCTTCCAAACACTTGTTTGTTCAGCGACGTCAGGACTCCTACCTAGGTGCGAGGGACATCTCGGGATTCTCCTCGAGTCTTGACATGGCAATTGGGACGCGTCTCCACGTGAGGCGCCAGTTCCAGGGTCCCTTTCCACGTGCCACAGGGATCCTGGGACTCCTATCCATTTTCAAGAGGAGTCAGGCATCGTCTCCTTTGGAAGTATTCATCTTCGCGGACCTCTCGAGTTTTCAAAGGATGTGAAGCCTCCGGTCGCGATAAGGCGCAGAACTAGGTCTTTCTCTGTGGTCTCCACAGGGGATTCAGACATCCCTTCGTCTTGGGAGATGCAAGACGAGCCTGCATTCAATTCACTGCAGGGATATCCGGGCTTAATTCGAGTCAGAGCATCTCGGTGTCCATTCCACTTGAGGCCACAAACTCAGGGTCCCTCTCACATACCTGTAGCTGAGAGAAGCCTCCTCTTGAGGTGCTTGTGGAAAGTTGGTATTCCTCTTGAGTCGAAGCCAGGGACTAAGCTCTCATCTCGAGTTGATTTGGGGTCCACTAAGACCTTTGGTGTTGCTACAGTTAACTCAGGATACCTCTAGACTTCAGACAGTGATCTTTGGTTTCTCTGGAGTGCCATCAAGGAAATCAAGGCTCCTTTCACGTTTGATGTGGAACACGGAATTGCTCTGCACGCAGTGCATGGGAATCGTGCCTCATCTCTCGGCTAGGGGGAAGTCTCATGGTTTTTCTCGAGTAGCGCCCAGAAGCTGGGGTATATTCTCGAGTTGTGACGGGCAGGGCCCTTCCAGCAAGTGTTTGTTCAGCGACATCTGGACTCCTGCCTAGGTGCGAGGGACACCTCGGGATTCTCCACGAGTCTTGGCGTGGCAATTGGGACGCGTCTCCACGTGAGGCAGGAGACCCACTGTCCATTTCCACGTGCCACAGGGATCCTGGGACTCCTATCCATTTTCAAGAGGAGTCATGCATCGTCTCCTTTGGAAGCATTGATCTCTGCAGACCTCTCGAGTTTTCAAAGGATGTGAGGCCTCCGGTCGCTATGAGGCGCAGAACTAGGTCTTTCTCTGTGGTCTCCACAGGGGATTCAGACATCCCTTCGTCTTGGGAGATGCAAGACGAGCCTGCATTCAATTCACTGCAGGGATATCCGGCCTTACTTTGAGTCAGAGCATCTCGGTGTCCATTACACTTGAGGCCACAACTCAGGGTCCCTCTCACAAACCTGTAGCTGAGAGAAGCCTCCTCTTGAGGTGCTTGTGGAAAGTTGGTATTCCTCTTGAGTCGAAGCCAGGGACTAAGCTCTCATCTCCAGTTGATTTGGGGTCCACGGAGCCCTTTCTTGTTGATCCAGTTCCCTCAGGATCCCTCTAGTCTTGAGACAGTGATGTTGGGTTTTCTCCGCAGTGCCATCAAGGAAATAAAGGCTCCTTTCACGTTTGATGTGGAACACGGAATTTCTCTGCACGCAAAGCAGGGGAATCGGGCCTCATATCGTGGCGAGGGGGAAGTCTCATGGTTTTTCTCGAGTTGTGGCCGGAATCTGGGGTATATTCTCGAGTTATGACGGGGAAGGCCCTTCCAAACACTTGTTTGTTCAGCGACGTCAGGACTCCTACCTAGGTGCGAGGGACACCTCGGGATTCTCCTCGAGTCTTGACATGGCAATTGGGACGCGTCTCCACGTGAGGCGCCAGTTCCAGGGTCCCTTTCCACGTGCCACAGGGATCCTGGGACTCCTATCCATTTTCAAGAGGAGTCAGGCATCGTCTCCTTTGGAAGTATTCATCTTCGCGGACCTCTCGAGTTTTCAAAGGATGTGAAGCCTCCGGTCGCGATAAGGCGCAGAACTAGGTCTTTCTCTGTGGTCTCCACAGGGGATTCAGACATCCCTTCGTCTTGGGAGATGCAAGACGAGCCTGCATTCAATTCACTGCAGGGATATCCGGGCTTAATTCGAGTCAGAGCATCTCGGTGTCCATTCCACTTGAGGCCACAAACTCAGGGTCCCTCTCACATACCTGTAGCTGAGAGAAGCCTCCTCTTGAGGTGCTTGTGGAAAGTTGGTATTCCTCTTGAGTCGAAGCCAGGGACTAAGCTCTCATCTCGAGTTGATTTGGGGTCCACTAAGACCTTTGGTGTTGCTACAGTTAACTCAGGATACCTCTAGACTTCAGACAGTGATCTTTGGTTTCTCTGGAGTGCCATCAAGGAAATCAAGGCTCCTTTCACGTTTGATGTGGAACACGGAATTGCTCTGCACGCAGTGCATGGGAATCGTGCCTCATCTCTCGGCTAGGGGGAAGTCTCATGGTTTTTCTCGAGTAGCGCCCAGAAGCTGGGGTATATTCTCGAGTTGTGACGGGCAGGGCCCTTCCAGCAAGTGTTTGTTCAGCGACATCTGGACTCCTGCCTAGGTGCGAGGGACACCTCGGGATTCTCCACGAGTCTTGGCGTGGCAATTGGGACGCGTCTCCACGTGAGGCAGGAGACCCACTGTCCATTTCCACGTGCCACAGGGATCCTGGGACTCCTATCCATTTTCAAGAGGAGTCATGCATCGTCTCCTTTGGAAGCATTGATCTCTGCAGACCTCTCGAGTTTTCAAAGGATGTGAGGCCTCCGGTCGCTATGAGGCGCAGAACTAGGTCTTTCTCTGTGGTCTCCACAGGGGATTCAGACATCCCTTCGTCTTGGGAGATGCAAGACGAGCCTGCATTCAATTCACTGCAGGGATATCCGGCCTTACTTCGAGTCAGAGCATCTCGGTGTCCATTCCATTTGAGGCCACAAACTCAGGGTCCCTCTCAGATACCTGTAGCTGAGAGAAGCCTCCTCTTGAGGTGCTTGTGGAAAGTTGGTATTCCTCGTGAGTCGAAGCCAGGGACTAAGCTCTCATCTTGAGTAAATTTGGGGTCCACGGAGCACTTTCTTGTTGATCCAGTGACCTCAGGATCCCTCTAGACTTGAGACAGTGATCTTCGGTTTTCTCTGGAGTGCCATCAAGGAAATCAAGGCTCCTTTCACGTTTGATTTGGAACACGGAATTTTTCTGCTCGTAGTGCAGGGGAATTGTGCCTCATCTCGCGGCGAGGGGGAAGTCTCATGGTTTTTCTCGAGTTGCGGCCGGAACCTGGGGTATATTCTCGAGTTACGACGGGGAGGGCTCTTCCAGACACGTGTCTGTTCAGCGACGTCAGGACTCCTGCCTAGGTGCGAGGGACACCTCGGGATTCTCCTCGAGTCTTGACATGGCAATTGGGACGCGTCTCCACGTGAGGCGCCAGTTCCAGGGTCCCTTTCCATGTGCCACAGGGATCCTGGGACTCCTATCCATTTTCAAGAGGAGTCAGGCATCGTCTCCTTTGGACGTATTGATCTCCTTGGATCTCTCAAGTTTTCAAGGGATGTGAGGCCTCCGGTCGCGATTAGGCGGAGAACTAGGTCTTTCTCTGTGGTCTCCACAGGGGATTCAGACATCCCTTCGTCTTGGGAGATGCAAGACGAGCGTGCATTCAATTCACTGCAGGGATATCAGGCCTCATTTCGAGTCAGAGCATCTCGGTGTCCATTCCACTTGAGGCCACAAACTCAGGGTCCCTCTCACATACCTGCAGCTGAGAGAAGCCTGCTCTTGAGGTGCTTGTGGAAAGGTGGTATTCCTCTTGAGTCAAGCCAGGGACTAAGCTCTCATCTCGAGTTGATTTGGGGTCCACGGAGCCCTTTCGAGTTGCTACATTGACCACAGGATCCCTCTAGACTTGAGCCAGTGATCTTGGGTTTTCTCTGGAGTGCCATCAAGGAAATCAAGGCTCCTTTTACGTTTGAATGGAACACGGAATTGCTCTGCAAGCAGTGCAGGGGAATGGGGACTCATCTCGCGGCGAAGGGGAAGTCTCATGGTTTTTCTCGAGTTGCGGCCGGAACCTGGGGTATATTCTGGAGTTACAATGGGGAGGGCCCTTCCAGACACGTGTTTGTTCAGCGTCGTCAGGACTCCTGCCTAGGTGCTAGGGACACCTCGGGATTCTCCTCCAGTCTTGGCATGGCAATTGGGACGAGTCTCCACATGAAGCGGGAGACCCAGGGTTCCTTTCCACGTCCCACAGGTATCCTGGGACTCCTATTCATTTTCAAGAAGAGTCAGGCATCGTCTCCTTTGGAAGCATTGATCTCCGCGGACCTCTCGAGTTTTCAAAGGATGTGAGGCCTCCGGTCGCGATGATGCGGAGAACTGGGTCTTTCTCTGTGATCCCCACAGGGGATTCAGACATCCCTTCGTATTGGGAGATGCAAGACGAGCCTGCTTTCAATTCACTGCAGGGCTATCCGGCCTTTCTTCGAGTCAGAGCATCTCGGTGTCCATTCCACTTGAGGCCACAAACTCAGGGTAACTCTCACATACCTGTAGCTGAGAGAAGCCTCCTCTTGAGGTGCTTGTGGAAAGTTGGTATTCCTCTTGAGTCGAAGCCAGGGACTAAGCTCTCATCTCGAGTTGATTTTGGGTCCACGGAGCCCTTTCGTGTTGCTACAGTGACCTCAGGATCCCTCTAGACATTAGACAGTGATCTTGGGTATTCGCTGGAGTGCCATCAAAGAAATCAAGGCTCCTTTCACGTTTGATGTGGAATACGGAATTGCTCTGCAGGCAGGTCAGGGGAATCGGCCCTCATCTCGTGGCGAGGGGAATGTGTCATGGTTTTTCTCGAGTTGCGGCCGGAACCTGGGGTATATTCTCGAGTAACGACGGGGAGGGCCCTTCCAGACAAGTGTTTGTTCAGCGATGTCAGGACTCCTGCCTAGGCGGGAGGGACACCACGGTATTCTCCTCGAGTCTTGGCGTGGCAATTGGAACGCATCTCCACGTGAGGCGGGAGACCCAGGTTCCCTTTCCATGTGCCACAGAGATCCTGGGACTCCTATCCATTTTCAAGAGGAGTCAGGCATCGTCTCCTATGGAAGCATTGATCTCTGCGGACCTCTCGAGTTTTCAAAGGATGTGAGGCCTCCGGTCGCGATGAGGCGGAGAACTAGGTCTTTCTCTGTGGTCTCCACAGGGGATTCAGACATCCTTTCATCTTGGGAGATGCAAGACGAGCCAGCATTCAATTCACTGCAGGGATATCCTGCCTTACTTCGAGTCAGAGCATCTCGGTGTCCATTCCACTTTAGGCCACAAACTCAGGGTCCCTCTTACATACCTGTAGCTGAGAGAAGCCTCCTCTTGAGGTGCTTCTGGAAAGTTGGTATTCCCCTTGAGTCGAAGCCAGGGACTAAGCTCTCATCTCCAGTTGATTTGGTTTCCATGGAGCCCTTTCGTGTTGCTACAGTGACCTCAGGATCCCTCTAGACTTGAGACAGTGATCTTGGGTTTTCTCTGGAGAGCCATCAAGGAAATCAAGGCTCCTTTAACGTTTGATGTGGAAAACGGAATTGCTCTGCACGCAGTGCAGAGGAATCGGGCCTCATCTCGCGGCGAGGGGGAAGTCTCACGGTTTTTCGCCAGTTGCGGCCGGAACCTGGGGTATATTCTCGAGTTACAACGGGGAGGGCCCTTCCAGACACGTGTATGTTCAGTGACCTCAGCACTCCTGCCTAGGTGCGAGGGACACCTCGGGATTCTCCTCGAGTCTTGGCATGGCAATAGGGACGCGTCTCCACGTGAGGCGGGAGACCCAGGGTCCCTTTCCACGTGCCACAGGGATCCTGGGACTCCTATCCATTTTCAAGAGGAGTCAGGCATCGTCTCCTTTGGAAGCATTGATCCCCACGGACCTCCCGAGTTTTCAATGATGTGAAGCCTCCTGACGCGATGAGGCAGAGAACTAGGTCTTTCTTGTTTTCTCCACAGGGTATTCAGATAACCCTTCGTCTTGGGAGATGCAAGACGAGCCTGCATTCAATTCAATGCAGGGATATCCGGCCTTACTTCGAGTCAGAGCATCTCGGAGTCCATTCAATTTGAGGCCACAAACTCAGGGTCCCTCTTACATACCTGTCGCTGAGAGAAGCCTCCTCTTGAGGTGCTTGTGGAAAGTTGGTATTCCTCTTGAGTCGAAGCCAGGGACTAAGCTCTCATCTCCAGTTGATTTGCGGTCCACGGAGCCCTTTAGTGTTGCTACAGTGACCTGAG
This sequence comes from Dama dama, assembly GCF_033118175.1. Lineage (NCBI taxonomy): Eukaryota > Metazoa > Chordata > Mammalia > Artiodactyla > Cervidae > Dama > Dama dama. The sequence continues at coordinate 171,796 of NW_026870957.1, forward strand.
GATCCCTCTAGAGTTGAGAGAGTGATCTTGGGTTTCCTCTGGAGTGCCATCAAGGAAATCAAGGCTCCTTTCACATTTGATGTGGAACACGGAATTGCTCTGCATGCAGTGCAGGGGAAGCGGGCCTCATTTCGCGCGAGGGGGAAATCTCATGGTTTTCCTCGAGTTGCGGCCGGAACCTTGGGTAGATTCTCGAGTTACGAAGGGGAGGGCCCTTCCAGACACGTGTTTGTTCAGCAACGTCCGGACACCTGCCTAGGTGCGAGGGAAACCTCGGGATTCTCCTCGAGTCTTGGCATGGCAATTGGGACGCGTATCCACGTGAGGCGGGAAACCCAGGTTCCCTTTCCATGTGCCACAGGGATCCTGGGACTCCTATCCATTTTCAAGCGGAGTCAGGCATCGTCTCCTTTGGAAGCATTGATCTCCGCGGACCTCTCGAGTTTTCAACGGATGTGAGGCCTCGGGTCGCGATGAGGTGGAGAACTAGGTCTTTCTCTGTGGTCGCCACAGGGGATTCTGACATCCCTTCGTCTTGCGAGATGCAAGATGAGCCTGCATTCAATTCACTGCAGGGATATTCGGCCTTACTTCGAGTCAGAGCATCTCGGGGTTCATTTCACTTGAGGCCACAAACTCAGGGTCCCTCTCACATACCTGTAGCTGAGAGAAGCCTCCTCTTGAGGTGCTTGTGGAAAGTGGTATTCCTCTTGAGTCGAAGCCAGGGACTATGCTCTCAATTCGATTTGATTCGGGGTCCACGGAGCCCTTTCGTGTTGCTACAGTGATCTCAGGATCCCTCTAGACATGAGACAGTGATCTTGGGTATTCGCTGGAGTGCCATCAAAGAAATCAAGGCTCCTTTCACGTTTGATGTGGAACACGGAATTGCTCTGCAGGCAGTGCAGGGGAATCGGGCCTCATCTCATGGCGAGCGGGATGTGTCATGGTTTTTCTCGAGTTGCGGCCGGAACCTGGGGTATATTCTCGAGTTACGATGGGGAGGGCCCTTCCAGACAAGTGTTTGTTCAGCGATGTCAGGACTCCTGCCTAGGTGGAAGGGACACCTCGGGATTCTCCTCGAGTCTTGGCATGGCAATTTGGACGCGTCTCCACGTGAGGCGGGAGACCCAGTGTCCATTTCCACGAGCCACAGGGATCCTGAGACTCCTATCCATTTTTAAGAGGAGTCAGGCATCGTCTCCTTTGGAAGCATTGATCTCCGCGGACCTCTCGAGTTTTCAAAGGATATGAGGATTCCGGTCGCGATGAGGCAGAGAACTAGGTCTTTCTCTGTGGTCTCCACAGGGGATTCAGACATCTCTTCGTCTTGGGAGATGCAAGATGAGCCTGCATTCAATTCACTGCAGGGATATCTGGCTTTACTTCGAGTCAGAGCATCTCGGTGTCCATTCCACTTGAGGGCACAAACACAGGGTCCCTCTCCCATACCTGTAGCTGAGAACAGCCTCCTCTTGAGGTGCTTGTGGAAAGTTGGTATTCCTCTTGAGTCGAAGCCAGGGACTAAGCTCTCATATCGAGTTGATTTGGGGTTCACGGAGACCTTTCGTGTTGCTACAGTGAGCTCTGGATCCCTCTAGACTTGAGACAGTGATCTTGGGTTTTCTCTGGAGTGCCATCAAGGAAATCAAGGCTCCCTTAACGTTTGATGTGGAACACGGAATTGCACAGCACACAGTGCAGGGGAATTGGGCCTCATCTCGCGGCGAGGGGGAAGTCTCATGGTTTTTCTCGAGTTGCAGCCGGAACCTGTTGTATATTCTTGAGTTACGACTGGGAGGGCCCTTCCAGACAAGTGTTTGTTCAGCGACGTCAGGACTCCTAACTAGGTTACGAGGGACACCTCGGGATTCTCCTCGAGTCTTGGCATGGCAATTGGGACGCGTCTCCACGTGAGCCGTGAGACCCAGGGGCCCTTTCCACGTGCCACAGGGATCCTGGGACTCCTTTCCATTTTCAAGAGGAGTCAGGCATCGTCTCCTTTGGAAGCATTGATCTCCGCGGACCTCTCGAGTTTTCAAAGGATGGGAGGCCTCCGGTCGGGATGAGGCGGAGAACTAGGTCTTTCTCTGTGGTCTCCACAGGGGATTCAGACATCCCTTCGTCTTGGGAGATGAAAGACGAGCCTGCATTCAATTCTCTGCAGGGATATCCGGCCTTACTCCGAGTCAGAGCATCTCGGTGTCCATTGCACTTGAGGCCACAAACTCAGGGTCCCTCTCACATAACTGTAGCTGAGAGAAGCCTTCTCTTGAAGTGCTTGTGGAACGTTGGTAATCCTCTTGAGTCGAAGCCAATGACTAAGCTCTCATCTCGAGTTTATTTGGGGTCCACGGAGCCCTTTCCTGTTGCTCCATTGACCTCAGGATCCCTCTAGACTTGAGACAGTGATCTTGGGTTTCTCTGTAGTGCCATCAATGAAATCAAGGCTCCTTTCAAGTTTGATGTGGAATACGGAATTGCTCTGCACGCAGTGCAGGGGAATCGGGCCTCATCTCGCCGCTCGGGGGATGTCTCATGGTTTTTCTCAAGTTGCGGCCGGAACATGGGGTATATTCTCGAGTTACGATGGGGAGGGCCCTCCCAGACACGTGATGTTCAGCGACGTCAGGACTCCTGCCTAGGTGCAAGGGACACCTCGGGATTCTCCTCGAGTCTTGGCATGGCAATTGGGACGCGTCTCCACGTGAAGCCGGAGACCCAGGGTCCCTTTCCACGTGCCACAGGGATCCTGGGACTCCTATCCATTTTCAAGAAGAGTCAGGCATCGTCTCCTTTGGAAGCATTGATCTCCGCGGACCTCTCGAGTTTTCAAAGGATATGAGGCCTCCCGTCTCGATGAGGCGGAGAAATAGGTGTTTATCTGTGGTCACCACAGGGGATTCAGACATCCCTCCGTCTTGGGAGATGCAAGACGAGCCTGCTTTTAATTCACTGCAGGGATATCCGGCCTTACTTCGAGTCAGAGCATCTCGGTGTCCGATCCACTTGAGGGCACAAATTCAGGGTCCCTCTCATATATCTGTAGCTGAGAGAAGCCTCCTCTTTAGGTGCTTGTGGAAAGTTGCTATTCCTCTTGAGTCGAAGCCAGGGACTAAGCTCTCATCTCGAGTTGATTTGGGGTCCACGGAGCCCTTTCGTGTTGCTCCAGTGACCTCAGGATCCCTCTAGACTTGAGACAGTGATCTTGGGTTTACTCTGGAGTGCCATCCTGGAAATCAAGGCTCCTTTCACTTTGGATGTTGAACACGGAATTGCTCTGCACGCAGGGCAGGGGAATCGGGCCTCATCTCGCTGTGAGGGGGAAGTCTCATGGTTTTTCTCGAGTTGCGGCCGGAACCTGGGGTATATTCTCGAGATCCGACGGGGAGGGCCCTTCCAGACACGTGTTTGTTCAGCGACACCAGGACTCCTGCCTAGGTGCGAGGGACACCTCGGGATTCTCCTCGAGCCTTGGCATGGCAATTGGGACGCGTCCCCACGTGAGGCGGGAGACCCAGGGTCCCTTTCCACCTGCCACAGGTATCCTGGGACTCCTATTCATTTTCAAGAGGAGTCAGGCATCGTCTCCTTTGGAAGCATTGATCTCCGCGAACCTCTCGAGTTTTCAAAGGATGTGAGGCCTCTGGTCGCGGTGAGGCGGAGAACTAGGTCTTTCTCTGTGGTCTCCACAGGGGATTCAGACATCCCTTCGACTTGGGAGATGCAAGACGAGCCTGCATTCATTTCACTGCAGGGATATCCGGCCTTACTTCGAGTCAGAGCATCTCGGGGTACATTCCACTTGAGGCCCCAATTGCAGGGTCCCACTCACATACCTGTAGCTAAGAGAAGCCGCCTCTTGAGGTGCTTGTGGAAAGTTGGTATTCCTCTTGAGTCGATGCCACGGACTAAGCTTTCATCTCGAGTTGACTTGGGTTCCACAGAGCCCTTTCGTGTTGCTACAGTGACCTCAGGATCCCTCTAGACTTGAGACAGTGATCTTGGGATTTCTCTGGAGTGCCATCAAGGAAATCAAGGCTCCTTTCACGTTTGATGTGGAACACGGAATTGCTCTGCACGCAATGCAGGGGAATCAGGCTTCATCTCGCGGCGAGGGGGAAGTCTCATGGTTTTTCTCGAGTTGCGGCCGGAACCTGGGGTATATTCTCGAGTTACAACCGGAAGGCCCCTTCCAGACACGTGTTTGTTCAGCGACATCAGCACTCCTACCTAGGTGCGAGGGACACCTCGGGATTCTCCTCGAGTCTTGGCATGGTAATTGGGATGCGTCTCCACGTGAGGCGGGAGACGCAGGGTACCATTCCACGTGCCACATGGATCCTGGGACTCCTTTCCATTTACAAGAGGAGTCCGGCATCGTCTCCTTTGGAAGCATTGATTTCCATGGACCTCTCGAGTTTTCAAACGATGTGAGGACTCCGGTCGCGATGAGTCGGAGAACTAGGTCATTCTTGTGGTCTCCACAGGGGATTCAGACATCCCTTCGTCTTGGGAGATACAAGACGAGCCTGCATTCAATTCACTGCAGGGATATCCGGCCTTACTTCGAGTCAGAGCATCTCGGTGTCCATTCCACTTGAAGCCACAAACTCAGGGTAGCTCTCACATACCTGTAGCTGAGAGAAACCTCCTCTTGAGGTGGTTGTGGAAAGTTGGTATTCCTCTTGAGTCGAAGCCAGGGACTAAGCTCTCATCTCGAGTTGATTTGTGGTCCACGGAGCCCTTTCATGTTGCTACAGTGTCCTCAGGATCCCTCTAGACTTGAGACAGTGATCTTGGGTTTTCTCTGGAGTGCTATCAAGGAAATCAAGGCTCCTTTCACGTTTGATGTGGAACACGGAATTGCTCTGCACGCAGTGCAGGGGAATCGCGCCTCATCTCGGGGCGAGGGGGATGTGTCATGTTTTTTCTCGAGTTGAGGCCGGAACTTGGGGTATATTCTCGAGTTACGAAGGGGAAGGCCCTTCCAGACACGTGTTTTTTCAGCGACCTCAGGACTCCTCCCTAGGTGCGAGGGACACCTCGGGATTCTCCTCGAGTCTTGGCATGGCAATTGGGACGCGTCTCCACGTGAGGCGGGAGACCCAGTGTCCCTTTCCATGTGCCACATGGATCCTGGGACTCCTATCCATTTTCTAGAGGAGTCAGGCATCGTCTCCTTTGGAAGCATTGATCTCTGCGTACCTCTCGAGTTTTCAAAGGACGTGAGGCCTCCGGTCGCGATGAGGCGGAGAACTAGGTCTTCCTCTGTGGACTCCATAGGGGATTCCGACACCCCTTCGTCTTGGGAGATGCAAGACGAGCCTGTATTCAATTCACTGCAGGGGAATCCGGCCTTACTTCGAGTCAGAGCATCTCGCTGGACATTCCACTTGAGGCCACAAACTCAGGGTCCCTCTCACATACCTGTATCTGAGAGAAGCCTCCTCTTGAGGTGCTTGTGGAAAGTTGGTATTCCTCTTGAGTCGAAGCCAGGGACTAAGCTCTCATCTCGAGTTGATTTGGGGTCCACGGAGCCCTTTCGTGTTGCTATAGTGACCTCAGGATTCCTCTAGACTTGAGACAGTGATCTTGGGTTTTCTCTGGAGTGCCATCAAGGAAATCAAGGCTCCTTTCATGTTTGATGTGGATCGCAGAATTGCTCTGCACGCAGTGCAGGGGAATCTGGCCTCATCTCGCAGCGAGGGGGAAGTCTCATGGTTTTTCTCGAGTTGCGGTCGGAACTTGGGGTATATTCTCGAGTTAGGACGGGGAGGGCCGTTCCAGACACGTGTTTGTTCAGCGACGTCAGGACTCCTGCCTAGGTGCGAGGGAAACCTCGGGATTCTCCTCGAGCCTTGGCATGGCAATTGGGACGCGTCCCCACGTCAGGCGGGAGACCCAGAATCCTTTTCCCCCTGCCACAGGTATCCTGGGACTCCTATCCATTTTCAAGAGGAGTCAGGCATCGTCTCCTTTGGAAGCATTGATCTCCGCGGACCTCTCGAGTTTTCAAAGGATGTGAGGCCTCTGGTCGCGATGAGGTGGAGAACTAGGTCTTTCTCTGTGGTCTCCACAGGGGATTCAGACATCCCTTTGACTTGGGAGATGCAAGACGAGCCTGCATTCATTTCACTGCAGGGATATCCAGCCTTACTTCGAGTCAGAGCATCTCGGGGTCCATTCCACTTGAGGCCCCAATTGCAGGGTCCCTCTCACATACCTGTAGCTAAGAGAAGCCGCCTCTTGAGGTGCTTGTGGAAAGTTGGTATTCCTCTTGGGTCGATGCCAGGGACTAAGCTTTCATCTCGAGTTGACTTGGGTTCCACAGAGCCCTTTCGTGTTGCTACAGTGACCTCAGGATCCCTCTAGACTTGAGACAGTGATCTTGGGTTTTCTCTGGAGTGCCATCAAGGAAATCAAGGCTCCTTTCACGTTTGATGTGGAACACGGAATTGCTCTGCACGCAGTGAAGGGGAATCGGGCCTCATCTCGCGGCGAGGGGGAAGTCTCATGGTTTTTCTCGAGTTGCGGCCAGAACCTGGGGAATATTCTCGAGTTACGACGGGGAGGGCCCTTCCAGACACGTGTTGGTTCAGCGACGTCAGGACTCCTGACTAGGTGCGAGGGACACCTCGGGATTCTCCTCGAGTCTTGGCATGGCAATTGGGACGCGTCTCCACGTGAGGCCGGAGTACCAGGGTACCTTTCCACGTGCCACAGGGATCCTGGAACTCCTATCCATTTTCAAGAGGAGTCAGGCATCGTCTAATTTGGTAGCATTGTCTCCGCGAACCTCTCGAGTTTTCAAAGGATGTGAGTCCTCCGGTAGCGATGAGGCGGAGAACTAGGACTTTCTCTGTGGTCTCCACAGGGGATTCAGACATCCCTTCGTCTTGGGAGATGCAAGACGAGCCTGCATCCAATTCACTGCAGGGATATCCGGCCTTACTTCGAGTCAGAGCATCTCGGTGTGCATTCCACTTGAGGCCACAAACTCAGGGTCCCTCTCACATACCTGTAGCTGAGAGAAGCCTCCTCTTGAGGTGCTTGTGGAAAGTTGGTATTCCTCTTGAGTCGAAGCTAGGGACTAAGCTCTCATCTCGAGTTGATTTGTGGTCTACGGAGCCCTTTCGTGTTGCTCCAGTGACCTCAGGATCCCTCTAGTCTTGAGACAGTGATCTTGGGTTTTCTCTGGAGTGCCATCAAGGAAATTAAGGCTCCTTTCACGTTTGATGTGGAACACGGAATTGCTCTGCACGCAGTGCAGGGGAATCGGGCTTCATCTCGCGGCGAGGGGATAGTCTCATGGTTTTTCTCGAGTTGCGGCCGGAACCTGGGGTATATTCTCGAGTTACGACGGGGAGGGCCCCTCCAGACACGTGTTTGTCCAGCGACCTCAGGACTCCTGCCTAGGTGCGAGGGACACCTCGGGATTCTCCTCGAGTCTTGGCATGGCAATTGGGACGCGTCTCCACGTGAGGCGGGAGACCCAGGGTCCCTTTCCACGTGCCACAGGGATCCTGGGACTCCTATCAATTTTCAAGAGGAGTCAGGCATCGTCTCCTTTGGAAGCATTGATCTCCGCGGACCTCTTGGGTTTTCAAAGGATGTGAGGCCTCTGGTCGCGATGCGGCGGAGAACTAGGTCTTTCTCTGTGGTCTCCACAGGGGATTCAGACATCCCTTCGTCTTGGGAGATGCAAGACGAGCCTGCATTCAATTCACTGCAGGGATATCCGGCCTTACTTCAAGTCAGAGCATCTCGGTGTCCATTCCACTTGAGGCCACAAACTCAGGGTCCCTCTCACATATCTGTAGCTGAGAGAAGCCTCCTCTTGAGGTGCTTGTGGAAAGTTGGTAATCTTCTTGAGTCGAAGCCAGACACTAAGCTCTTATCTCGAGTTGATTTGGGGTCCACGGAGCCCTTTCGTGTTGCTCCAGTGACCTCAGGATCCCTCTAGAATTGAGACAGTGATCTTGAGATTTCTCTGGAGTGCCATCAAGGAAATCAAGGCTCCTTTCACGTTTGATGTGGAACACGGAATTGCTCTGCACGCAATGCAGGGGAATCAGGATTCATCTCGCGGCCAAGGGGAAGTCTCATGGTTTTTCTCGAGTTGCGGCCGGAACCTGGGGTATATTCTCGAGTTACAACCGCGAGGCCCCTTCCAGACACGTGTTTGTTCAGCGACATCAGCACTCCTACCTAGGTGTGAGGGACACCTCGGGATTCTCCTCGAGTCTTGGCATGGTAATTGGGATGCGTCTCCACGTGAGGCGGGAGACGCAGGGTACCATTCCACGTGCCACATGGATCCTGGGACTCCTTTCCATTTACAAGAGGAGTCCGGCATCGTCTCCTTTGGAAGCATTGATTTCCGCGGACCTCTCGAGTTTTCAAACGATGTGAGGACTCCGGTCGCGATGAGTCGGAGAACTAGGTCTTTCTTGTGGTCTCCACAGGGGATTCAGACATCCCTTCGTCTTGGGAGATACAAGACGAGCCTGCATTCAATTCACTGCAGGGATATCCGGCCTTACTTCGAGTCAGAGCATCTCGGTGTCCATTCCACTTGAAGCCACAAACTCAGGGTAGCTCTCACATACCTGTAGCTGAGAGAAACCTCCTCTTGAGGTGGTTGTGGAAAGTTGGTATTCCTCTTGAGTCGAAGCCAGGGACTAAGCTCTCATCTCGAGTTGATTTGTGGTCCACGGAGCCCTTTCATGTTGCTACAGTGTCCTCAGGATACCTCTAGACTTGAGACAGTGATCTTTGGTTTTCTCTGGAGTGCTATCAAGGAAATCAAGGCTCCTTTCACGTTTGATGTGGAAAACGGAATTGCTCTGCACGCAGGGCAGGGGAATCGGGCCTCATCTCATGGCGAGGGGGAAGTCTCATGCTTTTTCTCGGGATGCGGCCGGATCCTGGGGTATATTCTCCACTTACGGCGGGGAGGGCCCTTCCAGACACGTGTTTGTTCAGCGACGTCAGGACTCCTGCCTAGGTCCGAGGGACACCTCGGGATTCTCCTCGAGTCTTGGCATGGCAATGGGGATGCGTCTCCACGTGAGGTGGGAGACCCAGGGTCCCTTTCCATGTGCCACAGGGATCCTGGGACTCCTATCCATTTTCAGAAAGAGTCAGGCATCATCTCCTTTGGAAGCATTGATCTCCGCGGACCTCTCGAGTTTTCAAAGGATGTGATGCCTCCGGTCTCGATGAGGTGGAGGACTAGGTATTTCTCTGTCGTCTCCACAGGGGATTCAGACATCCCTTCGTCTTGGGAGATGCAAGACGAGCCTGCATTCAATTCACTGCAGGGATATCCGGCCTTACTTCGAGTCAGAGCATCACGGTGTCCATTACACTAGAGGCAACAAACTCAGGGGCCCTCTCACATACCTCTAGCTGAGAGAAACCTCCTCTTGAGGTGCTTGTGGAAAGTTGGTATTCCTCTTGAGTCGAAGACAGGGACTAAGCTCTCATCTCGAGTTGATTTGTGGTCCATGGAGCACTTTCGTGTTGCTCCAGTGACCTCAGGATCCCTCTAGACTTGAGACAGTGAACTTGGGTTTTCTCTGGAGTGCCATCAAGGAAATCATGGCTCCTTTCACGTTTGATGTGGAACACGGAATTGCTCTGCACGCATTGCAGGGGAATCGGGCCTCATCTCTCAGCGAGGGGGAAGTCTCATGGTTTTTCTCGAGTTGCGCCCGGAACCTGGGGTATATTCTCGAGTTACGACGGGGAGGGCCCTTCCAGACACGTGTTTGTTCAGCCACGTCAGGACTCCTGCCTAGGTGTGAGCGAATCCTCGGGATTCTCCTCGAGTCTTGGCATGGCAACTGGGACGCGTCTCCACGTGAGGCGGGAGACCCACGGTCCCTTTCCACGTGCCACAGGGATCCTGGGATTCCTATCCATTTTCAAGAGGAGTCAGGCATCGTCTCCTTTAGAAGCATTGATCTCTGTAGACCTCTCGAGTTTTCAAAGGATGTGAGGCCTCCGGTCGCGATGCGGCGGAGGACTAGGTCTTTCTCTGTGGTCTCCACAGGGGATTCAGACATCCCTTCGTCTTGGGAGATGCAAGACGAGCCTGCATTCAATTCCCTGCAGGGATATCCGGCCTTACTGCGAGTCAGAGCATCTCGGTGTCCATTCCACTTGAGGCCACAAACTCAGGGTCCCTCAAATATACCTGTAGCTGAGAGAAGCCTCCTCTTGAGGTGCTTGTGGAAAGTTGGTATTCCCCTTGAGTCGAAGCCAGGGACTAAGCTCTCATCTCGAGTTGATTTGGGGTCCACGGAGCCCTTTCCTATTGGTCCAGTGACCTCAGGATTCCTCTAGACTTGAGACAGTGATCTTCGGTTTTCTCTGGAGTGCCATCAAGGAAATCAAGGCTCCTTTATCGTTTGATGTGGAACACGGAATTGCTCTGCATGCAGTGCAGGGGAATCGGGCCTCAACTCGCGGCGATGGGGGAAATCTCATGGTTTTTCTCGAGTTGCGGCCCGAACCTGGGGTATATTCTCGAGTTACGACGAGGAGGGCCCTTCCAGACACGTGTTTGTTCAGCGAGGTCAGGACTCCTGCCTAGGTGCGAGGGACACCTCGGGATTCTCCTCGAGTCTTGGCATGGCAATTGGGAGGCGTCTCCATGTGAGGCGGGCGACCCAGGGTCCCTTTCAACGTGCCACAGGGATCCTGGGACTCCTATCCATTTTCAAGAGTAGTCAGGCATCGTCTCCTTTGGAAGCATTGATCTCCGCGGACCTCTCGAGTTTTCAAAGGATGTGAGGCTTCGGCTCGCGATGAGGCGGAGAACTCGGTCTTTCTCTGTCATCTCCACAGGGGATTCAGACATCCCTTCGTCTTGGGAGATGCAAGACGAGCCTGCATTCAATTCACTGCAGGGATATCCGGCCTTACTTCGAGTCAGAGCATCTCGGTGTCCATTCCACTTAGGGAACAAACTCAGGGGCCCTCTCACATACCTCTAGCTGAGAGAAGCCTCCTCTTGAGGTGCTTGTGGAAAGTTGGTATTCCTCTTGAGTCGTAGCCAGGGACTAAGCTCTCATCTCGAGTTGATTTGTGGTCCACGGAGCACTTTCGTGTTGCTCCAGTGACCTCAGGATCCCTCTAGACTTGAGACAGTGATCTTGGGTTTTCTCTGGAGTGCCATCAAGGAAATCAAGGCTCCTTTCACGTTTGATGTGGAAAACAGAATTGCTCTGCACGCATGGCAGGGGAATCGGGCCTCATCTCGTGGCAAGGGGGAAGTCTCATGGTTTTTCTCGAGTTGCGGCCCGAACCTGGGGTATATTCTCGAGTTACGACAGGGAGGGCCCTTCCAGACACGTGTTTGTTCAGCGACTTCAGGACTCCTGCCTAGGTGCGAGGGACACCTCGGGATTCTCCTCGAGTCTTGGCATGGCAATTGGGACGTGTCTCCACGTAAGGCGGGAGACCCAGGGTCCCTTTCCACGTGCCACAGGGATCCTGGGACTCCTATCCATTTTCAAGAGGAGTCAGGCATCGTCTCCTTTGGAACCATTGATCTCCGCTGACCTCTCGAGTTTTCAAAGGATGTGAGGCCTCCATTTGCGTTGAGGTGGAGGAATAGGTCTTTCTCTGTGGTCTCCACAGGGGATTCAGACATCCCTTCTTCTTGGGAGATGCAAGACGAGCCTGCATTCAATTCACTGCAGGGATATCCGGCCTTACTTCGAGTCAGAGCATCTCGGTGTCCATTCCACTTGAGGCCACAAACTCGGGGTCCCTTAAATATACCTCTAGCTGAGAGAAGCCTCCTCTTGCGGTGCTTGTGGAAAGTTGGTATTCCTCTTGAGTCACATCCAGGGACTAAGCTCTCATCTCGAGTTGATTTGGGGTCCACGTAGACATTTCTTGTTGCTACATTGACCTCAGGATCCCTCTAGACTTGAGGCAGTGATCTTGGATTTCCTCTGGAGTGCCATCAAGGAAATCAAGGCTCCTTTCACATTTGATGTGGAACACGGAATTGCTCTGCACCCAGTGCAGGGGAATCGGGCCTCATCTCTCGGCGAGGGGGAAGTCTCATGGATTTTCTCGAGTTGCGGCCGGAACCTCGGGTATATTGTCGAGTTATGACGGGGAGGGCCCTTAAAGATACTGATTTTTCAGCGACGTCAGGACTCCTGCCTAGGTGCGAGGGACACCTCTGGATGCTCCTCGAGTCTGGGCATGGCAATTGGGACGCGTCTCCACGTGAGGCGGGAGACCCAGGATCCCTTTCCACGTACCACAGGGATCCTGGGACTCCTATCCATTTTCAAGAGGAGTCAGGGATCGTCACCTTTGGAAGCATTGATCTCCGTGGACCTCTGGAGTTTTCAAAGGATGTGACGTTCCAGTCGCGATGAGGCGGAGAACTAGGTCTTTCACTGTGGTCTCCACAGGGGATTCAGACATCCCTTCGTCTTGGGAGATGCAATACAAGCCTGCATTCAATTCACTGCAGGGATATCCGGCCTTACTTCGAGTCAGAGCATCTCGGTGTCCATTCCACTTGAGGCCACAAACTCAGGGTCCCTCTCACATACCTGTAGCTGAGAGAAGCCTCCTCTTGAGGTGCTTGTGGAAAGTTGGTATTCCTCTTGAGTCGAAGCCAGGGACTAAGCTCTCATCTCGAGTTGATTTGGGGTCCACGGAGCCCTTTCGTGTTGCTCCAGTGACCTCAGGATCCCTCTAGACTTGAGACAGTGATCTTCGGTTTGCTCTGGAGTGCCATCAAGGAAATCAAGGCTCCTTTCACGTTTGATGTGGAACACGCAATTGCTCTGCACCCAGTGCAGGGGAATCGGGCCTAATCTCGCGGCGAGGGGCGAGTCTCATGGTTTTTCTCGAGTTGCGGCCGGAACCTGGGGTATATTCTCGAGTTACGACGGGGAGGGCCCTTCCAAACACGTGTTTGTTCAGCGACGTCAGGACTCCTGCCTCGGTGCGAGCGACACCTCGGGATGCCCCTGGAGTCTTGGCATGGCAATTGGGACGCGTCTCCACGTGAGGCGTGAGACCCAGGGTCCCTTTCCAAGTGCCACAGGGATCCTGGGACTCCTATACATTTTCAAGAGGAATCAGGCATCGTCTCCTTTGGAAGCATTGATCTCCACGGACCTCTCGAGTTTTCAAAGGATGTGAGGCCTCCATTTGCGTTGAGGTGGAGGAATAGGTCTTTCTCTGTGGTCTCCACAGGGGATTCAGACATCCCTTCGTCTTGCGAGATTCAAGACGAGCCTGCATTCAATTCACTGCAGGGATATCCGGCCTTACTTCGAGTCAGAGCATCTCGGTGTCCATTCCACTTGAGGCCACAAACTCGGGGTCCCTTAAATATACCTCTAGCTGAGAGAAGCCTCCTCTTGCGGTGCTTGTGGAAAGTTGGTATTCCTCTTGAGTGGAAGCCAGGGACTAAGCTCTCATCTCGAGTTGCTTTGGGGTCCACGGAGCCCTTTCGTGTTGCTCCAGTGACCTCAGGATCCCACTAGACTTGAGACAGTGACCTTGGGTTTTCTCTGGAGTGACATCAAGGAAATCAAGGCTCCTTTCACGTTTGATGTGGAACACGGAATTGCTCTGCACGCAGTGCCGGGGAATCGGGCCTCATCTCGAGGCGAGGGGGAAGTCTCATGGTTTTTCTCGAGTTGCGGCCGGAACCTGGGGTATATTCTCGAGTTACGACGGAGAGGGCCCTTCCAGACACGTGTTTGTTCAGCGACGTCAGCTCTCCTCCCTAGGTGCGAGGGACACCTCGAGATTCTCCTCGAGTCTTGGCAAGGCAATTGGGATGCGTCTCCTCGTGAGGCGGGAGACCCAGGGTCCCTTTCCACGTGCCACAGGGATCCTGGGACTCCTATCCATTTTCTAGAGGAGTCAGGCATCGTCTCCTTAGGAAGCATTGATCTCCATGGACCTCTCGAGTTTTCAAAGGATGTGAGGCCTCCGGACGCGATGAGGCGGAGAACTAGGTCTTTCTTGTGGTCTCCACAGGGGATTCAGACATCCCTTCGTCTTGCGAGATGCAAGACGAGGCTGCATTCAATTCACTGCAGGGATATCCGGCCATACTTCGAGTCAGAGCATCTTGGTGTCCATTCCACTTGAGGCCACAAACTCAGGGTCCCTCTCACATACCTGTAGCTGAGAGAAGCCTCCTCTTGAGGTGCCTGTGGAAAGTTGGTATTCCTCTTGAGTCACATCCAGGGACTAAGCTCTCATCTCGAGTTGATTTGGGGTCCACGTAGACATTTCTTGTTGCTACATTGACCTCAGGATCCCTCTAGACTTGAGGCAGTGATCTTGGATTTCCTCTGGAGTGCCATCAAGGAAATCAAGGCTCCTTTCACATTTGATGTGGAACACGGAATTGCTCTGCACCCAGTGCAGGGGAATCGGGCCTCATCTCTCGGCGAGGGGGAAGTCTCATGGATTTTCTCGAGTTGCGGCCGGAACCTCGGGTATATTGTCGAGTTATGACGGGGAGGGCCCTTAAAGATACTGATTTTTCAGCGACGTCAGGACTCCTGCCTAGGTGCGAGGGACACCTCTGGATGCTCCTCGAGTCTGGGCATGGCAATTGGGACGCGTCTCCACGTGAGGCGGGAGACCCAGGATCCCTTTCCACGTGCCACAGGGATCCTGGGACTCCTATCCATTTTCAAGAGGAGTCAGGCATCGTCTCCTTTGGAAGCATTGATCTCTGCAGAACTCTCGAGTTTTCAAAGGATGTGAGGCCTCTCGTCCCGGTGAGGTGGAGGACTAGGTCTTTCTCTGTGGTCTCCACTGGGGATTCAGACATCCCTTCGTCTTGGGAGATGCAAGACGAGCCTGCATTCAATTCACTGCAGGGATATCCGGCCTTACTTCAAGTCAGAGCATCTCGGTGTCCATTCCAATTGAGGCCACAAACTCTGGGTCCCTCTCAGATACCTGTAGATGAGAAAAGCCTCCTCTTGAGGTGCTTGTGGAAAGTTGGTATTCCTCTTGAGTCGAAGCCAGCGACTAAGCTCTCATCTGGAGTTGATTTGGGGTCCACGGAGCCCTTTCTTGTTGCTCCAGTGACCTCAGGATCCCTCTAGACTTGAGACCGTGATTTTGGGTTTTCTCTGGAGTGCCATCAAGGAAATCAAGGCTCCTTTCACGTTTGATGTGGAACACGGAATTGCTCTGCACGCAGTGCAGGGGAATCGGGCCTCATCTCGCGGCGAGGGGGAAGTCTCATGGTTTTTCTCGAGTTGCGGCCGGAACATGGGGTATATTCTCAAGTACGACGGGGAGGGCCCTTCCAGACACGTGTTTGTTCAGCGACCTCAGGACTCCTGCCTAGGTGCGAGGGACACCTCGGGATTCTCCTCGAGTCTTGGCATGGCAATTGGGAAGCGTGTCCACGTGAGGCGGGAGACCCAGGGTCCCTTTCCACGTGCCACAAGGATCCTGGGACTCCTATCCATTTTCAAGAGGAGTCAGGCATCGTCTCCTTTGGAAGCATTGTTCTGCGCGGACCTCTCGAGTTTTCTAAGGATGTGAGGCCTCCGTTCACGTTGTGGCGGAGCACTAGGTCTTTCTCTGTGGTCTCCACAGGGGATTCAGACATCCCTTCGTCTTGGGAGATGCAAGACGAGCCTGCATTCAATTCACTGCAGGGATATCCGGCCTTACTTCGAGTCAGAGCATCTCGGTGTCCATTCCACTTGAGGCCACAAACTCAGGGTTCCTCTCACATACCTGTAGCTGAGAGAAGCCTCATCTTGAGGTGCTTGTGGAAAGTTTGTATTCCTCTTGAGTCTAAGCCAGGGACTAAGCTCTCATCTCGAGTTGATTTGGGGTCCACGGAGCCCTTTCGTGTTGCTCCAGTGACCTCAGGATCCCTCTAGACTTGAGACAGTGATCTTGGGTTTTCTCTGGAGTGCCATCAAGGAAATCAAGGCTCCTTTCACGTTTGAAGTGGAACACGGAATTGTTCTGAACGCAGTGCAGGGGAATCGGGCCTCAACTCGCGGCGAGGGGGAAATCTCATGGTTTTTCTCGAGTTGCGGCCGGAACCTGGGGTATATTCTCGAGTTACGACGGGGAGGGCCCTTCCAGACAAGTGTTTGTTCAGCGACGTCAGGACTCCTGCCGAGGTGCGAGGGAAACCTCGGGATTCTCCTCGAGTCTTGGCATGGCAATTGGGACGCGTCTCCACGTGAGGCGGGAGACCCAGGGTCCCTTTCCACGTGCCATAGGAATCCTGGGACTCCTATCCATTTTCAAGAGGAGTTAGGCATCGTCTCCTTCGGAAGTATTGATCTCCGCAGACCTCTCGAGTTTTCAAAGGATGTGAGGGCTCCGGTCGCGTTGAGGCGGAGGACTACGTCTTTCTCTGTGGGCTCCACAGGGGATTCAGACAACCCTTCGTCTTGGGAGATGCAAGACGAGCCTGCATTCAATTCACTGCAGGGATATCCGGTCTTACTTCGAGTCAGAGCATCTCGGTGTCCATTCCACTTGAGGCCACAAACTCAGGGTCCCTCTGACATACCTGTAGCTGAGAGAAGCCTCCTCTTTAGGTGCTTGTGGAAAGTTGGTATTCCTCTTGAGTCGAAGCCAGGGACTAAGCTCTCATCTCGAGTTGATTTGGGGTCCACGGAGCCCTTTCCTGTTGCTACAGTGACCTCAGGATCCCTCTAGACTAGAGACAGTGATCTTGGGTTTTCTCTGGAGTGCCATTAAGGAAATCAAGGCTCCTTTCACGTTTGATGTGGAACACGGAATTGGTCTGCACTCAGTGCAGGGGAATCGGGCCTCATCTCGCGGCGAGGGGGAAATCTCATGGTTTTTCGCGAGTTGCGGCCGGATTCTGGGGTATATTCTCGAGTTACGACAGGGAGGGCCCTTCCAGACATGGGTTTGATCAGCGACGTGAGGACTCCTGCCTAGGTGCGAGGGACACCTCGGGATTCTCCACAAGTCTTGGACTGGCAATTGGGACGCGTCTCCACATGAGGCGGGAGAACCAGTGTCCCTTTCCACGTGCCACAGGGATCCTGGTACTCCAATCCATTTTCAGGAGGAGTCAGGCATCGTCTCCTTTGGAAGCATTGATCTCCGCGGACCTCTCGAATTTTCAAAGGATGTGAGGCCACCTGTCGCGATGAGGCGGAAAATTAGGTCTTTCTCTGTGGTCTCCACAGGGGATTCAGACATCCCTTCGTCTTGGGAGATGCAAGACGAGCCTGCATTCAATTCACTGCAGGGATATCCGGCCTTACTTCGAGTCAGAGCATCTTGGTGTCCATTCCACTTGAGGCCACAAACTCAGGGTCCCTCTCACATACCTGTAGCTGAGAGAAGCCTCCTCTTGAGGTGCTTGTGGAAAGTTGGTATTCCTCTTGAGTCGAAGCCAGGGACTAAGCTCTCATCTCGAGTTGATTTGGGGTCCACGGAGCCCTTTCGTGTTGCTCCAGTGACCTCAGGATCCCTCTAGACTTGAGACAGTGATCTTGGGTTTTCTCTGGAGTGCCATCAAGGAAATCGAGGCTCCTTTCACGTTTGAAGTGGAACACGGAATTGTTCTGCACGCAGTGCAGGGGAATCGGGCCTCAACTCGCGGCGAGGGGGAAATCTCATGGTTTTTCTCGAGTTGCGGCCGGAACCTGGGGTATATTCTCGAGTTACGACGGGGAGGGCCCTTCCAGACAAGTGTTTGTTCAGCGACGTCAGGACTCCTGCCGAGGTGCGAGGGAAACCTCGGGATTCTCCTCGAGTCTTGGCATGGCAATTGGGACGCGTCTCCACGTGAGGCGGGAGACCCAGGGTCCCTTTCCACGTGCCATAGGAATCCTGGGACTCCTATCCATTTTCAAGAGGAGTTAGGCATCGTCTCCTTCGGAAGTATTGATCTCCGCAGACCTCTCGAGTTTTCAAAGGATGTGAGGGCTCCGGTCGCGTTGAGGCGGAGGACTACGTCTTTCTCTGTGGGCTCCACAGGGGATTCAGACAACCCTTCGTCTTGGGAGATGCAAGACGAGCCTGCATTCAATTCACTGCAGGGATATCCGGTCTTACTTCGAGTCAGAGCATCTCGGTGTCCATTCCACTTGAGGCCACAAACTCAGGGTCCCTCTGACATACCTGTAGCTGAGAGAAGCCTCCTCTTTAGGTGCTTGTGGAAAGTTGGTATTCCTCTTGAGTCGAAGCCAGGGACTAAGCTCTCATCTCGAGTTGATTTGGGGTCCACGGAGCCCTTTCCTGTTGCTACAGTGACCTCAGGATCCCTCTAGACTAGAGACAGTGATCTTGGGTTTTCTCTGGAGTGCCATTAAGGAAATCAAGGCTCCTTTCACGTTTGATGTGGAACACGGAATTGGTCTGCACTCAGTGCAGGGGAATCGGGCCTCATCTCGCGGCGAGGGGGAAATCTCATGGTTTTTCGCGAGTTGCGGCCGGATTCTGGGGTATATTCTCGAGTTACGACGGGGAGGGCCCTTCCAGACACGGGTTTGATCAGCGACGTGAGGACTCCTGCCTAGGTGCGAGGGACACCTCGGGATTCTCCACAAGTCTTGGACTGGCAATTGGGACGCGTCTCCACATGAGGCGGGAGAACCAGTGTCCCTTTCCACGTGCCACAGGGATCCTGGTACTCCAATCCATTTTCAGGAGGAGTCAGGCATCGTCTCCTTTGGAAGCATTGATCTCCGCGGACCTCTCGAATTTTCAAAGGATGTGAGGCCACCGGTCGCGATGAGGCGGAAAATTAGGTCTTTCTCTGTGGTCTCCACAGGGGATTCAGACATCCCTTCGTCTTGGGAGATGCAAGACGAGCCTGCATTCAATTCACTGCAGGGATATCCGGCCTTACTTCGAGTCAGAGCATCTTGGTGTCCATTCCACTTGAGGCCACAAACTCAGGGTCCCTCTCACATACCTGTAGCTGAGAGAAGCCTCCTCTTGAGGTGCTTGTGGAAAGTTGGTATTCCTCTTGAGTCGAAGCCAGGGACTAAGCTCTCATCTCGAGTTGATTTGGGGTCCACGGAGCCCTTTCGTGTTGCTCCAGTGACCTCAGGATCCCTCTAGACTTGAGACAGTGATCTTGGGTGTTCTCTGGAGTGCCATCAAGGAAATCGAGGCTCCTTTCACGTTTGATGTGGAACACGGAATTGCTCTGCACGTAGTGAAGGGGAATCGTGCCTCATCTCGCCGCGAGGGGGAAGTCTCATGGTTTTTCTCGAGTTGCGGCCGGAACCTGGGGTATATTCTCGAGTTACGACGGGGAGGGCCCTTCCAGACACGTGTTTGTTCAGCGACGTCAGGACTCCGGCCTAGGTGCGAGGGACAGCTCGGGATTCTCCTCGAGTCTTGGCATGGCAATTGGGACGCGTGTCCACGTGAGGCGGGAGACCCAGGGTCCCTTTCCACGTGCCACAGGGATCCTGGGACTCCTATCCATTTTCAAGAGGAGTCAGGCATCGTCTCCTTTCGAAGCATTTATCTCCGCAGACCTCTCGCGTTTTCAAAGGATATGATGCCTCCCGTCTCGATGAGGCGGAGGACTAGGTCTTTCTCTGTGGTCTCCACAGGGGATTCAGACATCCCTTCGTCTTGGGAGATGCAAGACGAGCCTGCATTCAATTCACTGCAGGGATATCCGGCCTTACTTCGAGTCAGAGCATCTCGGTGTCCATTCCACTTGAGGCGACAAACTCAGGGTCCCTCTCACATACCTGTGGCTGCGAGAAGCCTCCTCTTCAGGTGCTTGTGGAAAGTTGGTATTCCTCTTGAGTCGAAGCCAGGGAATAAGCTCTCATCTCGAGTTGATTTGGGGTCCACGGAGCCCTTTAATTATGCTCCAGTGACCTGAGGATCCCTCTAGACTTGAGACAGTGATCTTGGGTTTTCTCTGGAGTGCCATCAAGGAAATCAAGGCTCCTTTCACGTTTGATGTGGAACACGGAATTGCTCTGCACGAAGTGCAGGGGAATCGGTCCTCATCCAGCGGCGAGGGGGAAGTCTCATGGTTTTTCTCGAGTTGCGGCCGGAACCTGGGGGATATTCTCGAGTTACGACGGGGAGGGCCCTTCCAGACACGTGTTTGTTCAGCGACGTCAGGAATCCTGCCTAGGTGCGAGGGACACCTCGGGATTCTCCTCGAGTCTTGGCATGGCAATGGGGACGCGTCTCCACGTGAGGCGGGAGACCCAGGGTCCCTTTCCACGTGCCACAGGGATCCTGGGACTCCTATCCATTTTCAAGAGGCGTCAGGCATCGTCTCCTTCGGAAGTATTGATCTCCGCGGTCCTCTCGAGTTTTCAAAGGATATGAGGCCTCCGTTTGCGTTGATGTGGAGGACTAGGTCTTTCTCTGTGGTCTCCACAGGGGATTCAGACAACCCTTCGTCTTGGGAGATGCAAGACGAGCCTGCATTCAAATCACTGCAGGGATATCAGGCCTTACTTCGAGTCAGAGCATCTCGGTGTCCATTCCACTTGGGGCGACAAACTCAGGGTCCCTCTCACATACCATTAGCTGAGAGTAGCCTCCTCTTCAGGTGCTTGTGGAAAGTTGGTAATCCTCGTGAGTCGAAGCCAGACACTAAACTCTCATCTCGAGTTGATTTGAGGCCACGGAGCCCTTTCATGTTTCTCCAGTGACCTCAGGATCCCTCTAGACTTGAGAGAGTGATCTTGGGTTTTCTCTGGAGTGCCATCAAGGAAATCAAGGCTCCTTTCACGTTTGATGTGGAACACGGAATTGCTCTGCACGCAGTCCAGGGGAATCGGGCCTCATCCAGCGGCGAGGGGGAAGTCTCAAGGTTTTTCTCGACTTGCGGCGGAACCTGGGGTATATTCTCGAGTTACGACTGGGAGGGCCCTTCCAGACACCTGTTTGTTCAGCGACGTCAGGACTCCTGCCTAGGTGCGAGGGACACCTCGGGATACTCCTCGATTCTTGGCATGGCAATGGGGACGTATCTCCACCTGAGGCGGGAGACCAAGGGTAACTTTCCACGTGCCACAGGGATCCTGGGTCTCCTATCCATTTTCAAGAGGAGTCAGGCATCGTCTCCTTTGGAAGCATTGATCTCCGCGGACCTCTCGAGTTTTCAAAGGATGTGAGGCCTTCGGTCAAGATGACGCCGAGGACTAGGTCTTTCTCTGTGGTCTCCACATGGGATTCAGACATCCCTTCGTCTTGGGAGATGCAAGACGAGCCTGCATTCAATTCACTGCAGGGATATCCGGCCTTACTTCGAGTCAGAGCATCTCGGTGTCCATTCCACTTGAGGCCACAAACTCAGGGTCCTCTCACATACCTGCAGCTGAGAGAAGCCTCCTCTTGAGGTGCTTGTGGAAAGTTGGTATTCCTCTTGAGTCGAATCCAGGGACTAAGCTCTCATCTCGAGTTGATTTGGGGTCCACGGAGCCCTTTCGTGTTGCTCCAGTGACCTCAGGATCCCTCTAGACTTGAGACAGTGATCTTGGGTTTTCTCTGGAGTGCCATCAAGGAAATCAAGGCTCCTTTCACGTTTGATGTGGAACACGGAATTGCTCTGCACGCAGTGCAGGGAAATCGGGCCTCATCTCGCGGCGACGGGGAAGTCTCTTGGTTTTTCTCGAGTTGCGGCCGGAACCTGGGGTATATTCTCGAGTTACGACGGGGAGGGCCCTTCCAGACACGTGTTTGTTCAGCGACGTCAGGACTCCTGCCTAGGTGCGAGGGACACCTCGGGATTCTCCTCGAGTCTTGGCATGGCAATTGGGACGCGTCTCCACGTAAGGCGGGAGATCCAGGGTCCCTTTCCACGTGCCACAGGGATCTTGGAACTCCTATCCATTTTCAAGAGGAGTCAGGCATCGTCTCCTTCGGAAGTATTGATCTCCGCGGACCTCTCGAGTTTTCAAAGGATGTGAGGCCTCCGGTCGCGTTGAGGCAGAGGACTAGGTCTTTCTCTGTGGGCTCCACAGGGGATTCAGACAACCCTTCGTCTTGGGAGATGCAAGACGAGCCTGCATTCAATTCACTGCAGGGATATCCGGCCTTACTTCGAGTCAGAGCATCTCGGTGTCCATTCCACTTGAGGCCACAAACTCAGGGTCCCTCTGACATACCTGTAGCTGAGAGAAGCCTCCTCTTGAGGTGCTTGTGGAAAGTTGGTATTCCTCTTGAGTCGAAGCCAGGGACTAAGCTCTCATCTCGAGTTGATTTGGGGTACACCGAGCCCTTTCGTGTTGCTACAGTGACCTCAGGATCCCTCTAGACTTGAGACAGTGATCTTGGGTTTTCTCTGGAGTGCCATCAAGGAAATCAAGGCTCCTTTCACGTTTGATGTGGAACACGGAATTGCTCTGCATGCAGTGCAGGGGAATCGGGCCTCATCTCGCGGCGAGGGGGAAGTCTCATGGTTTTTCTCGAGTTGCGGCCGGAACCTGGGGTATATTCTCGAGTTACGACGGGGAGGGCCCTTCCAGACACGTGTTTGTTCAGCGACGTCAGGACTCCTGCCTAGGTGCTAGGGACACCTCGGGATTCTTCTCGAGTCTTGGCATGGCAATTGGGACGCGTGTCCACGTGAGGCGGGAGACCCAGGGTCCCTTTCCACGTGCCACAGGGATCCTGGGACTCCTATCCATTTTCAAGAGGAGTCAGGCATCGTCTCCTTTGGAAGCATTGATCTCCGCGGACCTCTCGAGTTTTCAAAGGATGTGAGGCCTCCGGTCGCGTTGAGGAGGAGGACTAGGTCTTTCCCTGTGTTCTGCCCAGGGGATTCAGACATACCTTCGTCTTGGGAGATGCAAGATGAGCCTGCATTCAATTCGCTGCAGGGATTTCCGGCCTTACTTTGAGTCAGAGCATCTAGGTGTCCATTCCACTTGAGGCCACAAACTCAGGGTCCCTCTCACATACCTGTAGCTGAGAGAAGCCTCCTCTTGAGGGGCTTGTGGAAAGTTCGTATTCCTCTTGAGTTGAAGCCAGGGACTAATCTCTCATCTCGAGTTGATTTGGGGTCCACGGAGCCCTTTCTTGTTTCTCCAGTGACCTCAGGATCCCTCTAGACTAGAGACAGTGATCTTGGGTTTTCTCTGGAGTGCCATCAAGGAAATCAAGGCTCCTTTCACGTTTGATGTGGAACACGGAATTGCTCTGCACGCATTGCAGGGGAATCGGGCCTCATCACGCGGCGAGGGGGAAGTCTCATGGTTTTTCTCGAGTTGCGGCCGAAACCTGGGGTATATTCTCGAGTTACGACGGGGAGGGCCCTTCCAGACACTTGTTTGTTCAGCGACGTCAGGACTCCTGCCTAGGTGCGAGGGACACCTCGGGATTCTCCTCAAGTCTTGGCATGGCAATTGGGACGCGTCTCCACGTGAGGCGGGAGACCCAGGGTCCCTTTCCACGTGCCACAGTGATCCTGGGACTCCTATCCATTTTCAAGAGGCGTCAAGCATCGTCTCCTTTGGAAGCATTGATCTCCGCGGACCTCTCGAGTTTTCAAAGGATGTGAGGCCTCCGGTCGCGATGAGGCGGAGGAGTAGGTCTTTCTCTGTGGTCTCCACAGGGGATTCAGACATCCCTTCGTCTTGGGAGATGCAAGACGAACCTGCATTCAATTCACTGCAGGGATATCTGGCCTTACTTTGAGTCAGAGCATCTCGGTGGACATTCCACTTGAGGCGACAAACTCAGAGTCCCTCTCACATACCATTAGCTGAGAGAAGCCTCCTCTTGAGGTGCTTGTGGAAAGTTGGTTTTCCTCTCGATTTGAAGCCAGGGACTAAGCTCTCATCTTGAGTTGATTTGGGGTCCACGGAGCCCTTTCCTGTTGCCCCAGTGACCTCAGGATCCCTCTAGACTTGAGACAGTGATCTTGGGTTTTCTCTGGAGTGCCATCAACGAAATCAAGGCTCCTTTCACGTTTGATGTGGAACACGGAATTGCTCTGCATGCAGTGCAGGGGAATCGGTCCTCAACTCACGGCGAGGGGGAAATCTCATGGTTTTTCTCGAGTTGCGGCCGGAACCTGGGGTATATTCTCGAGTAACGACGGGGAGGGCCCTTCTAGACACGTGTTTGTTCAGCGACATCAGAACTCCTGCCTAGGTGCGAGGGACCCCTCGGGATTCTCCTCGAGTCTTGGCATGGCAATTGGGACGCGTCTCCACATGAGGCGGGAGAACCAGGGTCCCTTTCCACGTGCCACAGGGATCCTGGGACTCCTATCCATTTTCAAGAGGAGTCAGGCATCGTCTCCTTTGGAAGCAATTATCTCCGCGTACCTCTCGAATTTTCAAAGGATGTGAAGCCTCCGCTCGGGATGAGGCGGATAATTAGGTCTTTCTCTGTGATCTCCACAGGGGATTCAGACATCCCTTCGTCTTGGGAGATGCAAGACGAACCTGCATTCAATTCACTGCAGGGATATCCGGCCTTACTTCGAGTCAGAGCATCTCGGTGTCCATTCCACTTGAGGCCACAAACTCAGGGGCCCTCTCACATACCTGTAGCTGAGAGAAGCCTCCTCTTGAGGTGCTTGTGGAAAGTTGGTATTCCTCTTGAGTTGAAGCCAGGGACTAAGCTCTCATCTCGAGTTGATTTGGGGTCCACGGAGCCCTTTCGTGTTGCTACAGTGACCTCAGGATCCCTCTAGACTTGAGACAGTGATCTTGGGTTTTCTCTGGAATGCCATCAAGGAAATCAAGTCTCCTTTCACATTTGATGTGGAACACGGAATTCCTCTGCACGAGCCCAGGGGAATCAGGCCTCATCTCGCGGCGAGGGGGAAGTCTCATGGTTTTTCTCGAGTTGCGGTCGGAACCTGGGGTATATTCTCGAGTTACGACGGGGAGGGCCCTTCCAGACACGTGTTTGTTCAGCGACGTCAGGACTCCTGCCTAGGTGCAAGGGACACCTCGTGATTCTCCTCGAGTCTTGGCATGGCAATTGGGACGCGTCTCCACGTGAGGCGGGAGACCCAGTGTCCCATTCCACGTGCCACAGTGATCCTGGGACTCCTATCCATTTTCAAGAGGAGTCAGGCATCGTCTCCCTTGGAAGCATTGATGTCTGCAGACCTCTCGAATTTTCAAAGGATGTGAGGCCTCCGGTCACGATGAGGCGGAGGACTAGGTCTTTCTCTGTGGGCTCCACAGGGGATTCAGACAACCCTTCGTCTTGGGAGATGCAAGACGAGCCTGCATTCAATTCACTGCAGGGATATCCGGCCTTACTTCGAGTCAGAGCATCTCGGTGTCCATTCCACTTGAGGCCACAAACTCAGGGTCCCTCTGACATACCTGTAGCTGAGAGAAGCCTCCTCTTGAGGTGCTTGTGGAAAGTTGGTATTCCTCTTGAGTCGAAGCCAGGGACTAAGCTCTCATCTCGAGTTGATTTGGGGTCCACGGAGCCCTTTCGTGTTGCTACAGTGACCTCAGGATCCCTCTAGACTTGAGACAGTGATCTTGGGTTTTCTCTGGAGTGCCATTAAGGAAATCAAGGCTCCTTTCACGTTTGATGTGGAACATGGAATTGGTCTGCACTCAGTGCAGGGGAATCGGGCCTCATCTCGCGGGGAGGGGGAAGTCTCATGGTTTTTCACGAGTTGCGGCCGGAACCTGGGGTATATTCTCGAGTTACGACGGGGAGGGCCCTTCCAGACACGTGTTTGTTCAGCGACGTCAGGACTCCTGCCTAGGTGCGAGGGACACCTCGGGATTCTTCTCGAGTCTTGGCATGGCAATTGGGACGCGTCTCCACGTGAGGCGGGAGACCCAGGGTCCCTTTCCATGTTCCACAGGGATCCTGGGACTCCTATCCATTTTCAAGAGGAGTCAGGCATCGTCTCCTTTGGAAGCATTGATCTCCGCGGACCTCTCGAGTTTTCAAAGGATGTGAGGCCTCCGGTCGCGTTGAGGCCGAGGACTAGGTCTTTCTCTGTGTTCTGCACAGGGGATTCAGACATACCTTCGTCTTGGTAGATGCAAGATGAGCCTGCATTCAATTCACTGCAGGGATTTCCGGCCTTACTTTGAGTCAGAGCATCTCGGTGTCCATTACACTTGAGGCCACAAACTCAAGGTCCCTCTCACATACCTGTAGCTGAGAGAAGCCTCCTCTTGAGGGGCTTGTGGAAAGTTCGTATTCCTCTTGAGTTGAAGCCAGGGACTAATCTCTCATCTCGAGTTGATTTGGGGTCCACGGAGCCCTTTCTTGTTTCTCCAGTGACCTCAGGATCCCTCTAGACTAGAGACAGTGATCTTGGGTTTTCTCTGGAGTGCCATCAAGGAAATCAAGGATCCTTTCACGTTTGATGTGGAACACGGAATTGCTCTGCACGCATTGCAGGGGATTCGGGCCTCATCTCGCGGCGAGGGGGAAGTCTCATGGTTTTTCTCGAGTTGCGGCCGGAACCTGGGGTATATTCTCGAGTTACGACGGGGAGGGCCCTTCCAGACACTTGTTTGTTCAGCGACGTCAGGACTCCTGCCTAGGTGTGAGGGACACCTCGGGATTCTCCTCAAGTCTTGGCATGGCAATTGGGACGCGTCTCCACGTGAGGCGGGAGACCCAGGGTCCCTTTCCACGTGCCACAGTGATCCTGGGACTCCTATCCATTTTCAAGAGGCGTCAAGCATCGTCTCCTTTGGAAGCATTGATCTCCGCGGACCTCTCGAGTTTTCAAAGGATGTGAGGCCTCCGGTCGCGATGAGGCGGAGGAGTAGGTCTTTCTCTGTGGTCTCCACAGGGGATTCAGACATCCCTTCGTCTTGGGAGATGCAAGACGAACCTGCATTCAATTCACTGCAGGGATATCTGGCCTTACTTTGAGTCAGAGCATCTCGGTGGACATTCCACTTGAGGCGACAAACTCAGAGTCCCTCTCACATACCATTAGCTGAGAGAAGCCTCCTCTTGAGGTGCTTGTGGAAAGTTGGTATTCCTCTCGATTTGAAGCCAGGGACTAAGCTCTCATCTTGAGTTGATTTGGGGTCCACGGAGCCCTTTCCTGTTGCCCCAGTGACCTCAGGATCCCTCTAGACTTGAGACAGTGATCTTGGGTTTTCTCTGGAGTGCCATCAACGAAATCAAGGCTCCTTTCACGTTTGATGTGGAACACGGAATTGCTCTGCATGCAGTGCAGGGGAATCGGTCCTCAATTCACGGCGAGGGGGAAATCTCATGGTTTTTCTCGAGTTGCGGCCGGAACCTGGGGTATATTCTCGAGTAACGACGGGGAGGGCCCTTCTAGACACGTGTTTGTTCAGCGACATCAGGACTCCTGCCTAGGTGCGAGGGACCCCTCGGGATTCTCCTCGAGTCTTGGCATGGCAATTGGGACGCGTCTCCACATGAGGCGGGAGAACCAGGGTCCCTTTCCACGTGCCACAGGGATCCTGGGACTCCTATCCATTTTCAAGAGGAGTCAGGCATCGTCTCCTTTGGAAGCAATTATCTCCGCATACCTCTCGAATTTTCAAAGGATGTGAAGCCTCCGCTCGGGATGAGGCGGATAATTAGGTCTTTCTCTGTGATCTCCACAGGGGATTCAGACATCCCTTCGTCTTGGGAGATGCAAGACGAGCCTGCATTCAATTCACTGCAGGGATATCCGGCCTTACTTCGAGTCAGAGCATCTCGGTGTCCATTCCACTTGAGGCCACAAACTCAGGGGCCCTCTCACATACCTGTAGCTGAGAGAAGCCTCCTCTTGAGGTGCTTGTGGAAAGTTGGTATTCCACTTGAGTCGAAACCAGGGACTAAGCTCTCATCTCGAGTTGATTTGGGGTCCACGGAGCCCTTTCGTGTTGCTCCAGTGACCTCAGGATCCCTCTAGACTTGAGACAGTGATCTTGGGTTTTCTCTGGAGTGCCATCAAGGAAATCAAGGCTCCTTTCATTTTTGATGTGGAATACGGAATTGCTCTGCACGCAGTGCAGGGGAATCGGGCCTCATCTCGCGGCGAGGGGGAAGTCTCATGGTTTTTCTCGAGTTGCGGCCGGAACCTGGTGTATATTCTCGAGTTAAGACGCGGAGGGCCCTTCCAGACACGTGTTTGTTCAGCGACGTCAGGACTCCTGCCTAGGTGCGAGGGACACCTCGGGATTCTCCTCGAGTCTTGGCATGGCAATTGGGACGCGTCTCCACGTGAGGCGGGAGACCCAGGGTCCCTTTCCACGTGCCACAGTGATCCTGGGACTCCTATCCATTTTCAAGAGGCGTCAAGCATCGTCTCCTTTGGAAGCATTGATCTCCGCGGACCTCTCGAGTTTTCAAAGGATGTGAGGCCTCCGGTCGCGATGAGGCGGAGGAGTAGGTCTTTCTCTGTGTTCTGCACAGGGGATTCAGACATCCCTTCGTCTTGGGAGATGCAAGACGAACCTGCATTCAATTCACTGCAGGGATATCTGGCCTTACTTTGAGTCAGAGCATCTCGGTGGACATTCCACTTGAGGCGACAAACTCAGAGTCCCTCTCACATACCATTAGCTGAGAGAAGCCTCCTCTTGAGGTGCTTGTGGAAAGTTGGTATTCCTCTCGATTTGAAGCCAGGGACTAAGCTCTCATCTTGAGTTGATTTGGGGTCCACGGAGCCCTTTCCTGTTGCCCCAGTGACCTCAGGATCCCTCTAGACTTGAGACAGTGATCTTGGGTTTTCTCTGGAGTGCCATCAACGAAATCAAGGCTCCTTTCACGTTTGATGTGGAACACGGAATTGCTCTGCATGCAGTGCAGGGGAATCGGTCCTCAATTCACGGCGAGGGGGAAATCTCATGGTTTTTCTCGAGTTGCGGCCGGAACCTGGGGTATATTCTCGAGTAACGACGGGGAGGGCCCTTCTAGACACGTGTTTGTTCAGCGACATCAGGACTCCTGCCTAGGTGCGAGGGACCCCTCGGGATTCTCCTCGAGTCTTGGCATGGCAATTGGGACGCGTCTCCACATGAGGCGGGAGAACCAGGGTCCCTTTCCACGTGCCACAGGGATCCTGGGACTCCTATCCATTTTCAAGAGGAGTCAGGCATCGTCTCCTTTGGAAGCAATTATCTCCGCATACCTCTCGAATTTTCAAAGGATGTGAAGCCTCCGCTCGGGATGAGGCGGATAATTAGGTCTTTCTCTGTGATCTCCACAGGGGATTCAGACATCCCTTCGTCTTGGGAGATGCAAGACGAGCCTGCATTCAATTCACTGCAGGGATATCCGGCCTTACTTCGAGTCAGAGCATCTCGGTGTCCATTCCACTTG
This sequence comes from Dama dama, assembly GCF_033118175.1. Taxonomy (NCBI): domain Eukaryota; kingdom Metazoa; phylum Chordata; class Mammalia; order Artiodactyla; family Cervidae; genus Dama; species Dama dama. The sequence continues at coordinate 201,064 of NW_026870957.1, forward strand.
AGGCCACAAACTCAGGGGCCCTCTCACATACCTGTAGCTGAGAGAAGCCTCCTCTTGAGGTGCTTGTGGAAAGTTGGTATTCCACTTGAGTCGAAACCAGGGACTAAGCTCTCATCTCGAGTTGATTTGGGGTCCACGGAGCCCTTTCGTGTTGCTCCAGTGACCTCAGGATCCCTCTAGACTTGAGACAGTGATCTTGGGTTTTCTCTGGAGTGCCATCAAGGAAATCAAGGCTCCTTTCATTTTTGATGTGGAATACGGAATTGCTCTGCACGCAGTGCAGGGGAATCGGGCCTCATCTCGCGGCGAGGGGGAAGTCTCATGGTTTTTCTCGAGTTGCGGCCGGAACCTGGGGTATATTCTCGAGTTAAGACGCGGAGGGCCCTTCCAGACACGTGTTTGTTCAGCGACGTCAGGACTCCTGCCTAGGTGCGAGGGACACCTCGGGATTCTCCTCGAGTCTTGGCATGGCAATTGGGACGCGTCTCCACGTGAGGCGGGAGACCCAGGGTCCCTTTCCACGTGCCACAGGGATCCCGGGACTCCTATCCATTTTCAAGAGGAGTCAGGCATCGTCTCCTTCGGAAGTATTGATCTCCGCAGACCTCTCGAGTTTTCAAAGGATGTGAGGGCTCCGGTCGCGTTGAGGCGGAGGACTAGGTCTTTCTCTGTGGGCTCCACAGGGGATTCAGACAACCCTTCGTCTTGGGAGATGCAAGACGAGCCTGCATTCAATTCACTGCAGGGATATCCGGCCTTACTTCGAGTCAGAGCATCTCGGTGTCCATTCCACTTGAGGCCACAAACTCAGGGTCCCTCTGACATACCTGTAGCTGAGAGAAGCCTCCTCTTGAGGTGCTTGTGGAAAGTTGGTATTCCTCTTGAGTCGAAGCCAGGGACTAAGCTCTCATCTCGAGTTGATTTGGGGTCCACGGAGCCCTTTTGTGTTGCTACAGTGACCTCAGGATCCCTCTAGACTAGAGACAGTGATCTTGGGTTTTCTCTGGAGTGCCATTAAGGAAATCAAGGCTCCTTTCACGTTTGATGTGGAACAAGGAATTGGTCTGCACTCAGTGCAGGGGAATCGGGCCTCATCTCGCGGCGAGGGGGAAATCTCATGGTTTTTCGCGAGTTGCGGCCGGAACCTGGGGTATATTCTCGAGTTACGACGGGGAGGGCCATTCCAGACACGGGTTTGTTCAGCGACGTGAGGACTCCTGCCTAGGTGCGAGGGACACCTCGGGATTCTCCACAAGTCTTGGACTGGCAATTGGGACGCGTCTCCACATGAGGCGGGAGAACCAGTGTCCCTTTCCACGTGCCACAGGGATCCTGGGACTCCTATCCATTTTCAGGAGGAGTCAGGCATCCTCTCCTTTGGAAGCATTGATCTCCGCAGACCTCTCGAATTTTCAAAGGATGTGAGGCCACCGGTCGCGATGAGGCGGAAAATTAGGTCTTTCTCTGTGGTCTCCACAGGGGATTCAGACATCCTTTCGTCTTGGGAGATGCAAGACGAGCCTGCATTCAATTCACTGCAGGGATATCCGGCCTTACTTCCAGTCAGAGCATCTCGGTGTCCATTCCACTTGAGGCCACAAACTCAGGGTCCCTCTCACATACCTGTAGCTGAGAGAAGCCTCCTGTTGGGTTCATGTGGAAAGTTGTTATTCCTCTTGAGTCGAAACCAGGGACTAAGCTCTCACCTCGAGTTGATTTGGGGTCCACGGAGCCCTTTCGTGTTGCTCCAGTGACCTCAGGATCCCTCTAGACTTGAGACAGTGATCTTGGGTATTCTCCGGAGTGCCAGCAAGGAAATCAAGGCTCCTTTCACTTTTGATGTGGAACACGGAATTGCTCTGCACGCAGTGCAGGGGAATCGTGCCTCATCTCGCGGCGAGGGGGAAATCTCATGGTTTTTCTCGAGTTGCGGCCAGAACCTGGGGTATATTCTCGAGTTACGAGGGGGAGGGCCCTTCCAGACACGTGTTTGTTCCGCGACGTCAGGATTCCTGCCTAGGTGCGAGGGATACCTCGGGATTCTCCTCGAGTCTTGGCATGGCAATTGGGACGCGTCTCCACGTGAGGCGGGAGACCCAGGGTCCCTTTCCACGTGCCACAGTGATCCTGGGACTTCTATCCATTTTCAAGAGGAGGCAGGTATCGTCTCCTTTGGAAGCATTGATCTCCGCAGACCTCTCGAGTTTTCAAAGGATGTGAGGCCTCCGGTCGCGATGAGGCGGAGGACTAGTTCTTTCTCTGTCATCTCCACAGGGGATTCAGACATCCCTTCATCTTGGGAGATGCAAGACGAGCCTGCATTCAATTCACTGCAGGGATATCCGCCTTACTTCGAGTCAGAACATCTCGGTGTCCATTACACTTGAGGCCACAATTTCAGGGTCCCTGTCACATACCTGTAGCTGAGAGAAGCCTCCTCTTGAGGTGCTTGTGGAAAGTTGGTATTCCTCTTGAGTCGAAGCCAGGGACTAAGCTCTCATCTCGAGTTGATTTGGGGTCCACGGAGCCCTTTCGTGTCGGTACAGTGACCTCAGGATCCCTCTAGACTTGAGACAGTGATCTTGGGTTTTCTTTGGAGTGCCATCAAGGAAATCAAGGCTCCTTTCACGTTTGAATTGGAACACGGAATTGCTCTCCACGCAGTGCATGGGAATCGGGCCTCATGTCGCGGCGAGGGGGAAGTCTCATGGTTTTTCTCGAGTTGCGGCCGGAACCTAGGGTATATTCTCGAGTTACGATGGGGAGGGCCCTTCCAGGCACGTGTTTGTTCAGCGACGTCAGGACTCCTGCCTAGGTGCGAGGGACACCTCGGGATTCCCCTCGAGTCTTGGCATGGCAATTGGGACGCATCTCCACAAGAGGCGGAAGACCCAGGGTCCCTTTCCACGTGCCACAGGGTTCCTGGGACTCCTATCCATTTTCAAGAGGAGTCAGGCATCGTCTCCTTTGGAAGCATTGATCTCCGCGGACCTCTCGAGTTTTCAAAGGATGTGAGGCCTCCGGTCGCGATGAGGCGGAGAATTAGGTCTTTCTCTGTGGTCTCCACAGGGGATTCAGACATCCCTTCGTCTTGGGAAATGCAAGACGAGCCTGCATTCAATTCACTGCAGGGATATCCGGCCTTACTTCGAGTCAGAACATCACGGTGTCCATTACACTTGAGGCCACAAATTCAGGGTCCCTGTCACATACCTGTAGCTGAGAGAAGCCTCCTCTTGAGGTGCTTGTGGAAAGTTGGTATTCCTCTTGAGTCGAAGCCAGGGACTAAGCTCTCATCTCGAGTTGATTTGGGGTCCACGGAGGCCTTTCGTCTTGCTCCAGTGACCTCAGGATCCCTCTAGACTTGGGACAGTGATCTTGGGTTTTCTCTGGAGTGCCATCAAGGAAATCAAGGCTCCTTTCACGTTTGATGTGGAACACGGAATTGCTCTGCACGCAGTGCAGGGGAATCGGGCCTCATGTCGCGGCGAGGAGGAAGTCTCATGGTTTCTCTCGAGCTGCGGCCGGTACCTGGGGTATATTCTCGAGGTACGACATGGAGGGCCCTTCCAGACACGTGTTTGTTCATCGACGTCAGGGCTACTGCCTAGGTGCCAGGGACACCTCGGGATTCTCCTCGAGTCTTGGCATGGCAATTGGGACGCGTCTCCACGTGCGGCGGGAGACCCAGGGTCCCTTTCCACGTGCCACAGTGATCCTGGGACTTCTATTCATTTTCAAGAGGAGTCAGGCATCATCTCCTTTGGAAGCATTGATCTCCGCAGACCTCTCGAGTTTTCAAAGGATGTGAGGCCTCCGGTCGCAATGAGGCAGAGGACTAGGTCTTTCTCTGTGGTCTCCACAGGGATTCAGACATCCCTTCGTCTTGGGAGATGCAAGACGAGCCTGCATTCAATTCACTGCAGGGATATCCAACCTTCCTTCGAGTCAGAGCATCTCGGTGTCCATTCCACTTGAGGCCACAAACTCAGGGTTCCTCTCACATACCTGTAGCTGAGAGAAGCCTCCTGTTGAGTGCATGTGGAAAGTTGGAATTCCTCTTGAGTCGAAGCCAGGGACTAAGCTCTCATCTCGAGTTGATTTGGGGTCCACGGAGCCCTTTCGTGTTGCTCCAGTGACCTCAGGATCCCTCTAGACTTGAGACAGTGATCTTGGGTTTTCTCTGGAGTGCCATCAAGGAAATCAAGGCTCCTTTCATTTTGATGTGGAATACGGAATTGCTCTGCACGCAGGGCAGGGGAATCATTCCTCATCTCGCGCGAGGGGGAAGTCTCATGGTTTCTCTCGAGCTGCGGCCGGTACCTGGGGTATATTCTCGAGTTACGACATGGAGGGCCCTTCCAGACACGTGTTTGTTCATCGACGTCAGGGCTCCTGCCTAGGTTCGAGGGACACCTCGGGATTCTCCTCGAGTCTTGGCATGGCAATTGGGACGCGTCTCCACGTGCGGCGGGATACCAAGTGTCCCTTTCCACGTGCCACAGTGATCCTGGGACTTGTATCCATTTTCAAGAGGAGTCAGGCATCATCTCCTTTGGAAGCATTGATCTCCGCAGACCTCTCGAGTTTTCAAAGTATGTGAGGCCTCCGGTCGCTATGAGGCAGAGGACTAGGTCTTTCTCTGTGGTCTCCACAGGGGTTCAGACATCCCTTCGTCTTTGGAGATGCAAGACGAGCCTGCATTCAATTCACTGCAGGGATATCCGGCCTTCCTTCGAGTCAGAGCATCTCGGTGTCCATTCCACTTGAGGCCACAAACTCAGGGTCCCTCTCACATACCTGTAGCTGAGAGAAGCCTCCTGTTGAGTTCATGTGGAAAGTTGGTATTCCTCTTGAGTCGAAGCCAGGGACTAAGCTCTCATCTCGAGTTGATTTGGGGTCCACGGAGCCCTTTCGTGTTGCTCCAGTGACCTCAGGATCCCTCTAGACTTGAGACAGTGATCTTGGGTTTTCTCTGGAGTGCCAGCAAGGAAATCAAGGCTCCTTTCACTTTTGATGTGGAACACGGAATTGCTCTGCACGCAGTGCAGGGGAATCGTGCCTCATCTCGCGGCGAGGGGGAAATCTCATGGTTTTTCTCGAGTTGCGGCCAGAACCTGGGGTATATTCTCGAGTTACGACGGGGAGGGCCCTTCCAGACACGTGTTTGTTCCGCGACGGCAGGATTCCTGCCTAGGTGCGAGGGACACCTCGGGATTCTCCTCGAGTCTTGGCATGGCAATTGGGACGCGTCTCCACGTGAGGCGGGAGACCCAGGGTCCCTTTCCACGTGCCACAGTGATCCTGGGACTTCTATCCATTTTCAAGAGGAGGCAGGCATCGTCTCCTTTGGAAGCATTGATCTCCGCAGACCTCTCGAGTTTTCAAAGGATGTGAGGCCTCCGGTCGCGATGAGGCGGAGGACTAGTTCTTTCTCTGTCGTCTCCACAGGGGATTCAGACATCCCTTCATCTTGGGAGATGCAAGACGTGCCTGCATTCAATTCACTGCAGGGATATCCGGCCTTACTTCGAGTCAGAACATCTCGGTGTCCATTACACTTGAGGCCACAAATTCAGGGTCCCTGTCACATACCTGTAGCTGAGAGAAGCCTCCTCTTGAGGTGCTTGTGGAAAGTTGGTATTCCTCTTGAGTCGAAGCCAGGGACTAAGCTCTCATCTCGAGTTGATTTGGGGTCCACGGAGCCCTTTCGTGTTGCTCCAGTTACCTCAGGATCCCTCTAGACTTGAGACAGTGATCTTGGATTTTCTCTGGAGTGCCATCAAGGAAATCAAGGCTCCTTTCACTTTTGATGTGGAATACAGAATTGCTCTGCACGCAGGGCAGGGGAATCGGTCCTCATCTCGCGGCGAGGGGGAAGTCTCATGGTTTCTCTCGAGTTGCGGCCGGAACTTGGGGTATATTCTCGAGTTACGACGGGGAGGGCCCTTCCAGACACGTGTTTGTTCATCGACGTCAGGGCTCCTGCCTAGGTGCGAGGGACACCTCGGGATTCTCCTCGAGTCTTGGCATGGCAATTGGGACGCGTCTCCACGGGAGGCGGGAGACCCAGGGACCTTTCCACGTGCCACAGGGATCCTGGGACTCCTATCCATTCTCAAGAGGAGTCAGGCATCGTCTCCTTTGGAAGCATTGATCTCCGCGGACGTCTCGAGTTTTCAAAGGATGTGAGGCCTCCGGTCGCGATGAGGCGGAGGACTAGGTCTTTCTCTGTGGTCTCCACAGGGGATTCAGACATCCCTTCGTCTTGGGAGATGCAAGACGAGCCTGCATTCAATTCTCTGCAGGGATATCCGGCCTTACATCGAGTCAGAGCATCTCGGTGTCCATTCCACTTGAGGCCACAAACTCAGGGTCCCTCTCACATACCTGTAGCTGAGAGAAGCCTCCTGTTGAGGTGCTTGTGGAAAGTTGGTATTCCTCTTAAGTCGAAGCCAGGGACTAAGCTCTCATCTCAAGTTGATTTGGGGCCCACGGAGCCCTTTCGTGTTGCTCCAGTGACCTCAGGATCCCTCTAGACTTGAGACAGTGATCTTGGGTTTTCTCTGGAGTGCCATCAAGGAAATCAAGGCTCCTTTCACGTTTGAAGTGGAACACGGAATTGCTCTGCACGCAGCCCAGGGGAATCGGGCCTCAACTCGTGGCGAGGGGGAAATCTCATGGTTTTTCTCATGTTGCGGCCGGAACCTGGGGTATATTCTCGAGTTACGACGGGGAGGGCCCTTCCAGACACGTGTTTGTTCAGCGACGTCAGGACTCCTGCCTAGGTGCGAGGGACACCTCGGGATTCTCTTCGAGTCTTGGCATGGCAATTGGGACGCGTCCCCACGTGAGGCGGGAGACCCAGGGTCCCTTTCCACGTGCCACAGGGATCCTGGGACTCCAATCCATTTTCAAGAGGAGTCAGGCATCGTCTCCTTTGGAAGCATTGATCTCCGTGGACCTCTCGAATTTTCAAAGGATATGAGGCCACCGGTCGCGATGAGGCGGAAAATTAGGTCTTTCTCTGTGGTCTCCACAGGGGATTCAGACATCCCTTCGTCTTGGGAGATGCAAGACGAGCCTGCATTCAATTCACTGCAGGGATATCCGGCCTTACTTCGAGTCAGAGCATCTCGGTGTCCATTCCACTTGAGGCCACAAACTCAGGGTCCCTCTCACATACCTGTAGCTGAGAGGAGCTTCCTCTTGAGGGGCTTGTGGAAAGTTCGTATTCCTCTTGAGTTGAAGCCAGGGACTAATCTCTCATCTCGAGTTGATTTGGGGTCCACGGAGCCCTTTCGTGTTGCTCCAGTGAACTCAGGATCCCTCTAGACTTGAGACAGTGATCTTGGGTTTTCTCTGGAGTGCCATCAAGGAAGTCAAGGCTCCTTTCACGTTTGAAGTGGAACACGGAATTGCTCTGCACGCAGTGCAGGGGAATCGGGCCTCAACTCGTGGCGAGGGGGAAATCTCATGGTTTTTCCCGAGTTGCGGCCGGAACCTGGGGTATATTCTCGAGTTACGACGGGGAGGGCCCTTCCAGACACGTGTTTGTTCAGCGACGTCAGGACTCCTGCCTAGGTGCGAGGGACACCTCGGGATTCTCCTCGAGTCTTGGCATGGCAATTGGGACGCGTCTCCACGTGAGGCGGGAGAACCAGGGTCCCTTTCCACGTGCCACAGGGATGCTGGGACTCCTATCCATTTTCAAGAGGAGTCAGGCATCGTCTCCTTCGGAAGTATTGATCTCCGCGGACCTCTCGAGTTTTCAAAGGATGTGAGGCCTCCGGTCGCTTTGAGGCGGAGGACTAGGTCTTTCTCTGTGGGCTCCACAGGGGATTCAGACAACCCTTCGTCTTGGGAGATGCAAGACGAGCCTGCATTCAATTCACTGCAGGGATATCCGGCCTTACTTCGAGTCAGAGCATCTCGGTGTCCATTCCACTTGAGGCCACAAACTCAGGGTCCCTCTGACATACCTGTAGCTGAGAGAAGCCTCCTCTTGAGGTGCTTGTGGAAAGTTGGTATTCCTCTTGAGTCGAAGCCAGGGACTAAGCTCTCATCTCGAGTTGATTTGGGGTCCACGAAGCCCTTTCGTGTTGCTCCAGTGACCTCAGGATCCCTCTAGATTTGAGACAGTGATCTTGGGTTTTCTCTGGAGTGCCATCAAGGAAATCAAGGCTCCTTTCATTTTTGATGTGGAATACGGAATTGCTCTGTACGCGGTGCAGGGGAATCGGGCCTCATCTCGCGGCGAGGGGGAATTCTCATGGTTTTTCTCGAGTTGCGGCCGGAACCTGGGGTATATTCTCGAGTTACGACGGGGAGGGCCCTTCCAGACACGTGTTTGTTCAGCGACGTCAGGACTCCTGCCTAGGTGTGAGGGACACCTCGGGATTCTCCTCAAGTCTTGGACTGGCAATTGGGACGCGTCTCCACGTGAGGCGGGAGACCCAGGGTCTCTTTCCACGTGCCACAGGGATCCTGGGACTCCTATCCATTTTCAAGAGGCGTCAGGCATCGTCTCCTTTGGAAGCATTGATGTCTGCAGACCTCTCGAGTTTTCAAAGGATGTGAGGCCTCCGGTCACGATGAGGCGGAGGACTAGGTCTTTCTCTGTGGTCTCCACAGGGGATTCAGACATCCCTTCGTCTTGGGAGATGCAAGACGAGCCTGCATTCAATTCACTGCAGGGATATCCGGCCTGACTTTGAGTCAGAGCATCTCGGTGTCCATTCCACTTGAGGCCACAAACTCAGGGTTCCTCTCACATACCTGTAGCTGAGAGAAGCCTCCTCTTGAGGTGCTTGTGGAAAGTTTGTATTCCTCTTGAGTCTAAGCCAGGCACTAAGCTCTCATCTCGAGTTGATTTGGGGTCCACGGAGCCCTTTCGTGTTGCTCCAGTGACCTCAGGATCCCTCTAGACTTGAGACAGTGATCTTGGGTATTCTCTGGAGTGCCATCAAGGAAATCAAGGCTCCTTTCATTTTTGATGTGGAATACGGAATTGCTCTGCACGCAGTGCAGGGGAATCGGGCCTCAACTCGCGGCGAGGGGGAAATCTCATGGTTTTTCTCGAGTTGCGGCCGGAAACTGGGGTATAGTCTCGAGTTACGACAGGGAGGGCCCTTCCAGACACGTGTTTGTTCAGCGACGTCAGGACTCCTGCCTAGGTGCGAGGGACACCTCGGGATTCTCCTCGAGTCTTGGCATGGCAATTGGGACGCGTCTCCACATGAGGCGGGAGACCCAGTGTCCCTTTCCACGTGCCACAGGGATCCTGGGACTCCTATCCATTTTCAAGAGGAGTCAGGCATCGTCTCCTTCGGAAGTATTGATCTCCGCGGACCTCTCGAGTTTTCAAAGGATGTGAGGCCTCCGGTCGCGTTGAGGCGGAGGACTAGGTCTTTCTCTGTGGGCTCCACAGGGGATTCAGACAACCCTTCGTCTTGGGAGATGCAAGACGAGCCTGCATTCAATTCACTGCAGGGATATCCGGCCTTACTTCGAGTCAGAGCATCTCGGTGTCCATTCCACTTGAGGCCACAAACTCAGGGTCCCTCTGACATACCTGTAGCTGAGAGAAGCCTCCTCTTGAGGTGCTTGTGGAAAGTTCGTATTCCTCTTGAGTCGAAGCCAGGGACTAAGCTCTCATCTCGAGTTGATTTGGGGTCCACGGAGCCCTTTCGTGTTGCTACAGTGACCTCAGGATCCCTCTAGACTTGAGACAGTGATCTTGGGTTTTCTCTGGAGTGCCATTAAGGAAATCAAGGCTCCTTTCACGTTTGATGTGGAACACGGAATTGGTATGCACTCAGTGCAGGGGAATCGGGCCTCATCTCCCGGGGAGGGGGAAGTCTCATGGTTTTTCTCGAGTTGCGGCCGGAACCTGGGGTATATTCTCGAGTTACGACGGGGAGGGCCCTTCCAGACACGGGTTTGTTCAGCGACGTGAGGACTCCTGCCTAGGTGCGAGGGACACCTCGGGATTCTCCTCAAGTCTTGGACTGGCAATTGGGACGCGTCTCCACGTGAGGCGGGAGAACCAGTGTCCCTTTCCACGTGCCACAGGGATCCTGGGACTCCTATCCATTTTCAGGAGGAGTCAGGCATCGTCTCCTTTGGAAGTATTGATCTTGGCGGACCTCTCGAGTTTTCAAAGGATGTGAGGCCTCCGGTCACGTTGAGGCGGAGGACTAGGTCTTTCTCTGTGGGCTCCACAGGGGATTCAGACAACCCTTCGTCTTGGGAGATGCAAGACTAGCCTGCATTCAATTCACTGCAGGGATATCCGGCCTTACTTCGAGTCAGAGCATCTCGGTGTCCATTCCACTTGAGGCCACAAACTCAGGGTCCCTCTCACATACCTGTAGCTGAGAGAAGCCTCCTCTTGAGGTGCTTGTGGAAAGTTGGCATTCCTCTTGAGTCGAAGCCAGTGACTAAGCTCTCATCTCGAGTTGATTTGGGGTCCACGGAGCCCTTTCGTGTTGGTACAGTGACCTCAGGATCCCTCTAGACTTGAGACAGTAATCTTGGGTTTTCTCTGGAGTGCCAGCAAGGAAATCAAGGCTCCTTTCACTTTTGATGTGGAACACGGAGTTGCTCTGCACGCAGTGCTGGGGAATCGTGCCTCATCTCGCGGCGAGGGGGAAATCTCATGGTTTTTCTCGAGTTGCGGCCAGAACCTGGGGTATATTCTCGAGTTACGACGGGGAGGGCCCTTCCAGACACGTGTTTGTTCCGCGACGTCAGGATTCCTGCCTAGGTGCGAGGGACACCTCGGGATTCTCCTCGAGTCTTGGCATGGCAATTGGGACGCGTCTCCACGTGAGGCGGGAGACCCAGGGTCCCTTTCCACGTGCCACAGTGATCCTGGGCCTTCTATCCATTGTCAAGAGGAGGCAGGCATCGTCTCCTTTGGAAGCATTGATCTCCGCAGACCTCTCGAGTTTTCAAAGGATGTGAGGCCTCCGGTCGCGATGAGGCGGAGGACTAGTTCTTTCTCTGTCGTCTCCACAGGGGATTCAGACATCCCTTCATCTTGGGAGATGCAAGACGAGCCTGCATTCAATTCACTGCAGGGATATCCGCCTTACTTCGAGTCAGAACATCTCGGTGTCCATTACACTTGAGGCCACAAATTCAGGGTCCCTGTCACATACCTGTAGCTGAGAGAAGCCTCCTCTTGAGGTGCTTGTGGAAAGTTGGTATTCCTCTTGAGTCGAAGCCAGGGACTAAGCTCTCATCTCGAGTTGATTTGCGGTCCACGGAGCCCTTTCGTGTTGGTACAGTGACCTCAGGATCCCTCTAGACTTGATACAGTGATCTTGGGTTTTCTTTGGAATGCCATCAAGGAAATCAAGGCTCCTTTCACGTTTGATGTGGAACACGGAATTGCTCTGCACGCAGTGCAGGGGAATCGGGCCTCATGTCGCAGCGAGGGGGAAGTCTCATGGTTTTTCTCGAGTTGCGGCCGGAACCTAGGGTATATTCTCGAGTTACGATGGGGAGGGCCCTTCCAGACACGTGTTTGTTCAGCGACGTCAGGACTCCTGCCTAGGTGCGAGGGACACCTCGGGATTCCCCTCGAGTCTTGGCATGGCAATTGGGACGCATCTCCACATGAGGCGGGAGACCCAGGTTCCCTTTCCACGTGCCACAGGGATCCTGGGACTCCTATCCATTTTCAAGAGGAGTCAGGCATCGTCTCCTTTGGAAGCATTGATCTCCGCGGACCTCTCGAGTTTTCAAAGGATGTGAGGCCTCCGCTCGCGATGAGGCGGAGAATTAGGTCTTTCTCTGTGGTCTCCACAGGGGATTCAGACATCCCTTCGTCTTGGGAAATGCAAGACGTGCCTGCATTCAATTCACTGCAGGGATATCTGGCCTTACTTCGAGTCAGAGCATCTCGGTGTCCATTCCACTTGAGGCCACAAACTCAGGGTCCCTCTCACTTACCTGTAGCTGAGAGAATCCTCCTCTTGAGGTGCTTGTGGAAAGTTGGTATTCGTCTTGAGTCGAAACCAGGGACTAAGGTCTCACCTCGAGTTGATTTGGGGTCCACGGAGCCCTTTCGTGTTGCTCCAGTGACCTCAGGATCCCTCTAGACTTGAGACAGTAATCTTGGGTTTTCTCTGGAGTGCCAGCAAGGAAATCAAGGCTCCTTTCACTTTTGATGTGGAACACGGAATTGCTCTGCACGCAGTGCAGGGGAATCGTGCCTCATCTCGCGGCGAGGGGGAAATCTCATGGTTTTTCTCGAGTTGCGGCCGGAACCTGGGGTATATTCTCGAGTTACGACGGGGAGGGCCCTTCCAGACACGTGTTTGTTCCGCAACGGCAGGATTCCTGCCTAGGTGCGAGGGACACCTCGGGATTCTCCTCGAGTCTTGGCATGGCAATTGGGACGCGTCTCCACGTGAGGCGGGAGACCCAGGGTCCCTTTCCACGTGCCACAGTGATCCTGGGACTTCAATCCATTTTCAAGAGGAGGCAGGCATCGTCTCCTTTGGAAGCATTGATCTCCGCAGACCTCTCGAGTTTTCAAAGGATGTGAGGCCTCCGGTCGCGATGAGGCGGAAGACTAGTTCTTTCTCTGTCGTCTCCACAGGGGATTCAGACATCCCTTCATCTTGGGAGATGCAAGACGAGCCTGCATTCAATTCACTGCAGGGATATCCGGCCTTACTTCGAGTCAGAACATCTCGGTGTCCATTACACTTGAGGCCACAAATTCAGGGTCCCTGTCACATACCTGTAGCTGAGAGAAGCCTCCTCTTGAGGTGCTTGTGGAAAGTTGGTATTCCTCTTGAGTCGAAGCCAGGGACTAAGCTCTCATCTCGAGTTGATTTGGGGTCCACGGAGCCCTTTCGTGTTGCTCCAGTGACCTCAGGATCCCTCTAGACTTGAGACAGTGATCTTGGGTTTTCTCTGGAGTGCCATCAAGGAAATCAAGGCTCCTTTTACTTTTGAGGTGGAATACGGAATTGCTCTGCACGCAGGGCAGGGGAATCATTCCTCATCTCGCCGCGAGGGGGAAGTCTCATGGTTTCTCTCGAGCTGCGGCCGGTAACTGGGGTATATTCTCGAGTTACGACATGGAGGGCCCTTCCAGACACGTGTTTCTTCATCGACGTCAGGGCTCCTGCCTAGGTGCGAGGGACACCTCGGGATTCTCCTCGAGTCTTGGCATGGCAATTGGGACGCGTCTCCACGTGCGGCGGGAGACCTAGGGTCCCTTTCCACGTGCCACAGTGATCCTGGGACTTCGATCCATTTTCAAGAGGAGTCAGGCATCGTCTCCTTTGGAAGCATTGATCTCCGCAGACCTCTCGAGTTTTCAAAGGATGTGAGGCCTCCGGTCGCTTTGAGGCAGAGGACTAGGTCTTTCTCTGTGGTCTCCACAGGGGATTAAGACATCCCTTCGTCTTGGGAGATGCAAGACAAGCCTGCATTCAATCACTGAAGGGATATACGGCCTTACTTCGAGTCAGAGCATCTCGGTGTCCATTCCACTTGAGGCCACAAACTCAGGGTCCCTCTCACATACCTGTTGCTGAGAGAAGCCTCCTGTTGAGGTGCTTGTGGAAAGTTGGTATTCCTCTTGAGTCGAAGCCAGGGACTAAGCTCTCATCTCGAGTTGATTTGTGGTCCACGGAGCCCTTTCGTGTTGTTCCAGTGACTTCAGGATCCCTCTAGACTTGAGACAGTGATCTTGGTTTTTCACTGGAGTCCCATCAAGGAAATAAAGGCTCCTTTCACGTTTGATGTGGAACACGGATATGCTCTGCACGCAGTGCAGGGGAATCGGGCCTCATCTCGCGGCGAGGGCGAAGTCTCATGGTTTTTCTCGAGTTGCGGCCGGAACATGGGGTATATTCTCGAGTTACGACGGGGAGGGCCCTTCCAGACACGTGTTTGTTCAGCGAAGTCAGGACTCCTGCCTAGATGCGAGGGACACCTCGGGATTCTCCTCGAGACTTGGCATGGCAATTGGGACGCGTTTCCACGTGAGGCGGGAGACACAGGGTCCCTTTCCACGTGCCACAGGGATCCTGGGACTCCTTTCCATTTTCAAGAGGAGTCAGGCATCGTCTCCTTTGGAAGCATTGATCTCCGCGGACCTCTCGAGTTTTCAAAGGATGTGAGGCCTCCGGTCGCGATGAGGCAGAGATCTCGGTCTTTCTCTGCGGTCTCCACAGGGGATTCAGACATCCCTTCGTCTTGGGAGATGCAAGACGAGCCTGCATTCAATTCACTGCAGGGATATCCGGCCTTACTTCGAATCAGAGCATCTCGGTGTCCATTCCACTTGAGGCCACAAACTCAGGGTCCGTCTCACATACCTGTAGCTGAGAGAAGCCTCCTCTTGAGGTGCTTGTGGAAAGTTGGTATTCCTCTTGAGTCGAAGCCAGGGACTAAGCTCTCATCTCGAGTTGATTTGGGGTCCACGGAGCCCTTTCCTGTTGGCCCAGTGACCTCAGGATCCCTCTAGACTTGAGACAGTGATCTTGGGTTTTCTCTGGAGTGCCATCAAGGAAATCAAGGCTCCTTTCACGTTTGATGTGGAACACGGAATTGCTCTGCATGCAGTGCAGGGTTATCGGGCCTCAACTCGCGGCGAGGGGGAAATCTCATGGTTTTTCTCGAGTTGCGGCCGGTACCTGGGGTATATTCTCGAGTTATGACGGGAAGGGCCCTTCCAGACACGTGTTTGTTCAGCGACGTCAGGACTCCTGCCTAGGTGCGAGGGACACCTCGGGATTCTCCTCGAGTCTTGGCAGGGCAATTGGGACGCGTCTCCAAGTGAGGCGGGAGACCCAGGGTCCCTTTCCACGTGTCACAGGGATCCTGGGACTCCTTTCCATTTTCAAGAGGAGTCAGGCATCGTCTCCTTTGGAAGCATTGATCTCCGCGGACCTCTCGAGTTTTCAAAGGATGTGAGGCCTCCGGTCGCGATGAGGCGGAGAACTCGGTCTTTCTCTGCAGTCTCCACAGGGGATTCAGACATCCCTTCGTCTTGGGAGATGCAAGACGAGCCTGCATTCAATTCACTGCAGGGATATCCAGCCTTACTTCGAGTCGAGCATCTCGGTGTCCTTTCCACTTGAGGCCACAAACTCAGGGTCCCTCTCACATACCTGTAGCTGAGAGAAGCCTCCTCTTGAGGTGCTTGTGGAAAGTTGGTATTCCTCTTGAGTCGAAGCCAGGGACTAAGCTCTCATCTCGAGTTGATTTGGGGTCCCCGGAGCCCTTTCGTGTTGCGCCAGTGACCTCAGGATCCCTCTAGACTTGAGACAGTGATCTTGGGTTTTCTCTGGAGTGCCATCAAGGAAATCAAGGCTCCTATCATGTTTGATGTGGAACACGGAATTGCTCTGCACGGAGTGCAGGGGAATCGGGCCTCATCTCGCGGCGAGGGGGAAGTCTCATGGTTTTTCTCCAGTTGCGGCCGGAACTTGGGGTATATTCTCGAGTTACGACGGGGAGGGCCCTTCCAGACACGTGTTTGTTCAGCGACGTCAGGACTCCTGCCTAGGTGCGAGGGACACCTCGGGATTCTCCTCGAGTTTTGGCATGGCAATTGGGATGCGTCTCCACGTGAGGCGGGAAACCCAGGGTCCCTTTCCACGTGCCACAGGGATCCTGGGACTCCTATCCATTTTCAAGAGGAGTCAGACATCGTCTCCTTCGGAAGTATTGATCTCCGCGGACCTCTCGAGTTTTCAAAGGATGTGAGGCCTCCGGTCGCGATGAGGCGGAGAACTCGGTCTTTCTCTGCGGTCTCCACAGGGGATTCAGACATCCCTTCGTCTTGGGAGATGCAAGACGAGCCTGCATCGTCTCCTTTGGAAGCATTGATCTCCGCACACCTCTCAAGTTCTCATAGGATGTGAGGCCTCCGGTCGCGATGAGGCTGAGGACTAGGTCTTTCTATGTCGTCTCCACAGGGGATTCAGACATCCCTTCGTCTTGGGAGATGCAAGACGAGCCTGCATTGAATTCACTGCAGGGATATCCGGGCTTACTTCGAGTCAGAGCATCTTGGTGTCCTTTCCACTTGTGGCCACAAACTCAGGGTCCCTCTCACATACCTGTAGCTGAGAGAAGCTTCCTCTTGAGGTACTTGTGGAAAGTTGGTATTCCTCTTGAGTCGAAGCCAGGGACTAAGCTCTCATCTCTAATTGATTTGGGGTGCACGGAGCCCTTTCGTGTTGCTAAAGTGACCTCAGGATCCCTCTAGACTTGAGACAGTGATCTTGGGTTTTCTCTGGAGTGCCATCAAGGAAATCAAGGCTCCTTTCACGTTTGATGTGGAACACGGAATTGCTCTGCACGCAGTCCAGGGGATTCGGGCCTCATCTTGCAGCGAGTGGGAAGTCTCATGGTTTTTCTCGAGTTGCGGCCGGAACCTGGGGTATATTCTCGAGTTACGACGGGGAGGGCCCTTCCAGACACGTGTTTGTTCAGCGACGTCAGGACTCCTGCCTAGGTGCGAGGGACACCTCGGGATTCTCCTCGAGTCTTGGCATGGCAATTGGGACGCTTCTCCACGTGAGGCGGGAGTCCCAGGGTCCCTTTCCACGTGCCACAGGGATCCTGGGACTCCTATCCATTTTCAAAGGAGTCAGGCATTGTCTCCTTTGGAAGCATTGATCTCCCCAGGCCTCTCGTGTTTTCAAAGGATGTGAGGCCTCCAGTCGCGATGAAGCAGAGGACTAGGTCTTTCTCTATCGTCTCCACAGGGGATTCAGACATCCCTTCGTCTTGAGATATGCAAGACGAGCCTGCATTCAATTCACTGCAGGGATATCCGGCCTTACTTTGAGTCAGAGCATCTCGGTGTCCATTACACTTGAGGCCACAAATTCAGGGTCCCTCTCACATACCGGTAGCTGAGAGCAGCCTCTTCTTGAGGTGCTTGTGGAAAGTTGGTATTCCTCTTGAGTCGAAGCCAGGGACTAAGCTCTCATCTCGAGTTGATTTGGGGTGCACGGAGCCCTTTCGTGTTGCTCCATTGACCTCAGGATCCCTCTAGACTTGTGACAGTGATCTTGGGTTTTCTCTGGAGTGCCATGAAGGAAATCAAGGCTCCTTTCACGTTTGATGTGGAACACGGAATTGCTCTGCACGCAGTGCAGGGGAATCGGGCCTCATCTCGCGGCGAGGGGGAAGTCTCATGGTTTTTCTCGAGTTGCGGCCGGAACCTGGGGTATATTCTCGAGTTAGGACGGGGAGGGCCCTTCCAGACACGTGTTTGTTCAGCGACGTCAGGACTCCTCCCTAGGTGCGAGGGACACCTCGGGATTCTCCTCGTGTCTTGGCATGGCAATTGAGACGCGTCTCTACGTGAGGCGGGAGACCCACGGTCCCTTTCCACGTGCCACAGTGATCCTGGGACTCCTATCCATTTTCAAGAGGAGTCAGGCATCGTCTCCTTTGGAAGCATTGATCTCTGCAGACCTCTCGAGTTTTCAAAGGATCTGATGCCTCCGGTCACGATGAGGCGGAGGACTAGGTCTTTCTCTGTGGTCTCCACAGGGGATTCAGACATCCCTTCGTCTTGGGAGATGCAAGACGAGCCTGCATTCAATTCACTGCAGGGATATCCGGCCTTACTTCGAGTCAGAGCATATCGGTGTCCATTGCACTTGAGGCCACAAACTCAGGGTCTCTCTCACTTACCTGTAGCTGAGAGAAGCCTCCTCTTGAGGTGCTTGTGGAAAGTTGGTATTCCTCTTGAGTCTAAGCCAGGGACTAAGCTCTCATCTCGAGTTGATTTGGGGTCCACGGAGCCCTTTCATGTTGCTCCAGTGACCTCAGGATCCCTCTAAACTTTAGACAGTGATCTTGGGTTTTCTCTGGAGTGCCATCAAGGAAATCAAGGCTCCTTTCACGTTTGAAGTGGAACACGGAATTGCTCTGCACACAGTGCAGGGGAATCGGGCCTCATCTCCTGGGGAGGGGGAAGTCTCATGGTTTTTCTAGAGTTGCGGCCGGAACCTGGGGTATATTCTCGAGTTACGACGGGGAGGGCACTTCCAGACACAGGTTTGTTCAGCGACGTCAGGACTCCTGCCTAGGTGCGAGGGACACCTCGGGATTCTCCTCGAGTCTTGGCATGGCAATTTGGACGCGTCTCCACGTGAGGCGGGAGACCCAGGGTCCCTTTCCACGTGCCACAGGGATCCTGGGACTCCTATCCATTTTCAAGAGGAGTCAGGCATCGTCTCCTTTGGAAGCATTGATCTCCGCAGACCTCTCGAGTTTTCTAAGGATGTGAGGCCTCCGGTCGCGATGAGGCAGAGGACTAGGTCTTTCTCTGTGGTCTCCACAGGGGATTCAGACATCCCTTCGTCTCGGGAGATGCAAGACGAGCCTGCATTCAATTCGCTGCAGGGATATCCGGCCTTACTTCGAGCCAGAGCATCTCGGTGTCCATTCTACTTGAGGCCACAAACTCAGGGTTCCTCTCACATACCTGTAGCTGAGAGAAGCCTCCTCTTGAGGTGCTTGTGGAAAATTCGTATTCCTCTTGAATTGAAGCCAGGGACTAATCTCTCATCTCGAGTTGATTTGGGGTCCACGGAGCCCTTTCGTGTTGCTCCATTGACCTCAGGATCCCTCTAGACTTGAGACAGTGATCTTGGGTTTTCTCTGGAGTGCCATCAAGGAAATCAAGGCTCCTTTCATGTTTGATGTGGAACACGGAATTGCTCTGCACGCAGTCCAGGGGAATCGGGCCTCATCCAGCGGCGAGGGGGTAGTCTCATGGTTTTTCTCGAGTTGCGGCCGGAACCTGGGGTATATTCTCGAGTTACGACGGGGAGGGCCCTTCCAGACACGTGTTTGTTCAGCGACGTCAGGACTCCTGCCTAGGTGCGAGGGACACCTCGGGATTCTCCTCGAGTCTTGGCATGGCAATTGGGACACGTATCCACGTGAGGCGGGAGACCCAGGGTCCCTTTCCACGTGCCACAGGGATCCTGGGACTCCTATCCATTTTCAAGAGGAGTCAGGCATCGTCTCCTTTGGAAGCATTGATCTCTGTGGACCTCTCGAGTTTTCAAAGGATGTGAGGCCTCCGGTCGCGATGAGGCGGAGGACTAGGTCTTTCTATGTGGTCTCCACAGCGGATTCAGACATCCCTTCGTCTTGGGAGATGCAAGACGAGCCTGCATTCAATTCACTGCAGGGATATCCGGCCTTACTTCGAGTCAGAGCATCTCTGTGTCCATTCCACTTGAGGCCACAAACTCAGGGTCCCTCTCACATACCTGTAGCTGAGAGAAGCCTCCTCTTGAGGTGCTTGTGGAAAGTTGGTATTCCTCTTGAGTCGAAGCCAGGGACTAAGCTCTCATCTCGAGTTTATTTGGGGTCCACGGAGAACTTTCGTGTTGCTCCAGTGACCTCAGGATCCCTCTAGACTTGAGACAGTGATCTTGGGGTTTCTCTGGAATGCCATCAAGGAAATCAAGGCTCCTTTCACGTTTGATGTGGAACTCGGAATAGCTCTGCACGCAGTGCAGGGGAATCGGGCCTCATCTCGCGGCGAGGGGGAAGTCTCATGGTTTTTCTCGAGTTGCGGCCAGAACCTGGGGTATATTCTCGAGTTAGGACGGGGAGGGCCCTTCCAGACACGTGTTTGTTCAGCGACGTCAGGACTCCTGCCTAGGTGCGAGGGACACCTCGGGATTCTCCTCGAGTCTTGGCATGGCAATGGGGATGCGTCTCCACGTGAGGCGGGAGACCCAGTGTCCCTTTCCACGTGCCACAGGGATCCTGGGACTCCTATGCTTTTCAAGAAGAGTCAGGCATCATCTCCTTTGGAAGCATTGATCTCCGAAGACCTCTCAAGTTTTCAAAGGATGTGATGCCTCCCGTCTCGATGAGGCGGAGGACTAGGTCTTTCTCTGTCGTCTCCACAGGGGATTCAGACATCCCTTCGTCTTGGGAGATGCAAGACGAGCCTGCATTCAATTCACTGCAGGGATATCCGGCCTTACTTCGAGTCAGAGCATCTCGGTGTCCATTCCACTTGAGGCCACAAACTCAGGGTCCCTCTCACATACCTGTGGCTGCGAGAAGCCTCCTCTTCAGGTGCTTGTGGAAAGTTGGTATTCCTCTTGAGTCGAAGCCAGGGACTAAGCTCTCATCTCGAGTTGATTTGGGGTCCACGGAGCCCTTTCGTTTTGCTCCAGTGACCTCAGGATCCCTCCAGACTTGACACAGTGATCTTGGGTTTTCTCTGGAGTGCCATCAAGGAATTCAAGGCTCCTTTCACGTTTGATGTGGAACACGGAATTGCTCTGCACGCAGTGCAGGGGAATCGGGCCTCATCCAGCGGCGAGGGGGAAGTCTCATGGTTTTTATCCAGTTGCGGTCGGAACCTGGGGTATATTCTCGAGTTTCGACGGGGAGGGCCCTTCCAGACACGTGTTTGTTCAGCAACGTCAGGAATCCTGCCTAGGTGCGAGGGACACCTCGGGATTCTCCTCGAGTCTTTGCATGGTAATTGGGACGCGTTTCCACGTGAGGCGGGAGACCCAGGGTCCCTTTCCACGTGCCACAGGGATCCTGGGACTCCTATCCATTTTCAAGAGGAGTCAGGCATCGTCTCCTTTGAAAGCATTGATCTCCGCGGACCTCTCGAGTTTTCAAAGGATGTGAGGCCTCCGGTCGCGATGAGGCGGAGAACTCGGTATTTCTCTGTGTTCTGCACAGGGGATTCAGACATCCCTTCATCTTCGGAGATGCAAGAAGAGCCTGCATTCACTTCACTGCAGGGATATCCTGCCTTACTTCGAGTCAGAGTATCTCCGTGTCCATTCCACTTGAGGCCACAAACTCAGGGTCCCTCTCACATACCTGAAGCTGAGAGAAGCCTCCTCTTGAGGTGCTTGTGGAAAGTTGGGGTTCCTCTTGAGTCGAAGCCAGGGACTAAGCTCTCATCTCGAGTTGATTTGGGGTCCACGGAGCCCTTTCATGTTGCTCCAGTGACCTCAGGATCCCTCTAGACTTGAGACAGTGATCTTGGGTTTTCTCTGCAGTGCCACCAAGGAAATCAAGGCTCCTTTCACGTTTGATGTGGAACACGGAATTGCTCTGCACGCATGAAGGCGAATTGGGGCTCATTTCGCGGCGAAGGTGAAGTCTCATGGTTTTTCTCGAGTTGTGGCCGGAACCTGGAGTATATTCTCGAGTTACGACGGGGAGGGCCCTTCCAGACACGTGTTTGTTCAGCGACATCAGGACTCCTGCCTAGGTGCGAGGGACACCTCGGGATTCTCCTCGAGTCTTGGCATGGCAATTGGGACGCGTCTCCACGTGAGGCGGGAGACCCAGGGTGCCTTTCCACGTGCCACAGGGATCCTGGGACTCCTATCCATTTTCAAGAGGAGTCAGGCATCGTCTCCTTTGGAAGCATTGATCTCCGCACACCTCTCAAGTTCTCATAGGATGTGAGGCCTCCGGTCGCGATGAGGCTGAGGTCTTGGTCTTTCTCTGTCGTCTCCACAGGGGATTCAGACATCCCTTCGTCTTGGGAGATGCAAGACGAGCCTGCATTGAATTCACTGCAGGGATATCCGGGCTTACTTCGAGTCAGAGCATCTTGGTGTCCTTTCCACTTGTGGCCACAAACTCAGGGTCCCTCTCACATACCTGTAGCTGAGAGAAGCTTCCTCTTGAGGTGCTTGTGAAAAGTTGGTATTCCTCTTGAGTCGAAGCCAGGGACTAAGCTCTCATCTCGAGTTGATTAGGGGTCCACGGAGCCCTTTCGTGTTGTTCCAGTGACCTCAGGATCCCTCTAGACTTGAGACAGTGATCTTGGTTTTTCACTGGAGTCCCATCAAGGAAATAAAGGCTCCTTTCACGTTTGATGTGGAACACGGAATTGCTCTGCACGCAGTGCAGGGGAATCGGGCCTCATCTCGCGGCGAGGGGGAAGTCTCATGGTTTTTCTCGTGTTGCGGCCGGAACCTGGGGTATATTCTCGAGTTACGACGGGGAGGGCCCTTCCAGACACGTGTTTGTTCAGCGAAGTCAGGACTCCTGCCTAGATGCGAGGGACACCTCGGGATTCTCCTCGAGACTTGGCATGGCAATTGGGACGCGTCTCCACGTGAGGCGGGAGACCCAGGGTCGCCTTCCATGTGGACAGGGATCCTGGGACTCCTAACCATTTTCAAGAGGAGTCAGGCATCGTCTCCTTTGGAAGCATTGATCTCCGCGGACCTCTCGAGTTTTCAAAGGATGTGAGGCCTCCGGTCGCGATGAGGCGGAGAACTAGGTCTTTCTCTGT
The DNA here is from genome assembly GCF_033118175.1 of Dama dama. Taxonomy (NCBI): domain Eukaryota; kingdom Metazoa; phylum Chordata; class Mammalia; order Artiodactyla; family Cervidae; genus Dama; species Dama dama. The sequence continues at coordinate 223,370 of NW_026870957.1, forward strand.
GGTCTCCACATGGGATTCAGACATCCCTTCGTATTGGGAGATGCAAGACGAGCTTGCATTCATCTCACTGCAGGGATATCCGGCCTTAATTCGAGTCAGAGCATCTCGGTGTCCATTCCACTTGAGACCACAAACTCAGGGTACCTCTCACATACATGTGGCTGAGAGAAGCCTCCTCTTGAGGTGCTTGTGGAAACTTGGTATTCCTCTTGAGTCGAAGCCAGGGACTAAGCTCTCATCTCGAGTTGATTTGGGGTCCACGGAGCCCTTTCGTGTTGCTCCAGTGACCTCAGGATCCCTCTAGACTTGAGACAGTGATCTTGGGTTTTCTCTGGAGTGCCATCAAGGAAATCAAGGCTCCTTTCACGTTTGATGTGGAACATGGAATTGCTCTGCACGCAGTGCTGGGGAATCGGGCCTCATCTCGCGACGAGGGGGAAGTCTCATGGTTTTTCTCGAGTTGCGGCCGGAACCTGGGGTATATTCTCGAGTTACGACGGGGAGGGCCCTTCCAGACACGTGTTTGTTCAGCGTCGTCAGGACTCCTGCCTAGGTGCCAAGGACACCTCGGGATTCTCCTCGAGTCTTGGCATGGCAATTGGGACGCGTCTCCACGTGAGGGGGGTGACCCAGGGTCCCTTTCCACGTGCCACAGGGATCCTGGGACTCCTATCCATTTTAAAGAGGAGTCAGGCATTGTCTCCTTTGGAAGCATTGATCTCCGCGGACCTCTCGAGTTTTCAAAGGATGTGAGGCCTCCGGTCGCGATGAGGCGGAGAACTAGGTCTTTCTCTGTGGTCTCCACAGGGGATTCAGACATCCCTTCGTCTTGGGAGATGCAAGACGAGCCTGCATTCAATTCACTGCAGGGATATCCGGCCTGACTTCGAGTCAGAGCATCTCGGTGTCCATTCCACTTGAGGCCACAAACTCAGGGTCCCTCTCACATACCTGTAGCTGATAGAAGCCTCCTCTTGAGGTGCTTGTGGAAAGTTGGTATTCCTCGTGAGTCGAAGCCAGGGACTAAGCTATCACCTCGAGTTGATTTGGGGTCCACGGAGCCCTTTCCTGTTGCTCCAGTGACCTCAGGATCCCTCTAGACTTGAGACAGTGATCTTGGGTTTTCTCTGGAGTGCCATCAACGAAATCAAGGCTCCTATCACGTTTGATGTGGAACACGGAATTGCTCTGCACGCAGCACAGAGGAATCGGGCATCATCTCGCGGCGAGGGGGAAGTCTCATGGTTTTTCTCGAGTAGCGGGCGGAACCTGGGGTATATTCTCGAGTTACGACGGGGAGGGCCCTTCCAGACACGTGTTTGTTCAGCGACGTCAGGACTCCTGCCTAGGTGCGAGGGACACCTCGGGATTCTCCTCGAGTCTTGGCATGGCAATTGGGACGCGTCTCCACGTGAGGCGGGAGACCCAGGTTCCCTTTCCACGTGCCACAGGGATCCTGGGACTCCTATCCATTTTCAAGAGAAGTCAGGCATCGTCTCCTTTGGAAGCATTGATCTCCGCGGACCTCTCGAGTTTTCAAAGGATGTGAGGCCTCTGCTCGCGATGAGGCGGAGAACTAGGTCTTTCTCTGTGGTCTCCACAGGGTATTCAGACATCCCTTCGTCTTGGGAGATGCAAGACGAGCCTGCATTCAATTCACTGCAGGGATATCCGGCCTTACTTCGAGTCAGAGCATCTCGGTGTCCATTCCACTTGAGGCCACAAACTGAGGGGCCCTCTCACATACCTGTAGCTGAGAGAAGATTCCTCTTGAGGTGCTTGTGGAAAGTTGGTATTCCTCTTGAGTCGAAGCCAGCGACTAAGCTCTCATCTCGAGTTGATTTGGGGTCCACTGAACCCTTTCTTGTTGCTCCAGTGACCTCAGGATCCCTCTAGACTTGAGACAGTGATCTTGGGTTTTCTTTGGAGTGCCATCAAGGAAATCAAGCCTCCTTTCAAGTTTGATGTGGAACACGGAATTGCTCTGCACGCAGTGCAGGGGAATCGGGCCTCATCTCAAGGCGAGGGGGAAGTCTCATGATTTTTCTCGAGTTGCGGCCGGAACATGGGGTACATTCACAAGTTACTACGGGGAGGGCCCTTCCAGACACGTGTTTGTTCAGCGACGTCAGGACTCCTGCCTAGGTGCGAGGGACACCTCGGGATTCTCCTCGAGTCTTGGCATGGCAATTGCGACGCGTCTCCAGGTGAGGCGGGAGCCCCAGAGTCCCTTTCCACGTGGCACAGAGATCCTGGGACTCCTATCCATTTTCAAGAAGAGTCAGGCATCGTCTCCTTGGGAATCATTGATCTCTGGGGACCTCTTGAATTTTCAAAGGATGTGAGGCCTCCGGTCGCGATGAGGCCGAGAACTAGGTCTTTCTCTGTGGTCTCCACAGGGGATTCAGACATCCCTTCGTATTGGGAGATGCAAGATGAGCTTGCATTCATCTCACTGCAGGGATATCCGGCCTTACTTCGAGTCAGAGCATCTCGGTGTCCATTCCACTTGAGGCCACAAACTCAGGGTACCTCTCACATACATGTGGCTGAGAGAAGCCTCCTCTTGAGGTGCTTGTGGAAACTTGGTATTCCCCTTGAGTCGAAGCCAGGGACTAAGCTCTCATCTCGAGTTGATTTGGGGTCCACGGAGCCCTTTCGCGTTGCTCCAGTCACCTCAGGATCCCTCTAGACTTGAGACAGTGATCTTGGGTTTTCTCTGGAGTGCCATCAAGGAAATCAAGTCTCCTTTCACGTTTGATGTGGAACACGGAATTGCTCTGCATGCAGTGCAGGGGAATCGGGCCTCATCTCGCGGCGAGGGCGAAGTCTCATTGTTTTTCTCGAGTTGCGGCCGGAACATGGGGTGTATTCTCGAGTTACGACGGGGAGGGCCCTTCCAGACACGTGTTTGTTCAGCGACGTCAGGACTCCTGCCTAGGTGCGAGGGACACGTCGGGATTCTCCTCGAGTCTTGGCATGGCAATTTGGACGCGTCTCCACGTGAGGCGGGAGACCCAGGTTCCCTTTCCACGTGCCACAGGGATCCTGGGACTCCTATCCATTTTCGAGAGGAGTCAGGCATCGTCTCCTTTGGAAGCATTGATCTCGGCGGAACTCTCGAGTTCTCAAAGGATGTGAGGCCTCCGGTCGCGATGAGGCGGAGAACTAGGTCTTTCTCTGTGGTCTCCACAGGGGATTCAGACATCCCTTCTTCTTGGGAGATGCAAGACGAGCCTGCATTCAATTCACTGCAGGGATATCCAGCCTTACTTCGAGTCAGAGCATCTTGGTGTCGAATCCACTTGAGGCCACAAACTCAGGGTCCCTCTCACATACCTGTAGCTGAGAGAAGCCTCCTCTTGATGTGCTTGTGGAAAGTTGGTATTCCTCTTTAGTCGAAGCCAGGGACTAAGCTCTCATCTCGAGTTGATTTGGGGTCCACGGAGCCCTTTACTGTTGCTCCAGTGACCTCAGGATCCCTCTAGACTTGAGACAGTGATCTTGGGTTTTCTCTGGAGTGCCATCAAGGAAAGCAAGGCTCCTTTCACGTTTGATGTGGAACACGGAATTGCTCTGCACGCAGTGCAGGGGAATCGGGCCTATCTCGCGGCGAGGGGGAAGTCTCATGGTTTTTCTCGAGTTGCTGCCGGAACCTGGGGTATATTCTCGAGTTACGACGGAGAGGGCCCTTCCAGACACGTGTTTGTTCAGCGACGTCAGCTCTCCTCCCTAGGTGCGAGGGACACCTCGGGATTCTCCTCGAGTCTTGGCATGGCAATTGGGATGCGTCTCCTCGTGAGGCGGGAGACCCAGGGTCCCTTTCCACGTGCCACTGGGATCCTGGGACTCCTATTCATTTTCTAGAGGAGTCAGGCATCGTCTCCTTTGGAAGCATTGATCTCCACGGACCTCTCGAGTTTTCAAAGGATGTGAGGCCTCCGGACGCGATGAGGCGGAGAACTAGGTCTTTCTTGTGGTCTCCACAGGGGATTCAGACATCCCTTCGTCTTGCGAGATGCAAGACGAGGCTGCATTCAATTCACTGCAGGGATATCCGGCCTTACTTCGTGTCAGAGCATCTTGGTGTCCATTCCACTTGAGGCCACAAACTCAGGGTCCCTCTCACATACCTGTAGCTGAGAGAAGCCTCCTCTTGAGGTGCCTGTGGAAAGTTGGTATTCCTCTTGATTCACATCCAGGGACTAAGCTCTCATCTCGAGTTGATTTGGGGTCCACGTAGACCTTTCTTGTTGCTACATTGCCCTCAGGATCCCTCTAGACTTGAGGCAGTGATCTTGGATTTCCTCTGGAGTGTCATCAAGGAAATCAAGGCTCCTTTCACGTTTGATGTGGAATACGGAATTGCTCTGCACGCAGTGCAGGGGAATCGGGCCTCATCTCGCGGCGAGGGGGAAGTCTCATGGTTTTTCTCGAGTTGCGGCCGGAACCTGGGGTATATTATCGAGTTACGACGGGGAGGGCCCTTCCAGACACGTGTTTCTTCAGCGACGTCAGGACACCTGCCTAGGTGCGATGGACACCTCGGGATTCTCCTCGAGTTTTGGCATGGCAATTGGGACGCGTCTCCACGTGAGGCGGGAGACCCAGGGTCCCTTTCCACGTGCCACAGGGATCCTGGGACTCCTATCCATTTTCAAGAAGAGTCAGGCATCGTCTCCTTTGGAAGCATTCATCTCCGCAGACCTCTCGAGTTTTCAAAGGATGTGAGGCCTCCGGTCGCGATGAGGCGGAGGACTAGGTCTTTCTCTGTCGTCTCCACAGGGGATTCAGATATCCCTTCCTCTTGGGAGATGCAAGACGAGCCTGCATTCAATTCACTGCCGGCATATCCGGCCTTACTTCGAGTCAGAGCATCTCGGTGTCCATTCCACTTGAGGCCACAAACTCAGGGTCCCTCTCACATACCTGTAGCTGAGAGAAGCCTCCTCTTGAGGTGCTTGAAGAAACTGGTTTTCCTCTTAAGTCGAAGCCAGGGACTCAGCTCTCATCTCGAGTTGATTTGGGGTCCACGGAGCCCTTTCGTGCTGCTACAGTGGCCTCAGGATCCTTCTCGACTTGAGACAGTGACTTTGGGTTTTCTCTGGAGTGCCATCAAGGAAATCAAAGCTCCTTTCACGTTTGATGTGGAACACGGAATTTCTCTGCACGCAGTGCAGGGGAATCGGGCCTCATCTCGCGGCGAGGGGGAAGTCTCATGGTTTTTCTCGAGTTGCGGCCGGAACCAGGGGTATATTCTCGTGTTATGACAGGGTGGGCCCTTCCAGACACGTGTTTGTTCAGCGATGTGAGGACTCCTGCCTAGGTGCGAGGGACAACTCGGGATTCTCCTCGAGCCTTGGCATGGCAATTGGACGCGTCTCCACGTTAAGTGGAAGACACAGTGTCCCTCTCCACGTGCCACAGGGATCCTGGGCCTCCTATCAATTTTCAAGAGGAGTCAGGCATCGTCTCCTTTGGAAGCATTAATCTCCGCGGACCTCTCGAATTTTCAAAGGATGTGAGGCCTCCGATCGCGATGAGGCGGAGGACTAGGTCTTTCTCTGTGGCCTCCACAGGGGATTCAGACATCCCATCATCTTGGGAGATGCAAGACGAGCCTGCATTCAATTCACTGCAGGGATATCCGGGCTTACTTCGAGTCAGAGCATCTCGGTGTCCATTCCACTTGAGGCCACAAACTCAGGTTCCCTCTCACATACCTGTAGCTGAGAGAAGCCTCCTCTTGAGGTGCTTGTGGAAAGTTAGTATTCCTCTTGAGTCGAAGCCAGGGACTAAGCTCTCATCTCGAGTTGATTTGGGGTCCACGGAGCCCTTTCGTGTTGCTCCAGTGACCTCAGGATCCCTCTAGACTTGAGACAGTGATCTTGGGTTTTCTCTGGAGTGCTTTCAAGGAAATCAAGGCTCCTTTCACGTTTGATGTGTAACACGGAATTGCTGTGAATGCAGTGCAGGGGAATCGGGCCTCATCTCGTGGCGAGGGGGAAGTCTCATGGTTTTTCTCGAGTTGCGGCCGGAACCTGGGGTATATTCTCGAGTTACGACGGGGAGGGCACTTCCAGACACGTGTTTGTTCAGCAACGTCAGGACTCCTGCCTAGGTGCGAGGGATACCTCGGGATTCTCCTTGAGTCTTGGCATGGCAATGGGGACGCGTCTCTACGTGAGGCTTGAGACCCAGGGTCCCTTTCCACGTGCCACAGGGATCCTGGGACTCCTATTCATTTTCTAGAGGAGTCAGGCATCGTCTCCTTTGGAAGCATTGATCTCCACGGACCTCTCGAGTTTTCAAAGGATGTGAGGCCTCCGGACGCGATGAGGCGGAGAACTAGGTCTTTCTTGTGGTCTCCACAGGGGATTCAGACATCCCTTCGTCTTGCGAGATGCAAGACGAGGCTGCATTCAATTCACTGCAGGGATATCCGGCCTTACTTCGTGTCAGAGCATCTTGGTGTCCATTCCACTTGAGGCCACAAACTCAGGGTCCCTCTCACATACCTGTAGCTGAGAGAAGCCTCCTCTTGAGGTGCCTGTGGAAAGTTGGTATTCCTCTTGATTCACATCCAGGGACTAAGCTCTCATCTCGAGTTGATTTGGGGTCCACGTAGACCTTTCTTGTTGCTACATTGCCCTCAGGATCCCTCTAGACTTGAGGCAGTGATCTTGGATTTCCTCTGGAGTGTCATCAAGGAAATCAAGGCTCCTTTCACATTTGATGTGGAACACGGAATTGCTCTGCACCCAGTGCAGGGGAATCGGGCCTCATCTCTCGGCGAGGGGGAAGTCTCATGGATTTTCTCGAGTTGCGGCCGGAACCTCGGGTATATTGTCGAGTTATGACGGGGAGGGCCCTTAAAGATACTGATTTTTCAGTGACGTCAGGACTCCTGCCTAGGTGCGAGGGACACCTCTGGATGCTCCTCGAGTCTGGGCATGGCAATTGGGACGCGTCTCCACGTGAGGCGGGAGACCCAGGATCCCTTTCCACGTACCACAGGGATCCTGGGACTCCTATCAATTTTCAAGTGGAGTCAGGGATCGTCACCTTTGGAAGCATTGACCTCCGCGGACCTCTGGAGTTTTCAAAGGATGTGACGTCCAGTGGCGATGAGGCGGAGAACTAGGTCTTTCTCTGTGGTCTCCACAGGGGATTCAGATATCCCTTCGTCTTGGGAGATGCAATACGAGCCTGCATTCAATTCACTGCAGGGATATCCGGCCTTACTTCGAGTCATGGCATCTCGGTGTCCATTCCACTTGAGGCCACAAACTCAGGGTCCCTCTCACATACCTGTAGCTGAGAGAAGCCTCCTCTTGAGTTGCTTGTGGAAAGTTGGTATTCCTCTTGAGTCGAAGGCAGGGTCTAAGCTCTCATCTCGAGTTGATTTGGGGTCCACGGAGACCTTTCCTGTTGCTCCAGTGACCTCAGGATCCCTCTAGACTTCAGACAGTGATCTTCGGTTTGCTCTGGAGTGCCATCAAGCAAATCAAGGCTCCTTTCACGTTTGATGTGGAACACGCAATTGCTCTGCACGCAGTGCAGGGGAATCGGGCCTCATCTCGCGGCGAGGGGGGAGTCTCATGGTTTTTCTCGAGTTGCGGCCGGAACCTGGGGTATATTCTCGAGTTACGACGGGGAGGGCCCTACCAGACACGTGTTTGTTCAGCGACGTCAGGACTCCTGCCTCGGTGCGAGCGACAACTCGGGATGCTCCTCGAGTCTTGGCATGGCAATTGGGACGCGTCTCCACGTGAGGCAGGAGACCCAGGGTCCCTTTCCAAGTGACACAGGGATCCTGGGACTCCTATCCATTTTCAAGAGGAGTCAGGCATCGCCTCCTTTGGAAGCATTGATCTCCACGGACCTCTCGGGTTTTCAAAGGATGTGAGGCATCCGGTCGCGATGAGGCGGAGAACTAGGTCTTTCCTTGTGGTCTCCACAGGGGATTCAGACATCCCTTCGTCTTGGGAGATGTGAGACGAGCCTGCATTCAATTCACTGCAGGGATATCCGGCCTTACTTCGAGTCAGAGCATCTTGGTGTCCATTCCACTTGAGGCCACAAACTCAGGGTCCCTCTCACATACCTGTAGCTGAGAGAAGCCTCCTCTTGATGTGCTTGTGGAAAGTTGGTATTCCTCTTGAGCCGAAGCCAGGGACTAAGCTCTCATCTCGAGTTGATTTGGGGTCCACGGAGCCCTTTACTGTTGCTCCAGTGACCTCAGGATCCCTCTAGACTTGAGACAGTGATCTTGGGTTTTCTCTGGAGTGCCATCAAGGAAAACAAGGCTCCTTTCACGTTTGATGTGGAACACAGAATTGCTCTGCACGCAGTGCAGGGGAATCTTTCCTCATCTCGCGGTGAGGGGGAAGTCTCATGGTTTTTCTCGAGTTGCGGCCGGAACCTGGTGTATATTCTCGAATTACGACGGGGAGGGCCCTTCCAGACACGTGTTTGTTCAGCGACGTCAGGACTCCTGCCTCGGTGCGAGCGACACCTCGGGATGCTCCTCGAGTCTCGGCATGGCAATTGGGATGCGTCTCCACTTGAGGCGGGAGACCCAGGGTCCCTTTCCAAGTGCCACAGGGATCCTGGGACTCCTATCCATTTTCAAGAGGAGTCAGGCATCGTCTCCTTTGGAAGCATTGATCTCCACGGACCTCTCGAGTTTTCAAAGGATGTGAGGCCTCCGGTCGTGAAGAGGCGGAGAACTAGATCTTTCTCTGTGGTCTCCACAGGGGATTCAGACATCCCTTCGTCTTGGGAGATGCATGACGAGCCTGCATTCAATTCACTGCAGGGATATCCAGCCTTACTTCGAGTCAGAGCATCTCGGTGTCCATTCCACTTGAGGCCACAAACTCAGGGTCCCTCTCACATACCTGTAGCTGAGAGAAGCCTCCTCTTGAGGTCCTTATGGAAAGTTGGTATTCCTCTTGAGTTGAAGCCAGGGACTAAGCTCTCATCTCGAGTTGATTTGGGGTCCACAGAGCCCTTTCGTGTTGCTACAGTGACCTCAGGATCCCTCTAGACTTGAGACAGTGATCTTGGGATTTCTCTGGAGTGCCATCAAGGAAAGCAAGGCTCCTTTCACGTTTGATGTGGAACACGGAATTGCTCTGCACGCAGTGCAGGGGAATCGGGCCTCATCTCGCGGCGAGGGGGAAGTCTCATGTTTTTCTCGAGTTGCTGCCGGAACCTGGGGTATATTCTCGAGTTACGACGGGGGGGTTCCTTTCCAGAAACGTGTTTGTTAAGCGACGTCAGAAACCATGCCTAGGTTCGATGGACACCTCGGTATTCTCCCCGAGGCTTGGCATGGCAATTGGGACGCGTCTCCCCGTGAGGCTGGAGACCCAGGGTCCCTTTCCATGTGCCACAGGGATCCTGGGACTCCTATCCATTTTCAAGAGGAGTCAGGCATCGTCTCCTTTGGAAGCATTGATCTCCGCGGACCTCTCGAATTTTCAAAGGATGTCAGGCCTCCGGTCGCGATGAGGCGGAGAACCAGGTCTTTCTCTGTGGTCTCCACAGGGGATTCAGATATCCCTTTGTCTTGGGAGATGCAAGACAAGCCTGCATTCACTTCACTGCAGGGATATCCGGACTTACTTCGAGTCAGAGCATCTCGGTGTCCATTCCACTTGAGGCCACAAACTCATTGTCCCTCTCACATACCTGTAGCTGAGAGAAGCCTCCTCTTGAGGTGCTTGTGGAAAGTTGGTATTCCTCTTGAGTCGAAGCCAGGGACTAAGCTCTCATCTCGAGTTGATTTGGGGTCCACGGAGCCCTTTCGTGTTGCTCCAGTGACCTCAGGATCCCTCTAGACTTGAGACAGTGATCTTCGGTTTGCTCTGGAGTGCCATCAAGGAAATCAAGGCTCCTTTCACGTTTGATGTGGAATACGCAATTGCTCTGCACGCAGTGCAGGGGAATCGGGCCTCATCTCGCGGCGAGGGGGAAGTCTCATGGTTTTTCTCGAGTTGCGGCCGGAACCTGGGGTATATTCTCGAGTTACGACGGGGAGGGCCCTTCCAGACACGAGTTTGTTCAGCGACGTCAGGACTCCTGCCTCGGTGCGAGCGACACCTCGGGATGCTCCTCGAGTCTTGGCATGGCAATTGGGACGCGTCTCCACGTGAGGCAGGAGACCCAGGGACCCTTTCCAAGTGCCACAGGGATCCTGGGACTCCTATCCATTTTCAAGAGGAGTCAGGCATCGTCTCCTTTGGAAGCATTGATCTCCACGGACTTCTCGAGTTTTCAAAGGATGTGAGGCATCCGGTCGCGATGAGGCGGAGAACTAGGTCTTTCCTTGTGGTCTCCACAGGGGATTCAGACATCCCTTCGTCTTGGGAGATGAGAGACGAGCCTGCATTCAATTCACTGCAGGGATATCCGGCCTTACTTCGAGTCAGAGCATCTCGGTGTCCATTCCACTTGAGGCCACAAACTCAGGGTCCCTCTCACATACCTGTAGCTGAGAGAAGCCTCCTCTTGAGGTGCTTGTGGAAAGTTGGCATTCCTCTTGAGTGGAAGCCAGGGACTAAGCTCTCATCTCCAGTTGATTTGGGGTCCACAGAGCCCTTTCGTGTTGCTACAGTGACCTCAGGATCCCTCTAAACTTGAGACAGTGATCTTGGGTTTTCTCTGGGGTGCCATCAAGGAAATCAAGTCTCCTTTCACGTTTGATGTGGAACACGGAATTGCTCTGCACGCAGTGCAGGGGAATCGGGCCTCATGTCGCGGCGAGGGGGAAGTCTCATGGTTTTTCTCGAGTTGCGGCTGGAACCTGGTTTATATTCTCGAGTTACGACTGTGAGGGCCCTTCCAGACACGTGTTTGTTCAGCGACGTCAGGACTCCTGCCTAGGAGCGAGGGACACCTCGGGATTCTCCTCGAGTCTTGGCATGGCAATTGGGAGGCGTCTCCACGTGAGGCGGGAGACCCAGGGTCCCTTTCCACGTGCCACAGGGATCCTGGGTCTCCTATCCATTTTCAAGAGGAGTCAGGCATCGTCTCCTTTGGAAGCATTGATCTCCATGGACCTCTCGAGTTTTCAAAGAATGCGAGGTTTCCGCTCGTGATGAGGCGGAGAACTCGGTCTTTCTCTGTCATCTCCACAGGGGATTCAGACAGCCCTTCGTCTTGGGAGATGCAAGACGCGCCTGCATTCAATTCACTGCAGGGATATCCGGCCTTACTTCGAGTCAGAGCATCTCGGTGTCCATTCCACTTGAGGCCACAAACTCAGGGTCCCTCTCACATACCTGTAGATGAACGAAGCCTCCTCTTGAGGTGCTTGTGGAAAGTTGGCATTCCACTTTAGTCGTAGCCAGGGACTAAGCTCTCATCTCGAGTTGATTTGGGGTCCACTGAACCCTTTCGTGTTGCTACAGTGACCTCAGGATCCCTCTAGACTTGAGACAGTGATCTTGGGTTTTCTCTGGAGTGCCATCAAGTAAATTAAGTCTCCTTTCACGTTTGATGTGGAACACGGAATTGCTCTGCACGCAGTCCAGGAGAATCGGGCCTCATATCGCAGCAAGGGGGAAATCTCATGGTTTTTCTCGAGTTGCGGCCGGAACCTGGGATATATTCTCGACTTACGTCGGGGAGGTCCCTTCCAGACATGTGTTTGTTTAGCGATGTCAGGACTCCTGCCTAGGAGCGGGGGACACCTTGTGATTCTCCTCGAGTCTTGGCAGGGCAATTGGGAGGCGACTCCACGTGAGGCGGGAGACCCAGGGTCCCTTTCCACGTGCCACAGTGATCCTTGGACTCCTATCCATTTTCAAGAAGAGTCAGGCATCGTCTCCTTTGGAAGCATTGATCTCCGCGGACCTCTCGAGTTTTCAAAGGATGTGAGGCCTCCGCTCGCGATGAGGCGGAGAACTCGGTCTTTCTCTGTCATCTCCACAGCGGATTCAGACATCCCTTCGTCTTGGGAGATGCAAGACGAGCCTGCATTCAATTCACTGCAGGGATATCCGGCCTTACTTCGAGTCAGAGCATCTCGGTGTCCATTCCACTTGAGGCCACAAACTCAGGGTCCCTCAAATATACCTGTATCTGAGAGAAGCCTCCTCTTGAGGTGCTTGTGGAAAGTTGGTATTCCTCTTGAGTCTAAGCCAGGGACTAAGCTCTCATCTCGAGGTGATTTGGGGTCCAAGGAGCCCTTTCCTGTTGGTACAGTAACTCAGGATCCCTCTAGACTTGAGACAGTGATCTTGGGTTTTCTCTGGAGTGCCATCAGGAAATCAGGCTCCTTTCACGTTTGATGTGGAACACGAAATTGCTCTGCATGCAGTGCAGGGGAATCGGGCCTCAACTCGCGACGAGGGGGAAATCTCATGGTTTTTCTCGAGTTGCGGCCCAAACCTGGCGTATATTCTCGAGTTACGACGGGGAGGGCCGTTCCAGACACGTGTTTGTTCAGCGACGTCAGGACTCCTGCCTAGGTGCGAGAGACACCTCGGGATTCTCCTCGAGCCTTTGCATTGCAATTGGGACGCGTCTCCACGTGAGGCGGGAGACCCAGGGTCCCTTTCCACGTGCCACAGATATCCTGGGACTCCTATCCATTTTCAAGAGGAGTCAGGCATCGTCTCCTTTGGAAGCATTGATCTCCTCGGATCCCTCGAGGTTTCAAAGGATGTGAGGCCTCCGGTCGCGAAGAGGCGGATAACCAGGTCTTTCTCTGTGGTCTCCACAGGGGATTCAGACATCCCTTCGTCTTGGGAGATGCAAGACGAGCCTGCATTCAATTCACTGCAGGGATATCCGGCCTTACTTCGAGTCAGAGCATCTCGGTGTCCATTCCACTTGTGGCCACAAACTCAGGGTCCCTCTCACATACCTGTAGCTGAGAGAAGCATCCTCTTGAGGTGCTTGTGGAAAGTTGGTATTCCTCTTGAGTCGAAGCCCGGGACTAAGCTCTCATCTCGAGTTGATTTGCGGTCCATGGAGCCCTTTCGTGTTGCTCCAGTGACCTCAGGATCCCTCTAGACTTGAGACAGTGATCTTGGGTTTTCTCTGGAGTGCCATGAAGGAAATCAAGGCTCCTTTCACGTTTGATGTGCAACACCGAATTGCTCTGCACGCAGTGCAGGGGAATCGGGCCTCATCTCGTAGCGAGGGGGAAGTCTCATGGTTTTTCTCGAGTTGCGGCCGGAACCTGCGGTATATTCTCGAGTAACAACGGGGAGGGCCCTTCCAGACCCGTGTTTGTTCAGCGACGTCAGGACTCCTGCCTAGGTGCGAGGGACACCTCGGGAATCTCCTCGAGTCTTGGCATGGCAATTGGGATGCGTCTCCACGTGAGGCGGGAGACCCAGGGTCCCTTTCCACGTGCCACAGGGATCCTGGGACTCCTATCCATTTTCAAGAGAAGTCAGGCATCGTCTCCTTTGGAAGCATTGATTTCCGCCGACCTCTCGAATTTTCAAAGGATGTGAGGGCTCCGGTCGCGAAGAGGCGGATAACCAGGTCTTTCTCTGTGGTCTCCACAGGGGATTCAGACATCCCTTCGTCTTGGGAGATGCAAGACGAGCCTGCATTCAATTCACTGCAGGGATATCCGGCCTTACTTCGAGTCAGAGCATCTCGGTGTCCATTCCACTTGAGGCCACAAACTCAGGGTCCCACTCACATAGCTGTAGCTGAGAGAAGCCTCCTCTTGACGTGCTTGTGGAAAGTTGGTATTCCTCTTGAGTCGAAGCCAGGGACTAAACTCTCATCTCGTGTTGATTTGGGGTCCACCGAGCCCTTTCGTGTTGCTCCAGTGACCTCAGGATCCTCCTAGACTTGAGACAGTGATCTTGGGTTTTCTCTGGAGTGCCATCAAGGAAATCAAGGCTCCTTTCACGTTTGATGTGGAACACAGAATTGCTCTGCACGCAGTGCAGGGGAATCGGGCCTCATCTCGCGGCAAGGGGGAAGTCTCATGGTTTTTCTTGAGTTGCGGCCGGAACCTGGGGTATAATCTCGAGTTACGACGGTGAGGGCCCTTCAGGACGCGTGTTTGTTCAGCGACGTCAGGACTCCTGCCTATGTGTGAAGGACTCCTCAGGATTCTCCTCGAGTCTTGGCATGGCAATTGGGACGCGTCTCCCCGTGAGGCTGGAGACCCAGTGTCCCTTTCCATGTGCCACAGGGATCCTGGGACTCCTATCCATTTTCAAGAGGAGTCAGGCATCGTCTCCTTTGGAAGCATTGATCTCCGCGGACCTCTCGAATTTTCAAAGGATGTCAGGCCTCCGGTCGCGATGAGGCGGAGAACCAGGTCTTTCTCTGTGGTCTCCACAGGGGATTCAGATATCCCTTTGTCTTGGGAGATGCAAGACGAGCCTGCATTCACTTGACTGCAGGGATATCCGGGTTTACTTCGAGTCAGAGCATCTCGGTGTCCATTCAACTTGAGGCCACAAACTCACGGTCCCTCTCACATACCTGTAGCTGAGAGAAGCCTCCTCTTGAGGTGCTTGTGGAAAGTTGGTATTCCTCTTGAGTCGAAGCCAGGGACTAAGCTCTCATCTCGAGTTGATTTGGGGTCCACGGAGCCCTTTCGTGTTGCTCCAGTGACCTCAGGATCCCTCTAGACTTGAGACAGTGATCTTCGGTTTGCGCTGGAGTGCCATCAAGGAAATCAAGGCTCCTTTCACGTTTGATGTGGAATACGCAATTGCTCTGCAAGCAGTGCAGGGGAATCGGGCCTCATCTCGCGGCGAGGGGGAAGTCTCATGGTTTTTCTCGAGTTGCGGCCGGAACCTGGGGTATATTCTCGAGTTACGACGGGGAGGGCCCTTCCAGACACGTGTTTGTTCAGCGACGTCAGGACTCCTGCCTCGGTGCGAGCGACACCTCGGGATGTTCCTCGAGTCTTGGCATGGCAATTGGGACGCGTCTCCACGTGAGGCAGGAGACCCAGAGTCCCTTTCCAAGTGCCACAGTGATCCTGGGACTCCTATCCATTTTCAAGAGGAGTCAGGCATCGTCTCCTTTGGAAGCATTGATCTCCACGGACCTCTCGAGTTTTCAAAGGATGTGAGGCATCCAGTCGCGATGAGGCGGAGAACTAGGTCTTTCCTTGTGGTCTCCACAGGGGATTCAGACATCCCTTCGTCTTGGGAGATGCGAGACGAGCCTGCATTCAATTCACTGCAGGGATATCCGGCCTTACTTCGAGTCAGAGCATCTCGGTGTCCATTCCACTTGAGGCCACAAACTCAGGGTCCCTCTCACATACCTGTAGCTGAGAGAAGCCTCCTCTTGATGTGCTTGTGGAAAGTTGGTATTCCTCTTGAGTCGAAGCCAGGGACTAAGCTCTCATCTCGAGTTGATTTGGGGTCCACGGAGCCCTTTCCTGTTGCTCCAGTGACCTCAGGATCCCTCTAGACTTGAGACAGTGATCTTGGGTTTTCTCTGGAGTGCCATCAAGGAAATCAAGGCTCCTTTCACTTTTGATGTGGAACACGGAATTGCTCTGCACGCAGTGCAGGGGAATCGGGCCTCATCTCGCGGCGAGGGGGAAGTCTCATGGTTTTTCTCGAGTTGCGGCCGGAACCTGGGGTATATTCTCGAATTACGACGGGGAGGGCCCTTCCAGACACTTGTTTGTTCAGCGACGTCAGCACTCCTGCCTAGGTGTGAGGAACACCTCGGGATTCTCCTCGAGTCTTGGCATGGCAATTGGGACGCGTCTCCACCTGAGGCGGGAGCCCCAGGATCCCTTTCCACGTGCCACAGTGATCCGGGGACTCCTATCCATTTTCAAGAGGAGTCAGGCATCGTCTCCTTTGGAAGCATTGATCTCCGCTGACCTCTCGAGTTTTCAAAGGATGTGAGGCCTCCGGTCACGATGAGGCGGAGAACGTGGTCTTTCTCTGTGGTCTCCACAGGGGATTCAGACAACCCTTCGTCTTGGGAGATGCAAGCCGACCCTGCATTCAATTCACTGCAGGGATATCCGGCCTTACTTCGAGTCAGAGCATCTCGGTGTCCATTCCACTTGAGGCCACAAACTCAGGGTCCCTCTCACATACCTGTAGCTGAGAGAAGCCTCCTCTTGAGGTGCTTGTGGAAAGGTGGCATTCCTCTTGAGTGGAAGCCAGGGACTAAGCTCTCATCTCGAGTTGATTTGGGGTCCACGGAGCCCTTTCGTGTTGCTACAGTGACCTCAGGATCCCTCTAGACTTGAGACAGTAATCTTGGGTTTTCTCTGGAGTGCCATCAAGGAAATCAAGTCTCCTTTCACGTTTGATGTGGAACACGTAATTGCTCTGCACGCAGTTCAGGGGAATCGGGCCTCATGTCGCGGCGAGTGGGAAGTCTCATGGTTTTTCTCGAGTTGCGGCTGGAACCTGGTTTATATTCTCGAGTTACGACGGTGAGGGCCCTTCCAGACACGTGTTTGTTCAGCGACGTCAGGACTCCTGCCTAGGAGCGAGGGACACCTCGGGATTCTCCTCGAGTCTTGGCATGGCAATTGGGAGGCGTCTCCACGTGAGGCGGGAGACCCAGGGTCCCTTTCCACGTGCCACAGGGATCCTGGGTCTCCTATCCAGTTTCAAGAGGAGTCAGGCATCGTGTCCTTTGGAAGCATTGATCTCCACGGACCTCTCGAGTTTTCAAAGAATGCGAGGCCTCCGCTCGTGATGAGGCGGAGAACTCGGTCTTTCTCTGTCATCTCCACAGGGGATTCAGGCAGCCCTTCGTCTTGGGAGATGCAAGACGCGCCTGCATTCAATTCACTGCAGGGATATCCGGCCTTACTTCGAGTCAGAGCATCTCGGTGTCCATTCCACTTGAGGCCACAAACTCAGGGTCCCTCTCACATACCTGTAGCTGAGAGAAGCCTCCTCTTGAGGTGCTTGTGGAAAGTTGGCATTCCTCTTTAGTCGTAGCCAGGGACTAAGCTCTCATCTCCAGTTGATTTGGGGTCCACGGAGCCCTTTCGTGTTGCTACAGTGACCTCAGGATCCCTCTAGACTTGAGACAGTGATCTTGGGTTTTCTCTGGAGTGCCATCAAGTAAATTAAGTCTCCTTTCACGTTTGATGTGGAACACCGAATTGCTCTGCACGCAGTCCAGGGGAATCGGGCCTCATATCGCAGTAAGGGGGAAATCTCATGGTTTTTCTCTAGTTGCGGCCGGAACCTGGGATATATTCTCGACTTACGTCGGGGAGGTCCCTTCCAGACATGTGTTTGTTTAGCGATGTCAGGACTCCTGCCTAGGAGCGAGGGACACCTTGGGATTCTCCTCGAGTCTTGGCAGGGCATTTGGGAGGCGACTCCACGTGAGGCGGGAGACCCAGGGTCCCTTTCCACGTGCCACAGTGATCCTTGGACTCCTATCCATTTTCAAGAGGAGTCAGGCATCGTCTTCTTTGGAAGCATTGATCTCCGCGGACCTCTCGAGTTTTCAAAGGATGTGAGGCCTACGCTCGCGATGAGGCGGAGAACTCGGTCTTTCTCTGTCATCTCCACAGCGGATTCAGACATCCCTTCGTCTTGGGAGATGCAAGACGAGCCTGCATTCAATTCACTGCAGGGATATCCGGCCTTACTTCGAGTCAGAGCATCTCCGTGTCCATTCCACTTGAGGCCACAAACTCAGGGTCCCTCAAATATACCTGTATCTGAGAGAAGCCTCCTCTTGAGGTGCTTGTGGAAAGTTGGTATTCCTCTTCAGTCTAAGCCAGGGACTAAGCTCTCATCTCGAGGTGATTTGGGGTCCAAGGAGCCCTTTCCTGTTGGTACAGTGACCTCAGGATCCCTCTAGACTTGAGACAGTGATCTTGGGTTTTCTCTGGGGTGCCATCAGGAAATCAGGCTCCTTTCACGTTTGATGTGGAACACGGAATTGCTCTGCATGCAGTGCAGGGGAATCGGGCCTCAACTCGCGGCGAGGGGGAAATCTCCTGGTTTTTCTCGAGTTGCGGCCGGAACCTGGGGTATATTCTCGAGTTACGACGGGGAGGGCCCTTCCAGACACGTGTTTGTTCAGCGACGTCAGGACTCCTGCCTAGGTGCGAGGGACACCTCGGGATTCTCCTCGAGTCTTGGCATGGCAATTGGGACGCGTCTCCACGTGAGGCGGGAGACCCAGGGACCCTTTCCACGTGCCACAGGGATTCTGGGACTCCTATCCATTTTCAAGAGGAGTCAGGCATCGTCTCCTTTGGAAGCATTGATCTCCGCGGACTTCTCGAATTTTCAAAGGATGTGATGCCTCCGGTCTCGATGAGGCGGAGGACTAGGTCTTTCTCTGTCGTCTCCACAGGGGATTCAGACATCCCTTCGTCTTGGGAGATGCAGGCCGAGCCTCCATTCAATTCACTGCAGGGATATCCGGCCTTACTTCGAGTCAGAGCATCTCGGTGTCCATTCCTCTTGAGGCCACAAACTCAGGGTCCCTCTCACAATCCTGTTGCTGCAAGAAGTCTCCACTTCAGTTGCTTGTGGAAAGTTGGTATTCCTCTTGAGTCGAAGCCAGGGACTAAGCTCTCATCTCGAGTTGATTTGGGGTCCACGGAGCCCTTTCGTGTTACTCCAGTGACCTCAGGATCCCTCTAGACTTGAGACAGTGATCTTGGGTTTTCTCTGTAGTGCCATCAAGGAAATCAAGGCTCCTTTCACGTTTGATGTGGAACACGGAATTGCTCTGCACGCAGTGCAGGGGAATCGGGCCTAATCTCGCGGCGAGGGGGAAGTCTCATGCTTTTTCTCGAGTTGCGGCCGGAACCTGGTGTATATTCTCGAGTTTCGACGGGGAGGGCCCTTCCAGACACGTGTTTGTTCAGCGACGTCAGGACTCCTGCCTAGGTGCGAGAGACACCTCGGGATTCTCCTCGAGCCTTTGCATTGCAATTGGGACGCGTCTCCACGTGAGGCGGGAGACCCAGTGTCCCTTTCCACGTGCCACAGATATCCTGGGACTCCTATCCATTTTCAAGAGGAGTCAGGCATCGTCTCCTTCGGAAGTATTGATCTCAGCGGACCTCTCGAGTGTTGAAAGGATATGAGGCCTCCGGTCGCGATGAGGCGGAGGACTAGGTCTTTTTCTGTGGTCTCCACAGGGGATTCAGACAACCCTTCGTCTTGGGAGATGCAAGACGAGCCTGCATTCAATTCACTGCAGGGATATCCGGCCTTACTTCGAGTCAGAGCATCTCGGTGTCCGTTCCACTTGAGGCCACAAACTCAGGGTCCCTCTCACATACCTGTAGCTGAGAGAAGCCTCCTCTTGAGGTGCTTGTGGAAGTTGGCATTCCTCTTGAGTCGAAGCCAGGGACTAATCTCTCATCTCGAGTTGATTTGGGGTCCACGGAGCCCTTTCGTGTTGCTACATTGACCTCAGGATCCCTCTAGAGTTGAGACAGTGATCTTTGGTTTTCTCTTGAGTGCCATCAAGAAAATCAAGGCTCCTTTCACGTTTGATATGGAACACGCAATTGCTCTGCACGCAGTGCAGGGGAATCGGGCCTCATCTCGCGGCGAGGGGGAAGTCTCATGGTTTTTCTCGAGTTGCGGCCGGAACCTGGGGTATATTCTCGAGTTACCACGGGGAGGGGCCTTCCAGACACGTGTTTGTTCAGTGACGTCAGGACTCCTGCCTAGGTGCAAGGGACACCTCGGGATTCTCCTCGAGTCTTGGCATGGCAATTGGGACGCGTCTCCACGTGAGGCGGGAGACCCAGGGTCCCTTTCCTTGTGCCACAGGGATCCTGCGACTCCTATCCATTTTCAAGAGGAGTCAGGCATCGTCTCCTTTGGAAGCATTGATCTCCGCAGACCTCTCGAGTTTTCAAAGGACGTGAGGCCTCCGGTCGCAATGAGGCGGAGAACTTGGTCTTTCTCTGTGGTCTCCACAGGGGATTCAGACATCCCTTCGTCTTGGGAGATGCAAGACGAGCCTGCATTCAATTCACTGCAGGGATATCCGGCCTTACTTCGAGTCAGAGCATTTCGGTGTCCATTCCACTTGAGGCCACAAACTCAGGGTCCCTCTCACATACCTGTAGCTGAGAGAAGCCTCCTCTTGAGGTGCTTGTGGAAAGTTGGTATTCCTCTTGAGTCGAAGCCAGGGACTAAGCTCTCATCTCGAGTTGATTTGTGGTCCACGGAGCCCTTCGTGTTGCTACATTGACCTCAGGATCCCTCTAGACTTGAGACAGTGATCTTGCATTTTCTCTGGAGTGCCATCAAGGAAATCAAGGCTCCTTTCACGTATGATGTGGAACACGGAATTGCTCTGCAGGCAGTGCAGGGGAATCGGGCCTCATCTCAGGGCGAGGGGGAAGTCTCATGGTTTTTCTCGAGTTGTGGCCGGAACCTGGGGTGTATTCTCGAGTTACGACGGATGAGGGCCCTTCCAGACATGTGTTTGTTCAGCGACGTCATGACTCCTGCCTAGGTGCGAGGGACACCTCGGGATTCTCCTCTAGTCTTGCCATGGCAATTGGGACGCGTCTCCACGTGAGGTGAGAGACCCAGGGCCCCTTTCCACGTGCCCCAGGGATCCTGGGACTCCTATCCACTTTCAAGAGGAGTCAGGCATCGTCTCCTTTGGAAGCATTGATCTCCGCGGACCTCTCGAGTTTTCAAAGGATGTGAGATCCTTCGGTCTCGATGAGGCGGAGAACTAGGTCTTTCTCTGTGGTATCCACATGGATTCAGACATGCCTTCGTCTTTGGAGATGCAAGACGAGCCTGCATTCAATTCACTGCAGGGATATCCGGCCTTACTTCGAGTCAGAGCATCTCGGTGTCCAATCCACTTGAGGCCACAAACTCAGGGTCCCTCTCACATACCTGTAGCTGAGAGAAGCCTCCTCTTGAGGTGCTTGTGGAAAGTTGGTATTCCTCTTGAGTCGAAGCCAGGGACTAAGCTCTCATCTCGAGTTGATTTGGGGTCCACGGAGCCCTTTCGTTTTGCTCCTGTGACCTCAAGATCCCTCTAGACTTGAGACAGTGATCTTGGGTTTCTCTGGAGTGCAATCAAGGAAATCAAGCCTCCTTTCACGTTTGATTTGTCACACGGAATTGCTCTGCACGCAGTGCAGGGGAATTGGGCCTCATCTCGCAGAGAGGGGGAAGTCTCATGGTTTTTCTCGAGTTGCGGCCGGAACCTGGGGTATATTCTCGAGTTACGACGGGGAGGGCACTTCCAGACATGTGTTTGTTCAGCGACGTCAGGAAACCTGCCTAGGTGCGAGGGACACCTCGGGATTCTCCTCGAGTCTTGGCATGGCAATTGGGACGCCTCTCAATGTGAGGCGGGAGACCCAGGGTCCCTTTCCACGTACCACAGGGATCCTGGCACTCCTATCCATTTTCAAGAGGAGTCAGGCATCGTTTCCTTTGAAAGCACTGATCTCCGCGGACCTCTCGAGTTTTCAAAGGATGTGAGGCCTCCGGTCGCGATGAGGTGGAGAACTAGATCTTTCTCTGTGGTCTCCACAGGGGATTCAGACATCCCTTCGTCTTGGGAGATGCAAGACGAGCCTGCATTCAATTCACTGCAGGCATATCTGGCATTACGTCGAGTCAGGGCATCTCGGTGTCCATTCCACTGGAGGCCACAAACACAGGGTCCCTCTCACATACCTGTAGCTGAGAGAAGCCTCCTCTTGAGGTGCTTGTTGAAAGTTGGTATTCCTCTTGAGTTGAAGCCAGGGACTAAGCTCTCATCTCGAGTTGATTTGGGGTCCACGGAGCCCTTTCGTGTTGCTCCAGTGACCTCAGGATCCCTCTAGACTTGAGTCAGTGATCTTGGGTTTTCTATGGAGTGCAATCAAGGAAATCAAGGCTCCTTTTACTTTTGATGTGGAACTCGGATTTGCACTGCAAGCAGTGCAGGGGAATCGGGCCTCATCTCGCGGCGAGGGGGAAGGCTCATGGTTTTTCTCGAGTTGCGGCCGGAACCTGGGGTATATTCTCGAGTTACGACGGGGAGGGCCCTTCCAGACACGGGTTTGTTCAGCGACGTCAGGACTCCTGCCTAGGTGCGAGGGACACCTCGGGATTCTCCTCGAGTCTTGGCAGGGCAATTGGGACGCGTCTCCACGTGAGGCGGGAGACCCAGGTTCCCTTTCCACGTGTCACAGGGATCCTGGGACACCTATCCATTTTCAAGAGGAGTCAGGCATCGTCTCCTTTGGAAGCACTGATCTCCGCGTACCACTCGAGTTTTCAAAGGATGTGAGGCCTCCGGTCGCGATGAGGCGGAGGACTAGGTCTTTCTCTGTGGTCTCCACAGGGGATTCAGACATCCCTTCGTCTTGGGAGATGCAAGATGAGCCTGCATTCAATTCACTGAAGGGATATCCAGCCTTACTTCGAGTCAGAGCATCTCGGTGTCCATTCCACTTGACGCCACAAACTCAGGGTCCTCTCACATACCTGTAGTTGAGAGAAGCCTCCTCTTGAGGTGTTTGTGGAAAGTTGGTATTCCTCTTGAGTCGAAACCAGGGACTAGGCTCTCATCTCGAGTTGATTTTGGGTGCATGGAGCCCTTTCGTGTTACTCCAGTGACCTCAGGATCCCTCTAGACTTGAGACAGTGTTCTTGGGTTTTCTCTGGAGTGCCATCAAGGAAATCAAGGCTCCTATCACGTTTGATGTGGATCACGGAATTGCTCTGCACGCAGTGCAGGGGAATCGGGCCTCATCTTACGGCGAGGGGGAAGTCTCATGGTTTTTCTCGAGTTCCGGCCGGAAGCTGGGGTATATTCTGAAGTTACGACGGGGAGGTCCCTTCAAGACACGTGTTTGTTCAGGGACGTCAGGACTCCTGCCTAGGTGCGAGGGACACCTCGGGATTCTCCTCGAGTCTTGGCATGGCAATTGGGACGCGTCTCCACGTGAGGCGGGAGACACAGTGTCCCTTTCCACGTGCCAAAGGGATCCTGGGACTCCTATCCATTTTCAAGAGGAGTAAGGCATCGGCTCCTTTGGAAGCATTGATCTCCGTGGACCTCTCGAGTTTTCAAAGGATGTGAGGCCTCCGGTCGCCATGAGGCGGAGGACTAGGTCTTTCTCTGTCGTCTCCACAGGGGATTCAGACATCCCTTCGTCTTGGGAGATGCAAGACGAGCCTGCATTCAATTCACTGCAGGGATATCCGGCCTTACTTCGAGTCAGAGCATCTCGGTGTCCATTCCACTTGAGGCCACAAACTCAGGGTCCCTCTCACATACCTGTAGCTGAGAGAAGCCTCCTCTTGAGGTGCTTGTGGAAAGTTGGTATTCCTCTTGAGTCGAAGCCAGGGACGAAGCTCTCAACTCAAGTTGATTTGGGGTCCACGGAGCCCTTTCGTGTTGCTCCAGTGACCTCAGGATCCCTCTAGACTTGAGACAGTGACTTTGGGTTTTCTCTGGAGTGCCATCAAGGAAATCCAGGCTCCTTTCACGTTTGATGTGGAACACGGAATTGCTCTGCACGCAGTGCAGTGGAATCGGGCCTCATCTCGCGGCGAGGGGTAAGTCTCATGGTTTTTCTCGAGTTGCGGCCGGAACCTGGGGTATATTCTCGAGTTACGACGGGGAGGGCCCCTCCAGACACGTGTTTGTTCAGCGACGTCAGGACTCCTGCCTAGGTGCGAGGGACACATCGGGATTCTCCTCGAGTCTTGGCATGGCAATTGGGACGCGTCTCCACATGAGGCGGGAGACCCAGGGTCCCTTTCCACGTGCCACAGGGATCCTGGGACTCCTATCCATTTTCAAGAGGAGTCAGGCATCGTCTCCTTTGCAAGCATAGATTTCCGCATACCTCTCGAGTTTTCAAAGAATGTGAGGCCTCCGGTCGCGATGAGGCGGAAATCTAGGTCTTTCTCTGTGGTCTCCACAGGGTATTCAGACATCCCTTCATCTTGGGAGATGCAAGACGAGCCTGCATTCACTTCACTGTTTGGATATCCGGCCTTACTTCGAGTCAGAGCATCACAGAGTCCATTTCACTTGAGGCCACAAATTCAGGGTCCCTCTCACATACCTGTAGGTGAGAGAAGCCTCCTCTTGAGGTGCTTGTGGAAAGTTGGTATTCCTCTTGAGTCGAAGCCAGGGACAAAGCTCTCATCTCGAGTTGATTTGGGGTCCATGGAGCCCTTTCGTGTTGCTCCAGTGACCTCAGGATCCCTCTAGACTTGAGACAGTGATCTTGGGTTTTCTCTGGAGTGCCATCAAGGAAATCAAGGCTTCTTTCACGTTTGATGTGGAACACGGAATTGCTCTGCACGCAGTGCTAGGGTATCGGGCCTCATCTCGCGGCGAGGGGGAATTCTCACGGTTTCTCTCGAGTTGCGGCCGGAACCTGCGGTATATTCTCGAGTTACGACTTGGAGGGCCCCTCCAGACACGTGTTTGTTCAGCGACGTCAGGACTCCTGCCTAGGTGCGAGGGACACCTCGGGATTCTCCTCGAGTCTTGGCATGGCAATTGGAACGCGTCTCCACGTGAGGCGGGAGACCCAGTGTCCCTTTCTACGTGCCACAGGGATCCTGGGACTCCTATCCATTTTCAAGAGTAGTCAGGCATCGTCTCTTTGGAAGCATTGATCACCGCGGACCTCTTGAGTTTTCAAAGGATGTGAGGCCTCCGGTCGCATTGAGGCGGAGGACTAGGTCTTTCTCTGTGGTCTCCACAGGGGATTCAGACAACCCTTCGTCTTGGGAGATGTAAGACGAGCCTGCATTCAATTCACTGCAGGGATATCCGGCCTTACTTCGAGTCAGAGCATCTCGGTGTCCATTCCACTTTAGGCCACAAACTCAGGGTCCCTCTCACATACCTGTAGTTGAGAGAAGCCTCCTCTTGAGGTGTTTGTGGAAAGTTGGTATTCCTCTGGAGTCGAAGCCAGGGACTAAGCTCTCATCTCGAGTTGATTTGGGGTCCATGGAGCCCTTTCGAGTTGCTCCAGTGACCTCAGCATCCCTCTAGATGATACAGTGATCTTGGGTTTTCCCTGGAGTGCCATCAAGGAAATCAAGGCTCCTTTCACGTTTGATGTGGAACACGGAATTGCTCTGCACGCAGTGCAGGGGAATCGGTCCTCATCTCGCGGCGAGGGGGAAGTCTCATGGTGTTTCTCGAGTTGCGGCCGGAACCTGGGGTATATTCTCGAGTTACGACGGGGAGGGCCCCTCCACACACGTGTTTGTTCAGCAACGTCAGGACTCCTGCCTAGGTGCGAGGGACACCTCGGTATTCTCCTCGAATCTTGGCATGGCAATAGGGACGTATCTCCACGGGAGGCGGGAGACCCAGGGGCCCTTTAAACGTGCCAAAGGGATCCTGGGACTCCTATCCATTTTCAACAGGAGTCAGGCATCGTCTCCTTTGGAAGCATTGATCTCCGCGGACCTCTCGAGTTTTCAAAGGATGTGAGGCCTCCGGTCGTGATGAGGCGGAGGACTAGGTCTTTCTCTGTCGTCTCCACAGGGGATTCAGACATCCCTTCGTCTTGGGAGATGCAAGCCGAGCCCTCATTCAATTCACTGCAGGGATATCCGGCCTTACTTCTAGTCAGAGCATCTCGGTGTCCTTTCCACTTGAGGCCACAAACTCAGGGTCCCTCTCACATACCTGTAGCTGAGAGAAGCCTCCTCTTGAGGTGCTTGTGGAAAGTTGGTCTTCCTCTTGAGTCTAAGCCAGGGACTAAGCTCTCATCTCGAGTTGATTTGGGGTCCACAGAGCCCTTTCGTGTTGCTCCAGTGACCTCAGGATCACTCTAGACTTGAGACAGTGATCTTGGGTTTTCTCTGGAGTGCCATCAAGGAAATCAAGGCTCCTTTCACGTTTGATGTGGAACACGGAATTGCTCTGCACGCAGTGCTAGGGTATCGGGCCTCATCTCGCGGCGAGGGGGAATTCTCATGGTTTCTCTCGAGTTGCGGCCGGAACCTGGGGTATATTCTCGAGTTAAGACTTGGAGGGCCCCTCCAGACACGTGTTTGTTCAGCGACGTCAGGACTCCTGCCTAGGTGCGAGGGACACCTCGGGATTCTCCTCGAGTCTTGGCATGGCAATTGGGACGCGTCTCCACGTGAGGCGGGAGACCCAGGGTCCCTTCCCACGTGCCACAGGGATCCTGGGACTCCTATCCATTTTCAAGAGGAGTCAGGCATCGTCTCCTTTGGAAGCATTGATCTCCGCGGACCTCTCGAGTTTTCAAAGGATGTGAGGCCTCCGGTCGCGATGAGGCGGAGAATTAGGTCTTTCTCTGTGGTCTCCACAGGGGATTCAGACATCCCTTCGTCTTGGGAGATGCAAGACGAGCCTGCATTCCATTCACTACAGGGATATCCGGCCTTACTTCGAGTCACAGCATCTCGGTGTCCATTCCACTTGAGGCCACAAACTCAGGGGTCCTCTCACATACCTGTAGCTGAGAGAAGCCTCCCCATGAGGTAGTAGTGGAAAGTTGGTATTCCTCTTGAGTCGAAGCCAGGGACTAAGCTCTCATCTCGAGTTGATTTGGGGACCACGGAGCCCTTTCTTGTTGCTCCAGTGACCTCAGAATCCCTCTAGACTTTCGACAGTGACCTTGGGTTTTCTCTGGAGTGCCATCAAGGAAATCAAGGCTCTTTCACGTTTGATGTGGAACACGGAATTGCTCTGCACGCAGTGCTGGGGAATCGGGCCTCATCTCACGGCGAGGGGGAAGTCTCATGGTTTTTCTCGAGTTCCGGCCGGAACCTGGGGTATATTCTCAAGTTACGACGGGGAGGGCCCTTCCAGACACGTGTTTGTTCAGCGACGTCAGGACTCCTGCCTAGGTGCAAGGGACACCTCGGGATTCTCCTTGAGTCTTGGCATGGCAATTGGGACGTGTCTCCACGTGAGGCGGGAGACCCAGGGTCCCTTTTCACGTGCCACAGGGATCCTGGGACTCCTATCCATTTTCAAGAAGAGTCAGGCATCATCTCGTTTGGAACCATTGATCTCCGCAGACCTCTCGAGTTTTCAAAGGATATGAGGCCTCCGGTCCCGATGAGGCGGAGGATTTGGTCTTTCTCTGTCGTCTCCACAGGAGATTCAGACATACCTTCGTCTTGGGAGATGCAAGACGAGCCTGCATTCAATTCATTGTTGGGATATCCGGCCTTACTTCGAGTCATAGCAACTCGGTGTCCATTCCACTTGAGGCCACAAACTCAGGGTCCCTCTCACATACCTGTAGCTGAGAGAAGCCTCCTCTTGAGGTGCTTGTGGAAAGTTGGTATTTCTCTTGAGTCGAAGCCAGGGACTAAGCTCTCATCTCGAGTTGATTTGGGGTCCACGGAGCCCTTTCTTGTTGCTCCAGTGACCTCAGCATCCCTCTAGACTTGAGACAGTGATCTTGGGTTTTCTCTGGAATGCCATCAAGGAAATCAAGGCTCCTTTCACGTTTAATGTGGAACACGGAATTGCTCTGCACGCAGTGCAGGGGAATCGGGCCTCATGTCGCGGCGAGGGGGAAGTCTCATGGTTTTTCTCGAGTTGCGGCCAGAACCTGGGGTATATTCTCGAGTTACGACGGGGAGGGCCCTTCCAGACACGTGTTTGTTCAGCGACGTCAGGACTCCTGCCTAGTTGCGAGGGACACCTCGGTATTCTCCTCGAGTCTTGGCATGGCAATTGGGACGCGTCTCCACGTGAGGCGGGAGACCCAGGGTCCCTTTCCACGTGCCACAGGGATCCTGGGACTCCTATCCATTTTCAAGAGGAGTCAGGCATCGTCTCCTTTGGAAGCATTGATCTCCGTGGACCTCTCGATTTTTCAAAGAATGTGAGGCCTCCGGTCGCGATGAGGCGGAGAACTAGGTCTTTCTCTGTGGTCTCCACAGGGGATTCAGACATCCCTTCGTCTTGGGAGATGCAAGACGAGCCTGCATTCAACTCACTGCAGGGATATCTGGCCTTACTTCGAGTCAGAGCATCTCGGTGTCCATTCCACTTGAGGCCACAAACTCTGGGTCCCTCTCACATACCTGTAGCTGAGAGAAGGCTCCTCTTGAGGTGCTTGTGGAAACTTGGTATTCCTCTTGAGTCGAAGCCAGGGACTAAGCTCTCCTCTCGAGTTGATTTGGGGTCCACGGAGCACTTTCGTGTTGTTCCAGTGACCTCAGGATCCCTCTAGACTTGAGACAGTGATCTTGGGTTTTCTCTGGAGTGCCATCAAGGAAATCAAGGCTCCTTTCACGTTTGATTTGGAACACGAAATGGCTCTGCATGCAATGCAGGGGAATTGGGCCTCATCTCGCGTCAAGGGGGATGTCTCATGGTTTTTTTCGAGTTGCGGCCGGAACCTGGGGTATATTCTCGAGTTACGACGGGGTGGGCCCTTCCAGACACGTGTTTGTTCAGCGACGTCAGGACTCCTGCCTAGGTGCGAGGGACACCTTGGGATTCTCCTCGAGTCTTGGCATGGCATTTGGGACGCGTCTCCACGTGAGGCGGGAGACCCAGGGTCCCTTCCCACGTGCCACAGGGATCCTGGGACTCCTATCCATTTTCAAGAGGAGTCAGGCATCGTCTCCTTTGGAAGCATTGATCTCCGCGGACCTCTCGCGTTTTCAAAGGATGTGAGGCCTCCGCTCGCGATGAGGCGGAGAATTAGGTCTTTCTCTGTGGTTTCCACAGGGGATTCAGTCATCCCTTCGTCTTGGGAGATGCAAGACGAGCCTGCATTCAATTCACTACAGGGATATACGGCCTTACTTCGAGTCAGAGCATCTCGGTGTCCATTCCACTTGAGGCCACAAACTCAGGGGCCCTCTCACATACCTGTAGCTGAGAGAAGCCTCCTCTTGAGGTGCTTGTGGAAAGTTGGTATTCCTCTTGAGTCGAAGCCAGGGAGTAAGCTCTCATCTCGAGTTAATTTGGGGTCCAGGGAGCCCTTTCTTGTTGCTACAGTGACCTCACGATCTCTCTAGACTTGAGACAGTGATCTTGGGTTTTCTCTGGAGTGCCATCAAGTAAATCAAGGCTCCTTTCACTTTTGATATGGAATACGGAATTGCTCTGCACGCAGGGCAGGGGAATCGGGCCTCATCTCGCGGCGATGGGGAAGTCTCATGGTTTTTCTCGAGTTGCGGCCGGAACCTGGGGTATATTCTCGAGTTACGACGGGGAGGGCCCTTCCAGACACGTGTTTGTTCAGCGACGTCAGGACTCCTGCCTAGGTGCGAGGGACACATCGGGATTCTCCTCGAGTCTTGGCATGGCAACCTGGATGCGTCTCCACGTGAGGCGGGAGACCCAGGGTCCCTTTCCACGTGCCACAGCGATCCTGGGACTCCTATCCATTTTCAAGAGGAGTCAGGCATCGTCTCCTTTGGAAGCATTGATCTCCGCGGACCTCTCGAGTTTTCAAAGGATGTGAGGCCTCCGGTCGCGATGAGGCGGAGAACTAGGTCTTTCACTGTGGTCTCCACAGGGGATTCAGACATCCCTTCGTCTTGGGAGATGCAAGACGAGCCTGCATTCAATTCACTGCAGAGATATCGGGCTTTACTTCGAGTCAGAGCATCTCGGTGTCCATTGCACTTGAGGCCACAAACTCAGGGTCCCTCTCACATACCTGTAGCTGAGAGAAGCCTCCTCTTGAGGTGCTTGTGGAAAGTTGGTATTCCTCTTGAGTCGAAGCCAGGGACTAACCTCTCATCTCGAGTGGATTTGGGGTCCACGGAGCCCTTTCGTGTTGCTCCAGTGACCTCAGGATCCCTCTAGACTAGAGACAGTGGACTTGGGTTTTCTCTGGAGTGCCATCAAGGAAATCAAGGCTCCTTTCACGTTTGATGTGGAACAAGGAATTGCTCTGCATGCATTGCAGGGGAATCGGGCCTCAACTCGCGGCGAGGGGGATGTCTCATGGTTTTTCTCGAGTTGTGGCCAGAACCTGGGGTATATTCTCGAGTTACGACGGGGAGGGCCCTTCCAGACACGTGTTTGTTCAGGAATGTCAGGACTCCTGCCTAGGTGCGAGGGACACCTCGGGATTCTCCTCGAGTCTTGGCATGGCAATTGGGACCCTTCTCCACGTTAGGCGGGAGCCCCAGGGTCCCTTTCCACGTGCCACAGGTATCCTGGGACTCCTATCCATTTTCAAGAGGAGTCAGGCATCGTCTCCTTTGGAAGCATTGATCTCCGCGGACCTCTCGAGTTTTCAAACTAAGTGAGACCTCCGGTCGCGATGAGGCGGACGACTAGGTCTTTCTCTGTGGTCTCCACCGGGGATTCAGACATCCCTTCGTCTTGGGAGATGCAAGACGAGCCTGCATTCAACTCACTGCAGGGATATCTGGCCTTACTTCGAGTCAGAGCATCTCGGTGTCCATTCCACTTGAGGCCACAAACTCTGGGTCCCTCTCACATACCTGTAGCTGAGAGAAGGCTCCTCTTGAGGTGCTTGTGGAAACTTGGTATTCCTCTTGAGTCGAAGCCAGGGACTAAGCTCTCCTCTCGAGTTGATTTGGGGTCCACGGAGCACTTTCGTGTTGCTCCAGTGACCTCAGGATCCCTCTAGACTTGAGACAGTGATCTTGGGTTTTCTCTGGAGTGCCATCAAGGAAATCAAGGCTCCTTTCACGTTTGATTTGGAACACGAAATGGCTCTGCATGCAATGCAGGGGAATTGGGCCTCATCTCGCGTCAAGGGGGATGTCTCATGGTTTTTTTCGAGTTGCGGCCGGAACCTGGGGTATATTCTCGAGTTACGACGGGGAGGGCCCTTCCAGACACGTGTTTGTTCAGCGACGTCAGGACTCCTGCCTAGGTGCGAGGGACACCTCGGGATTCTCCTCGAGTCTTGGCATGGCATTTGGGACGCGTCTCCACGTGAGGCGGGAGACCCAGGGTCCCTTCCCACGTGCCACAGGGATCCTGGGACTCCTATCCATTTTCTAGAGGAGTCAGGCATCGTCTCCTTTGGAGGCATTGATCTCCGCGGACCTCTCAAGTTTTCAAAGGATGTGAGGCCTCCGCTCGCGATGAGGCAGAGAATTAGGTCTTTCTCTGTGGTTTCCACAGGGGATTCAGACATCCCTTCGTCTTGGGAGATGCAAGACGAGCCTGCATTCAATTCACTACAGGGATATACGGCCTTACTTCGAGTCAGAGCATCTCGGTGTCCATTCCACTTGAGGCCACAAACTCAGGGGCCCTCTCACATACCTGTAGCTGAGAGAAGCCTCCTCTTGAGGTGCTTGTGGAAAGTTGGTATTCCTCTTGAGTCGAAGCCAGGGAGTAAGCTCTCATCTCGAGTTAATTTGGGGTCCAGGGAGCCCTTTCTTGTTGCTACAGTGACCTCACGATCTCTCTAGACTTGAGACAGTGATCTTGGGTTTTCTCTGGAGTGCCATCAAGTAAATCAAGGCTCCTTTCACTTTTGATATGGAATACGGAATTGCTCTGCACGCAGGGCAGGGGAATCGGGCCTCATCTCGCGGCGATGGGGAAGTCTCATGGTTTTTCTCGAGTTGCGGCCGGAACCTGGGGTATATTCTCGAGTTACGACGGGGAGGGCCCTTCCAGACACGTGTTTGTTCAGCGACGTCAGGACTCCTGCCTAGGTGCGAGGGACACATCGGGATTCTCCTCGAGTCGTGGCATGGCAACCTGGATGCGTCTCCACGTGAGGCGGGAGACCCAGGGTCCCTTTCCACGTGCCACAGCGATCCTGGGACTCCTATCCATTTTCAAGAGGAGTCAGGCATCGTCTCCTTTGGAAGCATTGATCTCCGCGGACCTCTCGAGTTTTCAAAGGATGTGAGGCCTCCGGTCGCGATGAGGCGGAGAACTAGGTCTTTCACTGTGGTCTCCACAGGGGATTCAGACATCCCTTCGTCTTGGGAGATGCAAGACGAGCCTGCATTCAATTCACTGCAGAGATATCGGGCTTTACTTCGAGTCAGAGCATCTCGGTGTCCATTGCACTTGAGGCCACAAACTCAGGGTCCCTCTCACATACCTGTAGCTGAGAGAAGCCTCCTCTTGAGGTGCTTGTGGAAAGTTGGTATTCCTCTTGAGTCGAAGCCAGGGACTAACCTCTCATCTCGAGTGGATTTGGGGTCCACGGAGCCCTTTCGTGTTGCTCCAGTGACCTCAGGATCCCTCTAGACTAGAGACAGTGGACTTGGGTTTTCTCTGGAGTGCCATCAAGGAAATCAAGGCTCCTTTCACGTTTGATGTGGAACAAGGAATTGCTCTGCATGCATTGCAGGGGAATCGGGCCTCAACTCGCGGCGAGGGGGATGTCTCATGGTTTTTCTCGAGTTGTGGCCAGAACCTGGGGTATATTCTCGAGTTACGACGGGGAGGGCCCTTCCAGACACGTGTTTGTTCAGGAATGTCAGGACTCCTGCCTAGGTGCGAGGGACACCTCGGGATTCTCCTCGAGTCTTGGCATGGCAATTGGGACCCTTCTCCACGTTAGGCGGGAGCCCCAGGGTCCCTTTCCACGTGCCACAGGTATCCTGGGACTCCTATCCATTTTCAAGAGGAGTCAGGCATCGTCTCCTTTGGAAGCATTGATCTCCGCGGACCCCTCGAGTTTTCAAACTAAGTGAGACCTCCGGTCGCGATGAGGCGGACGACTAGGTCTTTCTCTGTGGTCTCCACAGGGGATTCAGACATCCCTTCGTCTTGGGTGATGCAAGACGAGCCTGCATTCAATTCACCGCAGGGATATCCGGCCTTACTTCGAGTCAGAGCATCTCGGTGTCCATTCCACTTGAGGCCACAAACTCAGGGTCCCTCTCACACACCTGTAGCTGAGAGAAGGCTCCTCTTGAGGTGCTTGTGGAAAGTTGGTATTCCTCTTGAGTCGAAGCCAGGGATTAAGCTCTCATCTCGAGTTGATTTGGGGTCCACAAAGCCCTTTCGTGTTGCTCCAGTGACCTCATGATCCCTCTAGACTTGAGACAGTGATCTTGGGTTTTCTCTGGAGTGCCATTAAGGAAATCAAGGCTCCTTTCACGTTTGATGTGGAACACGGAATTGCTCTGCACGCAGTGCAGGGGAATCGGGCCTCATCTCGCGGCGAGGGGGAAGTCTCATGGTTTTTCTCGAGTTGCGGCCGAACCTGGGGTATATTCTCGAGTTACGACGGGGAGGGCCCTTCCAGACACGTGTTTGTTCAGCGACGTCAGGACTCCTGCCTAGGTGCGAGGGACACCTCGGGATTCTCCTAGAGTCTTGGCATGGCAATTAGCACGCGTCTCCACGTAAAGCGGGAGACCCAGCGTCCCCGTCCATGTGGACAGGGATCCTGGGAATTCTAACCATTTTCAAGAGGAGTCAGGCATCGTCTCCTTTGGAAGCATTGATCTCCGCTGACCTCTCGAGTTTTCAAAGGATGTGAGGCCCTGGTCACGATGAGGCGGAGAACTAGGTCTTTCTCTGTGGTCTCCACAGGGGATTCAGACATCCGTTTGTCTTGGGAGATGCAAGACGAGCCTGCATTAAATTCACTACAGGTATATCCGGCCTTATTTCGAGTCAGAGCATCTCGGTGTCCATTCCACTTGAGGCCACAAATTCAGGGTCCCTCTCACATACCTGTAGCTGAGAGAAGGCTCCTCTTGAGGTGCTTGTGGAAAGTTGGTATTCCTCTTGAGTCGAAGCCAGGGATTAAGCTCTCATCTCGAGTTGATTTGGGGTCCACAGAGCCCTTTCGTGTTGCTCCAGTGACCTCATGATCCCTCTAGACTTGAGACAGTTATCTTGGGTTTTCTCTGGAGTTCCATCAAGGAAATCAAGGCTCCTTTCACTTTTGATGTCGAACACGGAATTGCTCTGCACGCAGTGCAGGGGAATCGGGCCTCATCTCGCGGCGAGGGGGAAGTCTCATGGTTTTTCTCGAGTTGCGGCCGGAACCTGGGGTATATTCTCGAGTTACGACGGGGAGGGCCCTTCCAGACACGTGTTTGTTCAGCGACGTCAGGACTCCTGCCTAGGTGCGAGGGACACCTCGGGATTCTCCTCGAGTCTTGGCATGGCAATTGGGACGCGTCTCCATGTGAGGCGGGAGACCCAGGGTCCCTTTCCACGTGCCACAGGGATCCTGAGACTCCTATCCATTTTCAAGAGGCGTCAGGCATCGTCTCCTATGGAAGCACTGATCTCCGTGGACCTCTCGAGTTTTCAAAGGATGTGAGGCCTCCGGTCGCGATGAGGCGGAGGACTAGGTCTTTCTCTGTGGTATCCCCAGGGGATTCAGACATCCCTTCGTCTTGGGAGATGCAAGACGAGCCTGCATTCAATTCACTGCAGGGATATCCGGCCTTACTTCGAGTCAGAGCATCTCGGTGTCCATTCCACTTGAGGCCACAAACTCAGGATCCCTCTCACATACCTGTAGCTGAGAGAAGCCTCCTCTTGAGGTGCTTGTGGAAAGTTGATATTCCTCTTGAGTCGAAGCCAGGGACTAAGCTCTCATGACGAGTTGATTTGGGGTCCACGGAGCCCTTTGATGTTGCTCCAGTGACCTCAGGATCCCTCTAGACTTGAGACAGTGATCTTGGGTTTTCTCTGGAGTGCCATCAAGGAAATCAAGGCTCCTTTCACGTTTAATGTGGAACACGGAATTGCTCTGCACACAGTGCAGGGGAATCGGACCTCATCTCGCGGCGAGGGGGAAGTCTCATGGGTTTTCTCGAGTTGTGGCCGGAACCTGGGGTATATTCTCGAGTTACGACGGGGAGGGCCCTTCCAGACACGTGTTTGTTCAGCGACGTCAGGACTCCTGCCTAGGTGCGAGGGACACCTCGGGATTCTCCTCGAGTCGTGGCATGGCAATTGGGACGCGTCTCCACGTGTGGCGGGAGAGCCAGGGTCCATTTCCACGTGCCACAGGGATCCTGGGACTCCTATCCATTTTCAAGAGGAGTCAGGCATCATCTCCTTTGGAAGCATTGATCTCCGCGGACCTCTCGAGTTTTCAAATGATGTGAGGCCTCCGGTCACGATGAGGTGGAAGACTTGGTCTTTCTCTGTGGTCTCCACAGGGGATTCAGACATCCCTTCGTTTTGGGAGATGCAAGACGAGCCTGCATTCACTTCACTGCAGGGATATCCGGCCTTACTTCGAGTCAGAGCATCTCGGTGTCCATTCCATTTGAGGCCACAAACTCAGGGGCCCTCTCACATACCTGTAGCTGAGAGAAGCCTCCTCTTGAGGTGCTTGTGGAAAGTTGGTATTCCTCTTGAGTCGAAGCCAGGGACTAAGCTCTCATCTCGAGTTGATTTGGGGTCCATGGAGCCCTTTCATGGTGCTACAGTGACCTCAAGATCCCTCTAGACTTGAGACAGTGATCTTGGGTTTTCTCTGGAGTGCCATCAAGGAAATCAAGGCTCCTTTCACTTTTGTTGTCGAACACGGAATTGCTCTGCACGCAGTTCAGGGGAATCGGGCCTCATCTCGCGGCGAGGGGGAAATCTCATGGTTTTTCTCAAGTTGCGGCCGGAACCTGGGGTATATTCTCGAGTTACGACGGGGAGGGCCCTTCCAGACACGTGTTTGTTCAGCGACGTCAGGACTCCTGCCTAGGTGCGAGGGACACCTCGTGATTCTCCTCGAGTCTTGGCATGGCAATTGGGACGCGTCTCCACATGAGGCGGGAGACCCAGTGTCCCTTTCCACGTGCCACAGTGATCCTGGGACTCCTATCCATTTTCAAGAGGAGTCAGGCATCGTCTCCTTTGGAAGCATTGATCTCCGCGGACCTCTCGAGTTTTCAAAGAATGTGAGGCCTCCGATCGCGAAGAGGCGGAGAACTAGGACTTCTCTGTGGTCTCCACAGGGGATTCAGACATCCCTTCGTCTTGGGTGATGCAAGACGAGCCTGCATTCAATTCACCGCAGGGATATCCGGCCTTACTTCGAGTCAGAGCATCTCGGTGTCCATTCCACTTGAGGCCACAAACTCAGGGTCCCTCTCACATACATATAGCTGAGAGAAGCCTCCTCTTGAGGTGCTTATGGAAAGTTGGTATTCCTCTTGAGTTGAAGCCAGGGACTAAGCTCTCATCTCGAGTTGATTTGGGGTCCACGGAGCCCTTTCGTGTTGCTCCTGTGACCTCAGGATCCCTCTAGACTTGAGTAGTGATCTTGGGTTTTCTCTGGAGTGCCATTAAGGAAATCAAGGCTCCTTTGACGTTTGATGTGGAACACGGAATTGCTCTGCACGCAGTGCAGGGGAATCGGGCCTCATCTTACGGCGAGGGGGAAGTCTCATGGTTTTTCTCGAGTTGCGGCCGAACCTGGGGTATATTCTCGAGTTACGACGGGGAGGGCCCTTCGAGACACGTGTTTGTTCAGCGACGTCAGGACTCCTGCCTAGGTGCGAGGGACACCTCGGGATTCTCCTCGAGTCTTGGCATGGCAATTGGCACGCGTCTCCACGTGAAGCGGGAGACCCAGCGTCCCCGTCCATGTGGACAGGGATCCTGGGAATTCTAACCATTTTCAAGAAGAGTCAGGCATCGTCTCCTTTGGAAGCATTGATCTCCGCGGACCTCTCGAGTTTTCAAAGGATGTGAGGCCCTGGTCACGATGAGGCGGAGAACTAGGTCTTTCTCTGTGGTCTCCACAGGGGATTCAGACATCCGTTTGTCTTGGGATCTGAAAGACGAGCTTGCATTCAATTCACTGCAGGGATATCCGGCCTTACTTCGAGTCAGAGCATCTCGGTGTCCATTCCACTTGAGGCCACACACTCAGGGTCCCTCTCACATACCTGTAGCTGAGAGAAGGCTCCTCTTGAGGTGCTTGTGGAAAGTTGGTATTCCTCTTGAGTCGAAGCCAGGGATTAAGCTCTCATCTCGAGTTGATTTGGGGTCCACAGAGCCCTTTCGTGTTGCTCCAGTGACCTCATGATCCCTCTAGACTTGAGACAGTGATCTTGGGTTTTCTCTGGAGTGCCATCAAGGAAATCAAGGCTCCTTTCACTTTGGATGTCGAACACGGAATTGCTCTGCACGCAGTTCAGGGGAATCGGGCCTCATCTCGCGGCGAGGGGGAAATCTCATGGTTTTTCTCAAGTTGCGGCCGGAACCTGGGGTATATTCTCGAGTTACGACGGGGAGGGCCCTTCCAGACACGTGTTTGTTCAGCGACGTCAGGATTCCTGCCTAGGTGCGAGGGACACCTCGTGATTCTCCTCGAGTCTTGGCATGGCAATTGGGACGCGTCTCCACATGAGGCGGGAGACCCAGCGTCCCTTTCCACGTGCCACAGTGATCCTGGGACTCCTATCCATTTTCAAGAGGAGTCAGGAATCGTCTCCTTTGGAAGCATTGATCTCTGCAGACCTCTCGAGTTTTCAAAGGATGTGAGGCCTCCAGTCGCAATTAGGCGGAGGACTAGGTCTTTCTCTGTGGTCTCCACAGGGGATTCAGACAACCCTTCGCCTTGGGAGATGCAAGACGAGCCTACATTCAATTCACTGCAGGAATATCCGGCCTTACTTCGAGTCAGAGCATCTCGGTGTCCATTCCACTTGAGGCCACACACTCAGGGTCCCTCTCACATACCTGTAGCTGAGAGAAGCCTGCTCTTGAGGTGCTTCCGGAAAGTTGGTATTCCTCTTGAGTTGAAGCCAGGGACTAAGCTCTCATCACGAATTGATTTGGGGTCTACGGAGCCCTTTCGTGTTGTTCCAGTGACCTCAGGATCCCTCTAGACTTGAGACAGTGATCTTGGGTTTTCTATGGAGTGCCATCAAGGAAATCAAGGCTCGTTTCACGTTTAATGTGGAACACGGAATTGCTCTGCACACAGTGCAGGGGAATCGGTCCTCATCTCGCGGCGAGGGGGAAGTCTCATGGTTTTTCTCGAGTTGTGGCCGGAACCTGGGGTATATTCTCGAGTTACGACAGGGAGGGCCCTTCCAGACACGTGTTTGTTTAGCGACGTCAGGACTCCTGCCTAGGTGCGAGGGACACCTCGGGATTCTCCTCGAGTCTTGGCATGGCAATTTGGACGCGTCTCCACGTGAGGCGGGAGACCCAGTGTCCCTTTCAACGTGCCACAGGGATCCTGGGACCCCTATCCATTTTCAAGAGGAGTCAAGCATCGTCTCCTTTGGAAGCATTGATCTCCGCGGACCTCTCGTGTTCTCAAAGGATGTGAGGCCTCCGATCGCAATGAGGCAGAGGACTAGGTCTTTCTCTGTGGTCTCCACAGGGGATTCAGACATCCCTTCGTCTTGGGAGATGCAAGACGAGCCTGCTTTCAATTCACTGCAGGGATATCCGGCCTTACTACCAGTCAGAGCATCTCGGTGTCCATTCCACTTGAGGCCACAAACTCAGGGTCCCTCTCACATACCTGTAGCTGAGAGAAGCCTCCTCTTGAGGTGCTTGTGGAAATTGGTATACCTCTTGAGTCGAAGCCATGGACTAAGCTCTCATCTGGAGTTGATTTGGGGTCCACGGAGCCCTTTCTTGTTGCTCCAGTGACCTCAGGATCCCCCTAGACTTGAGACAGTGATCTTGGGTTTTCTCTGGAGTGCCATCAAGGAAATCAAGGCTCCTTTCGTGTTTGATGTGGAACACGGAATTGCTCTGCACGCAGTGCAGGGGAATTGGGCCTCATCTCGCGGCGAGGGGGAAGTCTCATATTTTTTCTCGAGTTGCGGCCGGAACCTGATTTATATTCTCGAGTTAAGACGGGAAGGGCCCTTCCAGACACGTGTTTGTTCAGCGACGTCAGGACT
Source organism: Dama dama (assembly GCF_033118175.1). Classification (NCBI taxonomy): domain Eukaryota; kingdom Metazoa; phylum Chordata; class Mammalia; order Artiodactyla; family Cervidae; genus Dama; species Dama dama. The sequence goes on from NW_026870957.1 coordinate 262,093, forward strand.
CCTGCCTAGGTGCGAGGGACATCTCGGGATTCTCCTCGAGTCTTGGCATGGCAATTGGGACGCGTCTCCACGTGAGGCGGGAGACCCAGGGTCCCTTTCCACGTGCCACAGGGATCCTGGCACTCCTATCCATTTTCAAGAGGAGTCAGGCATCGTCTCCTTTGGAAGCATTGATCTCCTCGGACCTCTCGAGTTTTCAAAGGATGTGAGGCCTCCGGTCGCTTTGAGGCGAGGGCTAGGTCTTTCTCTGTGTTCTGCACAGGGGATTCAGACATCCCTTCGTCTTGGGAGATGCAAGATGAGCCTGCATTCAATTCACTGCAGGGATATCTGGCCTTACTTCGAGTCAGAGCATCTCGGTGTCCATTCCACTTGAGGCCACAAACTCAGGGTCCCTCAAATATACCTGTAGCTGAGAGAAGCCTCCTCTTGGGCTTGTGGAAAGTTCGTATTCCTCTTGAGTCGAAGCCAGGGACTAAGCTCTCATCTCGAGTTGATTTGGGGTCCACGGAGCCCTTTCATGTTGCTCCAGTGACCTCAGGATCCCTATAGACTTGAGACAGTGATCTTGGGTTTTCTCTGGAGTGCCATCAAGGAAATCAAGGCTCCTTTCACGTTTGATGTGGAACACGGAATTGCTCTGCATGCAGTGCAGGGGAATCGGGCCTCATCTCGCGGCGAGGGGGAAGTCTCATGGTTTTTCTCGAGGTGCGGCAGGAACCTGGGGTATATTCTCGAGTTACGACGGGGAGGGCCCTTCCAGACACGTGTTTGTTCAGCGACGTCAGGACTCCTGCCTAGGTGCGAGGGACACCTCGGGATTCTCTTCGAGTCTTGGCATGGCAATTGGGACGCGTCTCCATGTGAGGCGGGAGACCCAGTGTCCCTTTCCTCGTGCCACAGGGATCCTGGGACTCCTATCCATTTTCAAGAAGAGTCAGGCATCTTCTCCTTTGGAAGCATTGATCTCCGCGGACCTCTCGAGTTTTCAAAGGATGTAAGGCCTCCGATCTCGATGAGGCGGAGAACGAGGTCTTTCTCTGTGGTCTCCACAGGGGATTCAGACAACCCTTCGTCTTGGGAGATGCAAGACGAGCCTGCATTCAATTCACTGCAGGGATATCCGGCCTTACTTCGAGTGAGAGCATCTCGGTGTCCATTGCACTTGAGGCCACAAACTCAGGGTTCCTCTCACATACCTATAGCTGAGAGAAGCCTCCTCTTGAGGTGCTTGTGGAAAGTTGGTATTCCTCTTGAGTCGAAGCCAGGGACTAAGCTCTCATCTCGAGTTGATTTGGGGTCCACGGAGCCCTTTCGTGTTGCTACAGTGACCTCAGGAATCCTCTAGCCTTGAGACAGTGATCTTGGGTTTTCTCGGGAGTGCCATCAAGGAAATCAAGGCTCCTTTCATTTTTGATGTGGAATACGGAATGGCTCTGCACGCAGGGCAGGGGAATCGGGCCTCATCTCTCAGCAAGGGGGATGTCTCATGGTTTTTCTCGAGTTGCGGCCGGAACCTGGGGTATATTCTCGAGTTACGACGCGGAGGGCCCTTCCAGACACGTGTTTGTTCAGCGACGTCAGGACTCCTGCCTAGGTGCGAGGGACACCTCGGGATTCTCCTCGAGTCTTGGCCTGGAAATTGGAACGCGTCTCCACGTGAGGCGGGAGACCCAGGGTCCCTTTCCACGTGCCACAGGGATCCTGGGACTCCTATCCATTTTCAAGAAGAGTCAGGCATCTTCTCCTTTGGAAGCATTGATCTCCTCGGACCTCTCGAGTTTTGAAAGGATGTGAGGCCTCCGGTCGCGTTGAGGCGGAGGACTAGGTCTTTCTCTGTGGTCTCCACAGGGGATTCAGAAAACCCTTCGTCTTGGGAGATGCAAGACGAGCCTGCATTCAATTAACTGCAGGGATATCCGGCCTTACTTCGAGTCAGAGCATCTCGGTGTCCATTCCACTTGAGGCCACAAACTCAGGGTCCCTCTCACATACCTGTAGCTGAGAGAAGCCTCCTCTTGAGGTGCTTGTGGAAAGTTGGTATTCCTCTTGAGTCGAAGCCAGGGACTAAGCTCTCAACTCGACTTGATTTGGGGTCCACGGAGCCCTTACATGTTGCTCCAGTGACCTCAGGATCCGTCTAGACTTGAGACAGTGATCTTGGGTTTTCTCTGGAGTGAAATCAAGGAAATCAAGGCTCCGTTCACGTTTGATGTGGAACCCGGAATTGCTCTGCACGCAGTGCAGGGGAATCGGGCCTCATCTCGCGGCGAGGGGGAAGTCTCATGGTTTTTCTCGAATTGCGGCCGGAACTTGGGGTATATTCTCGAGTTACGACGGGGAGGGCCCTTCCAGACACGCGTTTGTTCAGCGACGTCAGGACTCCTGCCTAGGTGCGAGGGACACCTCGGGATTCTCCTCGAGTCTTGGCATGGCAATTGGGACGCGTCTCCACTTGAGGCGGGAGACCCAGTGTCCCTTTCCACGTGCCACAGGGATCCTGGGACTCCTATCCATTTTCAAGAGGAGTCAGGCATCGTCTCCTTTGGAAGCATTGATCTCCGCAGACCTCTCGAGTTTTCAAAGGATGTGAGGCCTCCGGTCGCGATGAGGCGGAGGAATAGGTCTTTCTCTGTCGTCTCCACAGGGGATTCAGACATCCCTTCGTCTTGGGAGATGCAAGACGAGCCTGCATTCAATTCACTGCAGGGATATCCGGCCTTACTTCGAGTCAGAGCATCTCGGTGTCCATTCCATTTGAGGCCACAAACTCAGGGTCCCTCTCACATACCTGTAGCTGAGAGAAGCCTCCTCTTGAGGTGCTTGTGGAAAGTTGGTATTCCTCTTGAGTCAAAGCCAGGGAAGAAGCTCTCATCTCAAGTTGATTTGGGGTCCACGGAGCCCTTTCGTGTTGCTCCAGTGACCTCAGGATCCCTCTAGACTTGAGACAGGGATCTTGGGTTTTCTCTGGAGTGTCATCAAGGAAATCAAGGATCCTTTCACGTTTGATGTGGATCACGGAATTGCTCTGCACGCAGTGAAGGGGAATTTGGGCTCATCTCACAGCGAGGGGTAAGTCTCATGGTTTTTCTCGAGTTGCGGCTTGAACCTGGGGTACATTCTCGAGTTACGACGGGGAGGGCCCCTCCAGACACGTGTTTGTTCAGCGACGTCAGGACTCCTGCCTAGGTGCGAGGGACACCTCGGGATTCTCCTCGAATCTTGGCATGGCAATTGGGAGGCGTCTCCACGTGAGGCGGGAGACCCAGGGTCCATTTCCACGTGCCACAGGGATCCTGGGACTCCTATCCATTTTCAAGAGGAGTCAGGCATCGTCTCCTTTGGAAGCATTCATCTCCGCGGACCTCTCCACTTTTCAACGGATGTGAGGCCTCTGGTCGCGATGAGGCGGAGAACTAGGTCTTTCTCTGTGGTGTCCACAGGGGATTCAGCCATCCCTTCTTCTTGGGAGATGCAAGACGAGCCTGCATCCAATTCACTGCAGGGATATCCGGCCTTACTTCGAGTCAGAGCATCTCGGTGTCCATTCCACTTGAGGCCACAAACTGAGGGTCCCTCTCACATACCTGTAGCTGAGAGAAGCCTCCTCTTGAGTTGCTTGTGGAAAGTTGGTATTCCTCTTCAGTCGAAGCCAGGGACAAAGCTCTCATCTCGAGTTGATTTGGGGTTCACGGAGCCCTTTCGTGTTGCTCCAGTGACCTCAGGATCCCTCTAGACTTGAGACAGTGATCTTGGATTTCCTCTGGAGTGCCATCAAGGAAATCAAGTCTCCTTTCACGTTTGATGTGGAACACGGAATTGCTCTGCACGCAGTGCAGGGGAATCGGTCCTCATCTCGCGGCGAGGGGGAAGTCTCATGGTTTTTGTCGAGTTGCGGCCGGAACCTGGTGTATATTCTCGAGTAACGACGGGGAGGGCCCTTCCAGACACGTGTTTGTTCAGCGATGTCAGGACTCCTGCCTAGGTGCGAGGGACACCTCGGGATTCTCCTCGAATCTTGGCATGGCAAATGGGACGCGTCTCCACGTGAGGCAGGAGACACAGTGTCCCTTTCCACGTGCCACAGGGATCCTGGGACTCCTATCCGTTTTCAAGAGGAGTCAGGCATCGTCTCCTTTGGAAGCATTGATCTCCGCGGACCTCTCGAGTTTTCAAAGGATGTGAGGCCTCCGGTCGCGATGACGCCGAGATCTAGGTCTTTCTCTGTGGTCTCCACAGGGGATTCAGACATCCCTTCGTCTTGGGAGATGCAAGAGGAGCCTGCATTCAATTCACTGCAGGCATATCCGGCCTTACTTCGAGTCAGAGCATCTCGGTGTCCATTCCACTTGAGGCCACAAACTCAGGGTCCCTCTCACATACCTGTAGCTGAGAGAAGCCTCCTCTTGAGGTGCTTGTGGAAAGTTGGTCTTCTTCTTGTGTCAAAGCCAGGGAAGAAGCTCTCATCTCAAGTTGATTTGGGGTCCACGGAGCTCTTTCGTGTTGCTCCAGTGACCTCAGGATCCCTCTAGACTTGAGACAGGGATCTTGGGTTTTCTCTGGAGTGCCATCAAGTAAATCAAGTCTCCTTTTACGTTTGATGTGGAACGCGGAATTGCTCTGCATGCAGTGAAGGGGAATCGGGCCTCATCTCGCTGCGAGGGGGAAGTCTCATGGTTTTTCTCGAGTTGCGGCTGGAACCTGGGATATATTCTCGAGTTACGACGGGGAGGGCCCTTCCAGACACGTGTTTGTTCAGCGACGTCAGGACTCCTGACTAGGTGCGACGGACACCTCGGGATTCTCCTCGAGTCTTGGCATGGCAATTCGGACGCGTCTCCACATGAGGCGGGAGACCCAGGGTCCCTTTCCACGTGCGAAAGGGATCCTGGGACTCCTATCCATTTTCAAGAGGAGTCAGGCATCGTCTCCTTTGGAAGCATTGATCTCCGCAGACCTCTCGAGTTTTCAAAGGATGTGAGGCCTCCGGTCGCGATGAGGCGGAGGACTAGGTCTTTCTCTGTCGTCTCCACAGGGGATTCAGACATCCCTTCATCTTGGGAGATGCAAGACGAGCGTGCATTCAATTCACTGCAGGGATATCCGGCCTTACTTCGAGTCAGAGCATCTCGGTGTCCATTCCACTTGAGGCCACAAACTCAGGGTCCCTCTCACATACCTGTAGCTGAGAGAAGCCTCCGCTTGAGGTGCTGGTGGAAAGTTGGTATTCCTCTTGAGTCGAAGCCAGGGCCGAAGCTCTCATCTCAAGCTGATTTGGGGTCCACGGAGCCCTTTCGTGTTGCTCCAGTGACCTCAGGATCCCTCTAGACTTGAGACAGTGATCTTGGGTTTTCTCTGGAGTGCCATCAAGGAAATCAAGGCTCCTTTCACGTTTGATGTGGAACACGGATTTGCTCTGCACGCAGTGCTAGGGTATCGGGCCTCATCTCGCGGCGAGGGGGAAGTCTCATGGTTTCTCTCGAGTTGCGCCCGGAACCTGGTGCATATTCTCGAGTTACGACGGGGAGGGCCCTTCCAGACACGTGTTTGTTCAGCGACGTCAGGACTCCTGCCTAGGTGCGAGGGACACCTCGGGATTCTCCTCGAGTCTTGGCATGGCAATTGGGACGCGTCTCCACGTGAGGCGGGAGACCCAGGGTCCCTTTCCACGTGCCAAAGGGATCCTGGGACTCCTATCCATTTTCAAGAGGAGTCAGGCATCGTCTTTTTGGAAGCATTGATCTCCCCGGACCTTTCGAGTTTTCAAAGGATGTGAGGCTTCCGGTCGCAATGAGGCGGAGGAATAGGTCTTTCTCTGTCGTCTCCACAGGGGATTCAGACATCCCTTCGTCTTGGGAGATGCAAGACGAGCCTGCATTCAATTCACTACAGGGATATCCGGCCTTACTTCGAGTCAGAGCATCTCGGTGTCCATTCCACTTGAGGCCACAAACTCAGGGTCCCTCTCACATACCTGTAGCTGAGAGAAGCCTCCTCTTGAGGTGCTTGTGGAAAGTTGGTATTCCTCTTGAGTCAAAGCCAGGGAAGAAGCTCTCATCTCAAGTTGATTTGGGGTCCACGGAGCCCTTTCGTGTTGCTCCAGTGACCTCAGGATCCCTCTAGACTTGAGACAGGGATCTTGGGTTTTCTCTGGAGTGTCATCAAGGAAATCAAGGATCCTTTCACGTTTGATGTGGATCACGGAATTGCTCTGCACGCAGTGAAGGGGAATTTGGGCTCATCTCACGGCGAGGGGTAAGTCTCATGGTTTTTCTCGAGTTGCGGCTTGAACCTGGGGTACATTCTCGAGTTACGACGGGGAGGGCCCCTCCAGACACGTGTTTGTTCAGTGACGTCAGGACTCCTGCCTAGGTGCGAGGGACACCTCGGGATTCTCCTCGAATCTTGGCATGGCAATTGGGAGGCGTCTCCACGTGAGGCGGGAGACCCAGGGTCCATTTCCACGGGCCACAGGGATCCTGGGACTCCTATCCATTTTCAAGAGGAGTCAGGCATCGTCTCCTTTGGAAGCATTCATCTCCGCGGACCTCTCCAATTTTCAAAGGATGTGAGGCCTCTGGTCGCGATGAGGCGGAGAACTAGGTCTTTCTCTGTGGTGTCCACAGGGGATTCAGACATCCCTTCTTCTTGGGAGATGCAAGACGAGCCTGCATCCAATTCACTGCAGGGATATCCGGCCTTACTTCGAGTCAGAGCATCTCGGTGTCCATTCCACTTGAGGCCACAAACTGAGGGTCCCTCTCACATACCTGTAGCTGAGAGAAGCCTCCTCTTGAGTTGCTTGTGGAAAGTTGGTATTCCTCTTCAGTCGAAGCCAGGGACAAAGCTCTCATCTCGAGTTGATTTGGGGTTCACGGAGCCCTTTCGTGTTGCTCCAGTGACCTCAGGATCCCTCTAGACTTGAGACAGTGATCTTGGGTTTTCTCTGGAGTCCCATCAAGGAAATCAAGTCTCCTTTCACGTTTGATGTGGAACACGGAATTGCTCTGCACGCAGTGCAGGGGAATCGGTCCTCATCTCGCGGCGAGGGGGAAGTCTCATGGTTTTTGTCGAGTTGCGGCCGGAACCTGGTGTATATTCTCGAGTAACGACGGGGAGGGCCCTTCCAGACACGTGTTTGTTCAGCGATGTCAGGACTCCTGCCTAGGTGCGAGGGACACCTCGGGATTCTCCTCGAATCTTGGCATGGCAAATGGGACGCGTCTCCACGTGAGGCAGGAGACACAGTGTCCCTTTCCACGTGCCACAGGGATCCTGGGACTCCTATCCATTTTCAAGAGGAGTCAGGCATCGTCTCCTTTGGAAGCATTGATCTCCGCGGACCTCTCGAGTTTTCAAAGGATGTGAGGCCTCCGGTCGCGATGACGCCGAGATCTAGGTCTTTCTCTGTGGTCTCCACAGGGGATTCAGACATCCCTTCGTCTTGGGAGATGCAAGAGGAGCCTGCATTCAATTCACTGCAGGCATATCCGGCCTTACTTCGAGTCAGAGCATCTCGGTGTCCATTCCACTTGAGGCCACAAACTCAGGGTCCCTCTCACATACCTGTAGCTGAGAGAAGCCTCCTCTTGAGGTGCTTGTGGAAAGTTGGTCTTCCTCTTGAGTCAAAGCCAGGGAAGAAGCTCTCATCTCAAGTTGATTTGGGGTCCACGGAGCTCTTTCGTGTTGCTCCAGTGACCTCAGGATCCCTCTAGACTTGAGACAGGGATCTTGGGTTTTCTCTGGAGTGCCATCAAGTAAATCAAGTCTCCTTTCACGTTTGATGTGGAACGCGGAATTGCTCTGCATGCAGTGAAGGGGAATCGGGCCTCATCTCGCTGCGAGGGGGAAGTCTCATGGTTTTTCTCGAGTTGCGGCTGGAACCTGGGGTATATTCTCGAGTTACGACGGGGAGGGCCCTTCCAGACACGTGTTTGTCCAGCGACGTCAGGACTCCTGACTAGGTGCGACGGACACCTGGGGATTCTCCTCGAGTCTTGGCATGGCAATTCGGACGCGTCTCCACATGAGGCGGGAGACCCAGGGTCCCTTTCCACGTGCGAAAGGGATCCTGGGACTCCTATCCATTTTCAAGAGGAGTCAGGCATCGTCTCCTTTGGAAGCATTGATCTCCGCAGACCTCTCGAGTTTTCAAAGGATGTGAGGCCTCCGGTCGCGATGAGGCGGAGGACTAGGTCTTTCTCTGTCGTCTCCACAGGGGATTCAGACATCCCTTCGTCTTGGGAGATGCAAGACGAGCGTGCATTCAATTCACTGCAGGGATATCCGGCCTTACTTCGAGTCAGAGCATCTCGGTGTCCATTCCACTTGAGGCCACAAACTCAGGGTCCCTCTCACATACCTGTAGCTGAGAGAAGCCTCCTCTTGAGGTGCTGGTGGAAAGTTGGTATTCCTCTTGAGTCGAAGCCAGGGCCGAAGCTCTCATCTCAAGTTGATTTGGGGTCCACGGAGCCCTTTCGTGTTGCTCCAGTGACCTCAGGATCCCTCTAGACTTGAGACAGTGATCTTGGGTTTTCTCTGGAGTGCCATCAAGGAAATCAAGGCTCCTTTCACGTTTGATGTGGAACACGGATTTGCTCTTCACGCAGTGCTAGGGTATCGGGCCTCATCTCGCGGCGAGGGGGAAGTCTCATGGTTTCTCTCGAGTTGCGCCCGGAACCTGGTGCATATTCTCGAGTTACGACGGGGAGGGCCCTTCCAGACACGTGTTTGTTCAGCGACGTCAGGACTCCTGCCTAGGTGCGAGGGACACCTCGGGATTCTCCTCGAGTCTTGACATGGCAATTGGGACGCGTCTCCACGTGAGGCGGGAGACCCAGGGTCCCTTTCCACGTGCCAAAGGGATCCTGGGACTCCTATCCATTTTCAAGAGGAGTCAGGCATCGTCTTTTTGGAAGCATTGATCTCCCCGGACCTCTCGAGTTTTCAAAGGATGTGAGGCTTCCGGTCGCGATGAGGCGTAGGACTAGGTCTTTCTCTGTCGTCTCCACAGGGGATTCAGACATCCCTTCGTCTTGGGAGATGCAAGACGAGCGTGCATTCAATTCACTGCAGGGATATCCGGCCTTACTTCGAGTCAGAGCATCTCGGTGTCCATTCCACTTGAGGCCACAAACTCAGGGTCCCTCTCACATACCTGTCGCTGCGAGAAGCCTCCTCTTGAGGTGCTTGTGGAAAGTTGGTATTCCTCTTGAGTCAAAGCCAGGGACGAAGCTCTCATCTCAAGTTGATTTGGGGTCCACGGAGCCCTTTCGTGTTGCTCCAGTGACCTCAGGATCACTCTAGATTTGAGACAGGGATCTTGGGTTTTCTCTGGAGTGTCATCAAGGAAATCAAGGATCCTTTCACGTTTGATGTGGAACACGGAATTGCTCTGCACGCCGTGAAGGGGAATTGGGGCTCATCTCGCGGCGAGGGGTAAGACTCATGGTTTTTCTCGAGTTGCGGCTGGAACCTGGGGTACATTCTCGAGTTACGACGGGGAGGGCCCCTCCAGACACGTGTTTGTTCAGCGACATTCGGACTCCTGCCTAGGTGCGAGGGACACCTCGGGATTCTCCTCGAATCTTGGCATGGCAATTGGGAGGCGTCTCCACGTGAGGCGGGAGACCCAGGGTCCATTTCCACGTGCCACAGGGATCCTGGGACTCCTATCCATTTTCAAGAGGAGTCAGGCATCGTCTCCTTTGGAAGCATTGATCTCCGCGGACCTCTCGAGTTTTCAAAGGATGTGAGGCCTCCGTTCGCGCTGAGGCGGAGGACTAGGTCTTTTTCTGTGGTCTCCACAGGGGATTCAGACAACCCTTCGTCTTGGGAGATGCAAGACGAGCCTGCATTCAATTCACTGCAGGGATATCCAGCCTTAGTTCGAGTCAGAGCATCTCGGTGTCCATTCCACTTGAGGCCACAAACTCAGGGGCCCTCTCACATACCTGTAGCTGCGAGAATCCTCCTGTTGAGGGGCTTGTGGAAAGTTCGTATTCCCCTTGAGTTGAAGCCAGGGACTAATCTCTCATCTCGAGTTGATTTGGGGTCCACGGAGCCCTTTCGTGTTGTTCCAGTGACCTCAGGATCCCTCTAGACTTGAGACAGTGATCTAGGGTTTTCTCTGGAGTGCCATCAAGTAAATCAAGGCTCCTTTCACGTTTGATGTGGAAGACGGAACTGCTCTGCACGCAGTGCAGGGGAATGGGCCCTCAGCTCGCGGCGAGGGGGAAGTCTCATGGTTTTTCTCGAGTTGCGGCCGGAACCTGGGGTATATTCTCGAGCTACGACGGGGAGGGCCCTTCCAGACACGTGTTTGTTTAGCGACATCAGAACTCCTGCCTAGGTGCGAGGGACACCTCGGAATTCTCCTCGAGTCTTGGCATGGCAATTGGGACGCGTCTCCACGTGAGGTGGGAGACCAAGGGTCCCTTTCCACGTGCCACAGGGATCCTGGGACTCCTATCCTTTTCAAGAGGAGTCAGGCATCGTCTCCTTTGGAAGCATTGATCTCCGCGGACCTCTCGAGTTTTCAAAGGATGTGAGGCCTCCGGTCGCTTTGAGGCGGAGGACTAGGTCTTTCTCTGTGGTCTCCACAGGGGATTAAGACATCCCTTCGTCTTGGGAGATGCAAGAGAAGCCTGCATTCAATTCACTGCAGGGATATACGGCCTTACTTCGAGTTAGAGCATCTCGGTGTCCATTCCACTTGAGGCCACAAACTCAGGGTCCCTCTCACATACCTGTTGCTGAGAGAAGCCTCCTGTTGAGGTGCTTGTGAAAAGTTGGTATTCCTCTTGAGTCGAAGCCAGGGACTAAGCTCTCATCTCGAGTTGATTTGGGGTCCACGGAGCCCTTTCGTGTTGTTCCAGTGACCTCAGGATCCCTCTAGACTTGAGACAGTGATCTTGGTTTTTCACTGGAGTCCCATCAAGGAAATAAAGGCTCCTTTCACGTTTGATGTGGAACACGGAATTGCTCTGCACGCAGTGCAGGGGAATCGGGCCTCATCTCGCGGCGAGGGGGAAGTCTCATGGTTTTTCTCGTGTTGCGGCCGGAACCTGGGGTATATTCTCGAGTTACGACGGGGAGGGCCCTTCCAGACACGTGTTTGTTCAGCGAAGTCAGGACTCCTGCCTAGATGCGAAGGACACCTCGGGATTCTCCTCGAGACTTGGCATGGCAATTGGGACGCGTCTCCACGTGAGGCGGGAGACACAGGGTCCCTTTCGACGTGCCACAGTGATCCTGGGACTCCTATCCATTTTCAAGAGGAGTCAGGCATCGTCTCCTTTGGAAGCATTGATCTCCGCGGACCTCTCGAGTTTTCAAAGGATGTGAGGCCTCCGGTCGCGATGAGGGGGAGATCTAGGTCTTTCTCTGTGGTCTCCACAGGGGATTCAGACATCCCTTCGTCTTGGGAGATGCAAGACGAGCCTCCATTCAATTCACTGCAGGGATATCCGGCCTTACTTCGAGTCAGAGCATCTCGGTGTCCATTCCACTTGAGGGCACAAACTCAGGGGCCCTCTCACATACCTGTAGCTGAGAGAAGCCTCCTCTTGAGGTGCTTGTGGAAACTTGGTATTCCTCTTGAGTCGAAGCCAGGGACTAAGTTCTCATCTCGAGTTGATTTGGGGTCCACGGAGCCCTTTCGTGTTGCTCCAGTGACTTCAGGATCCCTCTAGACTTGAGACAGTGATCTTGGGTTTTCTTTGGAGTGCCATCAAGGAAATCAAGGCTCCTTTCACGTTTGATGTGGAACACGGAATGGCTCTGCACGCAGTGCAGGGGAATTGGGCCTTATCTCGCGTCGAGGGGGAAGTCTCATGTTTTTTTTCGAGTTGCGGCCGGAACCTGGAGTATATTCTCGAGTTACGATGGTGAGGGCACTTCCAGACACGTGTTTGTTCAGCGACGTCAGGACTCCTGCCTAGGTGCGAGGGACACCTCGGGATTCTCCTCGAGTCTTGGCATGGCAATTGGGACGCGTCTCCACGTGAGGCGGGAGACCGAGGGTCCCTTTCCACGTGCCACAGGGATCCTGGTACTCCTATCCATTTTCAAGAGGAGTCAGGCATCGTCTCCTTTGGAAGCATTGATCTCCGCGGACCTCTCGAGTTTTCAAAGGATGTGAGGCCTCCGGTCGCGTTGAGGCGGAGGACTAGGTCTTTCTCTGTGTTCTGCACAGGGGATTCAGACATCCCTTCGTCTTGGGAGATGCAAGACGAGCTTGCATTCAATTCACTGCAGGAATATCTGGCCTTACTTCGAGTCAGAGCATCTCGGTGTCCATTCCACTTGAGGCCACAAACTCAGGGGCCCTCTCACATACCTGTAGCTGCGAGAATCCTCCTGTTGAGGGGCTTGTGGAAAGTTCGTATTCCCCTTGAGTTGAAGCCAGGGACTAATCTCTCATCTCGAGTTGATTTGGGGTCCACGGAGCCCTTTCGTGTTGTTCCAGTGACCTCAGGATCCCTCTAGACTTGAGACAGTGATCTAGGGTTTTCTCTGGAGTGCCATCAAGTAAATCAAGGCTCCTTTCACGTTTGATGTGGAAGACGGAACTGCTCTGCACGCAGTGCAGGGGAATGGGCCCTCAGCTCGCGGCGAGGGGGAAGTCTCATGGTTTTTCTCGAGTTGCGGCCGGAACCTGGGGTATATTCTCGAGCTACGACGGGGAGGGCCCTTCCAGACACGTGTTTGTTTAGCGACATCAGAACTCCTGCCTAGGTGCGAGGGACACCTCGGAATTCTCCTCGAGTCTTGGCATGGCAATTGGGACGCGTCTCCACGTGAGGTGGGAGACCAAGGGTCCCTTTCCACGTGCCACAGGGATCCTGGGACTCCTATCCTTTTCAAGAGGAGTCAGGCATCGTCTCCTTTGGAAGCATTGATCTCCGCGGACCTCTCGAGTTTTCAAAGGATGTGAGGCCTCCGGTCGCTTTGAGGCGGAGGACTAGGTCTTTCTCTGTGGTCTCCACAGGGGATTAAGACATCCCTTCGTCTTGGGAGATGCAAGAGAAGCCTGCATTCAATTCACTGCAGGGATATACGGCCTTACTTCGAGTTAGAGCATCTCGGTGTCCATTCCACTTGAGGCCACAAACTCAGGGTCCCTCTCACATACCTGTTGCTGAGAGAAGCCTCCTGTTGAGGTGCTTGTGAAAAGTTGGTATTCCTCTTGAGTCGAAGCCAGGGACTAAGCTCTCATCTCGAGTTGATTTGGGGTCCACGGAGCCCTTTCGTGTTGTTCCAGTGACCTCAGGATCCCTCTAGACTTGAGACAGTGATCTTGGTTTTTCACTGGAGTCCCATCAAGGAAATAAAGGCTCCTTTCACGTTTGATGTGGAACACGGAATTGCTCTGCACGCAGTGCAGGGGAATCGGGCCTCATCTCGCGGCGAGGGGGAAGTCTCATGGTTTTTCTCGTGTTGCGGCCGGAACCTGGGGTATATTCTCGAGTTACGACGGGGAGGGCCCTTCCAGACACGTGTTTGTTCAGCGAAGTCAGGACTCCTGCCTAGATGCGAAGGACACCTCGGGATTCTCCTCGAGACTTGGCATGGCAATTGGGACGCGTCTCCACGTGAGGCGGGAGACACAGGGTCCCTTTCGACGTGCCACAGTGATCCTGGGACTCCTATCCATTTTCAAGAGGAGTCAGGCATCGTCTCCTTTGGAAGCATTGATCTCCGCGGACCTCTCGAGTTTTCAAAGGATGTGAGGCCTCCGGTCGCGATGAGGGGGAGATCTAGGTCTTTCTCTGTGGTCTCCACAGGGGATTCAGACATCCCTTCGTCTTGGGAGATGCAAGACGAGCCTCCATTCAATTCACTGCAGGGATATCCGGCCTTACTTCGAGTCAGAGCATCTCGGTGTCCATTCCACTTGAGGGCACAAACTCAGGGGCCCTCTCACATACCTGTAGCTGAGAGAAGCCTCCTCTTGAGGTGCTTGTGGAAACTTGGTATTCCTCTTGAGTCGAAGCCAGGGACTAAGCTCTCATCTCGAGTTGATTTGGGGTCCACGGAGCCCTTTCGTGTTGCTCCAGTGACTTCAGGATCCCTCTAGACTTGAGACAGTGATCTTGGGTTTTCTTTGGAGTGCCATCAAGGAAATCAAGGCTCCTTTCACGTTTGATGTGGAACACGGAATGGCTCTGCACGCAGTGCAGGGGAATTGGGCCTTATCTCGCGTCGAGGGGGAAGTCTCATGTTTTTTTTCGAGTTGCGGCCGGAACCTGGAGTATATTCTCGAGTTACGATGGTGAGGGCACTTCCAGACACGTGTTTGTTCAGCGACGTCAGGACTCCTGCCTAGGTGCGAGGGACACCTCGGGATTCTCCTCGAGTCTTGGCATGGCAATTGGGACGCGTCTCCTCGTGAGGCGGGAGACCCAGGGTAGCCTTCCATGTGGACAGGGATCCTGGGACTCCTAACCATTTTCAAGAGGAGTCAGGCATCGTCTCCTTTGGAAGCATTGATCTCCGCGGACCTCTCGAGTTTTCAAAGGATGTGAGGCCTCCGGTCGCAATGAGGCGGAGAACTAGGTCTTTCTCTGTGGTCTCCACAGGGGATTCAGACATCCCTTCGTATTGGGAGATGCAAGACGAGCTTGCATTCATCTCACTTCAGGGATATCCGGCCTTACTTCGAGTCAGAGCATCTCGGTGTCCATTCCACTTGAGGCCACAAACTCAGGGTACCTCTCACATACATGTGGCTGAGAGAAGCCTCCTCTTGAGGTGCTTGTGGAAACTTGGTATTCCTCTTGAGTCGAAGCCAGGGACTAAGCTCTCATCTCGAGTTGATTTGGGGTCCACGGAGCCCTTTCGTGTTGCTCCAGTGACCTCAGGATCCCTCTAGACTTGAGACAGTGATCTTGGGTTTTCTCTGGAGTGCCATCAAGGAAATCAAGGCTCCTTTCACGTTTGATGTGGAACCTGGAATTGCTCTGCACGCAGTGCTGGGGAATCGGGACTCATCTCGCGACGAGGGGGAAGTCTCATGGTTTTTCTCGAGTTGCGGCCGGAACCTGGGGTATATTCTCGAGTTACGACGGGGAGGGCCCTTCCAGACACGTGTTTGTTCAGCGTCGTCAGGACTCCTGCCTAGGTGCCAAGGACACCTCGGGATTCTCCTCGAGTCTTGGCATGGCAATTGGGACGCGTCTCCACGGGAGGGGGGTGTCCCAGGGTCCCTTTCCACGTGCCACAGGGATCCTGGGACTCCTATCCATTTTAAAGAGGAGTCAGGCATTGTCTCCTTTGGAAGCATTGATCTCCACGGACCTCTCGAGTTTTCAAAGGATGTGAGGCCTCCGGTCGCGATGAGGCGGAGAACTAGGTCTTTCTCTGTGGTCTCCACAGGGGATTCAGATATCCCTTCGTCTTGGGAGATGCAAGACGAGCCTGCATTCAATTCACTGCAGGGATATCTCGCCTTACTTCGAGTCACAGCATCTCGGTGTCCATTCCCCTTGAGGCGACAAACTCAGGGTCCCTCTCACATACCATTAGCTGAGAGAAGCTTCCTCTTGAGGTGCTTGTGGAAATTTGGTATTCCTCTTCAGTCGAAGCCAGGGACTAAGCTCTCATCTCGAGTTGATTTGGGGTCCACGGAGCACTTTCGTGTTGCTCCAGTGACCTCAGGATCCCTCTCGACTTGAGACAGTGATCTTGGGTTTTCTCTGGAGTGCCATCAAGTAAATCAAGGCTCCTATCACGTTTGATGTGGAACACGGAATTCCTCTGCACGCAGCCCAGGGGAATCGGGCCTCATCTCGCGGCGAGGGGGAAGTCTCATGGTTTTTCTCGAGTTGCGGCCGGAACCTGGGGTATATTCTCGAGTTACGACGGGGAGGGCCCTTCCAGACACGTGTTTGTTCAGCGACGTCAGGACTCCTACCTAGGTGCGAGGGACACCTCGGGATTCTCCTCGAGTCTTGCCATGCCAATTGGGACGAGTCTCCACGTGAGGCGGGAGACCCAGGGTCGTTTTCCACGTGCCACAGGGATCCTGGGACTCCTATCCATTTTCAAGAGGCGTCAGGCGTCGTCTCCTTTGGAAGCATTGATCTCCGCGGACATCTCGAGTTTTCAAAGGATGTGAGGCCTCCGGTCGCGATGAGGCGGAGGACTAGGTCTTTCTCTGTGGTCTCCACAGAGGATTCAGACATCCCTTCGTCTTGGGAGATGCAAGACGAGCCTGCATTCAATTCACTGCAGGGATATCTGGCCTTACTTTGAGTCAGAGAATCTCGGTGTCCATTCCACTTGAGGCGACAAACTCAGGGTCCCTCTCACATACCATTAGCTGAGAGAAGCCTCCTCTTGAGGTGCTTGTGGAAAGTTGGTATTCCTCTCGATTTGAAGCCAGGGACTAAGCTCTCATCTCGAGTTGATTTGGGGTCCACGGAGCCCTTTCGTGTTGCTCCAGTGACCTAAGGATCCGTCTAGACTTGAGACAGTGATCTTGGGTTTTCTCTGGAGTGCCATTAAGGAAATCAAGGCTCCTTTCACATTTGATGTGGAACACGGAATTGGTCTGCACTCAGTGCAGGGGAATCGGGCCTCTTCTCGCGGGGACAGGGAAGTCTCATGGTTTTTCTCGAGTTGCGGCCGGAACCTGGGGGATATTCTCGAGTTACGACGGGGAAGGCCCTTCCAGACACGGGTTTGTTCAGCGACGTGAGGACTCTTGCCTAGGTGCGAGGGACACCTCGGGATTGTCCTCGAGTCTTGGCATGGCAATTTGAACGCATCTCCACGTGAGGCGGGAGAACCAGGGTCCCTTTCCACGTGCCACAGGGATCCTGGGACTCCTATCCATTTTCAAGAGGAGTCAGGATTCATCTCCTTTGGAAGCATTGATCTCCGCGGACCTCTCGAATTTTCAAAGGATGTGAGGCCACCGTTCGCCCTGAGGCGGAAAATTAGGTCTTTCTCTGTGGTCTCCACAGGGGATTCAGACATCCCTTCATCTTGGGAGATGCAAGACGAGCCTGCATTCAATTCACTGCAGGGATATCCGGCCTTACTTCGAGTCAGAGCATCTCTGTGTCCATTCCACTTGAGGCCACAAACTCAGGGTCCCTCTCACATACCTGTAGTTGAGAGAAGCCTCCTCTTGAGGTGCTTGTGGAAAGTTGGTATTCCTCTTGAGTCGAAGCCAGGGACTAAGCACTCATCTCGAGTTGATTTGGGGTCCACGGAGCCCTTTCGTGTTGCTCCAGTGACCTCAGGATCCCTCTAGACTTGAGACAGTGATCTTGGGTTTTCTCTGGAGTGCCATCAAGGAAATCAAGGCTCCTATCACGTTTGATGTGGAACACGGAATTCCTCTGCACGCAGCCCAGGGGAATCGGGCTTCATCTCGCGGCGAGGGGGAAGTCTCATGGTTTTTCTCGAGTTGCGGCCGGAACCTGGGGTATATTCTCGAGTTACGACGGGGAGGGCCCTTCCAGACACGTGTTTGTTCAGCGACGTCAGGACTCCTGCCTAGGTGCGAGGGACACCTCGGGATTCTCCTCGAGTCTTGCCATGCCAATTGGGACGAATCTCCACGTGAGGCGGGAGACCCAGGGTCCCTTTCCACGTGCCACAGGGATCCTGGGACTCCTATCCATTTTCAAGAGGAGTCAGGCATCGTCACCTTCGGAAGTATTGATCTCCGCGGACCTCTCGAGTTTTCAAAGGATGTGAGGCCACCGGTCGAGTTGAGGCGGAGGACTAGGTCTTTCTCTGTGTTCTGCACAGGGGATTCAGACATCCCTTCATCTTGGGAGATGCAAGATGAGCCTGCATTCAATTCACTGCAGGGATATCCGGCCTTACTTCGAGTCAGAGCATCTCGGTGTCCATTCCACTTGAGGCCACAAACTCAGGGTCCCTCTCACATACCTGTAGCTGAGAGAAGCCTCCTCTTGAGGTCCTTGTGGAAAGTTGGTATTCCTCTTGAGTGGAAGCCAGGGACTAAGCTCACATCTCGAGTTGATTTGGGGTCCACAGAGCCCTTTCGTGTTGCTCCAGTGACCTCAGGATCCCTCTAGACTTGAGACAGTTATCTTGGGTTTTCTCTGGAGTGCCATCAAGGAAATCAAGGCTCCTTTCACGTTTGATGTGGAACTCGGAATTGCTCTGCATGCATTGCAGGGGAATCGGGCCTCATCTCACGGCGAGGGGGAAGTGTCATGGTTTTTCTCGAGCTGCGGCCGGAACCTGGGGTATATTCTCGAGGTACGACGGGGAGGGCCCTTCCAGACACGTGTTTGTTCAGCGACGTCAGGACTCCTGCCTAGGTGCGAGGGACACATCGGGATTCTCCTCAAGTCTTGGCATGGCAATTGGGACGCGTCTCCACGTGAGGCGGGAGACCCAGGGTCCCTTTCCACGTGCCACAGGGATCCTGGGACTCCTATTCATTTTCAAGAGGCGTCAGGCATCGTCTCCTTTGGAAGCATTGATCTCCGTGGACCTCTCGAGTTTTCAAAGGATGTGAGGCCTCCGGTCGCGATGAGGCGGAGGACTAGGTCTTTCTCTGTGGTCTCCACAGGGGATTCAGACATCCCTTCGTCTTGGGAGATGCAAGATGAGCGTGCTTTCAATTCACTGCAGGGATATCCGGCCTTATTTCGAGTCAGAGCATCTCGGTGTCCATACCACTTGAGGCCACAAACTCAGGGTCCCTCTCACATACCTGTAGCTGAGAGAAGCCTCCTCTTCAGGGGCTTGTGGAAAGTTCGTATTCCTCTTGAGTTGAAGCCAGGGACTAATCTCTCATCTCGAGTTGCTTTGAGGTCCACGGAGCCCTTTCGTGTTGCTCCGGTGACCTCAGGATCCCTCTAGACTTGAGACAGTGATCTTGGGTTTTCTCTGGAGTGCCATCAAGGAAATCAAGGCTCCTTTCTTGTTTGATGTGGGACACGGAATTGCTCTGCACGCAGTGCAGTGGAATCGGGCCTCATCTCGCGGCGAGGGGGAAGTCTCATGGTTTTTCTCGAGTTGCGGCCGGAACCTGGGGTATATTCTCGAGTTACGACGGGGAGGGCCCTTCCAGACACGTGTTTGTTCAGCGATGTCAGGACTCCTGCCTAGGTGCGAGGGACACCTCGGGATTCTCCTCAAGTCTTGGCATGGCAATTGGGACGCGTCTCCACGTGAGGCGGGAGAACCAGTTCCCTTTCCACGTGCCACAGGGATCCTGGGACTTCTATCCATTTTCAAGAGGAGTCAGGCATCGTCTCCTTTGGAAGCATTGATCTCCGCGGACCTCTCGAATTTTCAAAGGATGTGAGGCCACCGGTCGCGATGAGGCGGAATATTAGGTCTTTCTCTGTGGTCTCCACAGGGGATTCAGACATCCCTTCGTTTTTGGAGATGCAAGACGAGCCTGCATTCAATTCACTGCAGGGATATCCGGCCTTACTTCGAGTCAGAGCATCTCGGTGTCCATTCCACTTGAGGCCACAAACTCAGGGTCCCTCTCACATACCTGTAGCTGAGAGAAGCCTCTTCTTGAGGTGCTTGTGGAAAGTTGGTATTCCTCTTGAGTCGAAGCCAGGTACTAAGCTCTCATCTCGAGATGATTTGGGGTCCACGGAGCCCTTTTGTGTTGCTCCAGTGACCTCAGGATCCCTCTAGACTTGAGACAGTGATCTTGGGTTTTCTCTGGAGTGCCATCAAGGAAATCAAGGCTCCTATCACGTTTGATGTGGAACACGGAAGTCCTCTGCACTCAGTGCAGGGGAATCGGGCCTCATCTCGCGGCGAGGGGGAAGTCTCATGGTTTTTCTCGAGTTGCGGCCGGAACCTGGGGTATATTCTCGAGTTGTGATGGGGAGAGCCCTTCCAGACACGTGTTTGTTCAGCGACGTCAGGACTCCTGCCTAGGTGCGAGGGACAACTCGGGATTCTCCTCGAGTCTTGACATGGCAATTGGGACGCGTCTCCACGTGAGGCGGGAGACCCAGGGTCCCTTTCCACGTGCCACAGGTATCCTGGGACTCCTATCCATTTTCAAGAGGAGTCAGGCATCGTCTCCTTCGGAAGTATTGATCTCCGCGGACCTCTCGAGTTATCAAAGGATGTGAGGCCTCTGGTCGCGTTGAGGCGGAGGACTGGGTCTTTCTCTGTGGGCTCCTCAGGGGATTCAGACAACCCTTCGTCTTGGGAGATGCAAGACGAGCCTGCATTCAATTCACTGCAGGGATATCCGGCCTTACTTCGAGTCAGAGCATCTCGGTGTCCATTCCACTTGAGGCCACAAACTCAGGATCCCGCTGACATACCTGTAGCTGAGAGAAGCCTCCTCTTGAGGTGCTTGTGGAAAGTTGGTATTCCTCTTGAGTCGAACCCAGGGACTAAGCTCTCATCTCGAGTTGATTTGGGGTCCACGGAGCCCTTTCGTGTTGCTCCAGTGACCTCAGGATCCCTCTAGACTTGAGACAGTGATCTTGGGTTTTCTCTGGAGTGCCATCAAGGAAATCAAGGCTCCTTTCATTTTTGATGTGGAATACGGAATTGCTCTGCACGCAGGGCAGGGGAATCGGGCCTCATCTCGCCGCGATGGGGAAGTCTCATGGTTTTTCTCGAGTTGCGGCCGGAACCTGGGGTATGTTCTCGAGTTACGACGGGGAGGGCCCTTCCAGACACGTGTTTGTTCAGCGACGTCAGGACTCCTGCCTAGCTGCGAGGGACACCTCGGGATTCTCCTCGAGTCATGGCATGGCAATGGGGACGCGTGTCCACGTGAGGCGGGAGACCCAGGGTCCCTTTCCACGTGCCACAGGGATCCTGGGACTCCTATCCATTTTCAAGAGGCGTCAGGCATCGTCTCCTTTGGAAGCATTGATCTCCGCGGACCTCTCGAGTTTTCAAAGGATGTGAGGCCTCCGGTCGCGTTGAAGCGGAGGACTAGGTCTTTCTCTGTGTTCTGCACAGGGGATTCAGACAACCCTTCGTCTTGGGAGATGCAAGATGAGCCTGCATTCAATTCACTGCAGGGATATCAGGCCTTACTTCGAGTCAGAGCATCTCGGTGTCCATTGCACTTGAGGCCACAAACTCAGGGTCCCTCTCACTTACCTGTAGCTGAGAGAAGCCTCCTCTTGAGGTGCTTGTGGAAAGTTGGTATTCCTCTTGAGTCTAAGCGAGGGACTAAGCTCTCATCTCGAGTTGATTTGGGGTCCACGGAGCCCTTTCGTGTTGCTGCAGTGACCTCAGGATCCCTCTAGACTTGAGACAGTGATCTTGGGTTTTCTCTAGAGTGCCATTAAGGAAATCAAGGCTCCTTTCTCGTTTGATGTGGAACACGGAATTGGTCTGCACTCAGTGCAGGGGAATCGGGCCTCATCTCCCGGGGATGGGGAAGTCTCATGGTTTTTCTCGAGTTGCGGCCTGAACCTGGGGTATATTCTCGAGTTAAGACGGGGAGGGCCCTTCCAGACACGGGTTTGTTCAGCCACGTGAGGACTCCTGCCTAGGTGTGAGGGACACCTCGGGATTCTCCTCGAGTCTTGGCATGGCAATTTGGACGCGTCTCCACGTGAGGCGGGAGAACCAGTGTCCCTTTCCACGTGCCACAGGGATCCTGGGATTCCGATCCATTTTCAAGAGGAGTCAGGCATCGTCTCCTTTGGAAGCATTGATCTCTGCAGGCCTCTCGAATTTTCAAAGGATGTGAGGCCACCGGTCGCGATGAGGCGGAAAATTAGGTATTTCTCTGTGGTCTCCACAGGGGATTCAGACATCCCTTCGTCTTGGGAGATGCAAGACCAGCCTGCATTCAATTCACTGCAGGGATATCCGGCCTTACTTCGAGTCAAAGCATCTCGGTGTCCATTCCACTTGAGGCCACAAACTCAGGGTCCCTCTCACTTACCTGTAGCTGAGAGAAGCCTCCTCTTGAGGTGCTTGTGGAAAGTTGGTATTCCTCTTGAGTCTAAGCCAGGGACTAAGCTCTCATCTCGAGTTGATTTGGGGTCCACGGAGCCCTTTCGTGTTGCTCCAGTGACCTCAGGATCCCTCTAGACTTGAGACAGTGATCTTGGGTTTTCTCTGGAGTGCCATCAAGGAAATCAAGGCTCCTTTCACGTTTGAAATGGAAAACGGAATTGCTCTGCACGCAGTGCAGGGGAATCGGGCCTCAACTCGCAGCGAGGGGGAAGTCTCATGGTTTTTCTCGTGTTGCGGCCGGAACCTGGGGTATATTCTCGAGTTACAACTGGGAGGGCCCTTCCAGACACGTGTTTGTTCAGCGACGTCAGGACTCCTGCCTAGGTGCGAGGGACACCTCGGGATTCTCCTCGAGTCTTGGCATGGCAATTGGGACGCGTCTCCACGTGAGGCGGGAGACCCAGGGTCCCTTTCGACGTGCCACAGTGATCCTGGGACTCCTATCCATTTTCAAGAGGAGTCAGGCATCGTCTCCTTTGGAAGCATTGATCTCCGCGGACCTCTCGAGTTTTCAAAGGATGTGAGGCCTCTGGTCACGTTGAGGCGGAGGACTAGGTCTTTCTCTGTGGTCTCCACAGGGGATTCAGACATCCCTTCGTCTTGGGAGATGCAAGACGAGCCTGCATTCAATTCACTGCAGGGATATCCAGCCTTACTTCGAGTCAGAGCATCTCGGTGTCCATTCCACTTGAGGCCACTAAGTCAGGGTCTCTCTCACATACCTGTAGCTGAGAGAAGCCTCCTCTTGAGGTGCTTGTGGAAAGTTGGTATTCCTCTTGAGTCGAAGCCAGGGACTAAGCTCTCATCTCGAGTTGATTTGGGGTCCACGGAGCCCGTTCGTGTTGCTACAGTGACCTCAGGATCCCTCTAGACTTGAAATTTTGATCTTGGGTTTTCTCCGGAGTGCAATTAAGGAAATCAAGGCTCCTTTCACGTTTGATGTGGAACACGGAATTGGTCTGCACGCAGTGCAGGCGAATCGGGCCTCATCTCGCGGGGATGGGGAAGTCTCATGGTTTTTCTCGAGTTGCGGCCGGAACCTGGGGTATATTCTCGAGTTAAGACGGGGAGGGCCCTTCCAGACACAGGTTTGTTCAGCGATGTGAGGACTCCTGCCTAGGTGCGAGGGATACCTCGGGATTCTCCTCGAGTCTTGGCATGGCAATTGGGTCGCGTCTCCACGTGAGGCGGGAGACCCAGGGTCCCTTTCCCCCTGCCACGGTATCCTGGGACTCCTATCCATTTTCCAGAGGAGTCAGGCATCGTCTCCTTTGGAAGCATTGATCTCCGCGGACCTCTCGAGTTTTCAAAGGATGTGAGGCCTCCGCTCGCGATGAGGCGGAGAACTCGGTCTTTCTCTGTGGTCGCCACAGGGGATTCAGACATCCCTTCGTCTTGGGAGATGCAAGACGAGCCTGCATTCAATTCACTGCAGGGATATCCGGCCTTACTTCGAGTCAGAGCATTTCGGTGTCCATTCCACTTGAGGCCACAAACTCAGGGTCCCTCAAATATACCTGTATCTGAGAGAAGCCTCCTCTTGAGGTGCTTGTGGAAAGTTGGTATTCCTCTTGAGTCTAAGCGAGGGACTAAGCTCTCATCTCGAGGTGATTTGGGGTCCAAGGAGCCCTTTCCTGTTGGTACAGTGAGCTCAGGATCCCTCTAGACTTGAGACAGTGATCTTGGGTTTTCTCTGGAGTGCCATCAAGGAAATCAGGCTCCTTTCACGTTTGATGTGGAACACGGAATTGCTCTGCATGCAGTGCAGGGGAATCGGGCCTCAACTCGCGGCGAGGGGGAAATCTCATGGTTTTTCTCGAGTTGCGGCCGGAACCTGGGGTATATTCTCGAGTTACGACAGGGAGGGCCCTTCCAGACACGTGTTTGTTCAGCGACGTCAGGACTCCTGCCTAGGTGCGAGGGACACCTCGGGATTCTCCTCGAATCTTGGCATCGCAATTGGGACGCGTCTGCACGTGAGGCGGGAGACCCAGGGTCCCTTTCCACGTGCCACAGTGATCCTGGGACTCCTATCCATTTTCAAGAGGAGTCAGGCATCGTCTCCTTTGGAAGCACTGATCTCTGCAGACCTCTCGAGTTTTCAAAGGATGTGAGGCCTCCGCTCGCGATGAGGCGGAGAACTAGGTCTTTCTATGTGGGCTCCACAGGGGATTCAGACATCCCTTCGTCTTGGGAGATGCAAGACGAGCCTGCATTCAATTCACTGCAGGGATATCACACCTTACTTCGAGTCAGAGCATCTCGGTGTCCATTCCACTTGAGGCCACAAACTTAGGGTCCCTCTCACGTACCTGTAGCTGAGGGAAGCCTCCTCTTGAGGTGCTTGTGGAAGGTTGGTATTCCTCTTGAATCGAAGCCAGGGACTAAGCTCTCATCTCGAGTTGATTTGGGGTCCACGGAGCCCTTTCATGTTGCTCCAGTGACCTCAGGATCCCTCTAAACTTGAGACAGAGATCTTGGGTTTTCTCTTGAGTGCCATCAAGGAAATCAAGGATCCTTTCACGTTAGATGAGGAACACGGAATTGCTCTGCATGCAGTGCAGGGGAATCGGTCCTCATCTCGCGGCGAGGGGGAAGTCTCATGGTTTTTCTCGAGTTGCGGCCGGAACCTGGGGCATATTCTCGAGTTATGATGGGGAGGGCCCTTCCAGACACGTGTTTGTTCAGCGACATCTGGACTCCTGACTAGGTGCGAGGGACACCTCGGGATTCTCCACGAGTCTTGGCATGGCAATTTGGACGCGACTTCACGTGAGGCGGGAGACCCAGAGTCCCTTTCCACGTGCCACAGGGATCCTGGGACTCCTATTCATTTTCAAGAGGAGTCAGGCATCGTCTCCTTTGGAAGCATTGATCTCCGCAGACCTCTCGAGTTTTCAAAGGATGTGAGGCCTACGGTCGCGATGAGGCGGAGAACTAGGTCTTTCTCTGTGGTCTCCACAGGGGATTCAGACATCCCTTCGTCTGGGGAGATGCTAGACGAGCCTGCATTCAATTCACTGCAGGGATATGCGGCCTTACTTCGAGTCAGAGCATCTCGGTGTCCATTCCACTTGAGGCCACAAACTCAGGGTCCCTCTCACATACCTGTAGCTGAGAGAAGCCTCCTCCTGAGGTGCTTGTGGAAAGTTGGTATTCCTCTTGAGTCGAAGCAGGGACTTAGCTCTCATCTCGAGTTGATTTGGGTTCCACGGAGCCCTTTCATGTTGCTACAGTGACCTCAGGATCCCTCTAGACTTGAGACAGTGATCTTGGGTTTTCTCTGGAGTGCCATCAAGGAAATCAAGGCTCCTTTCACCTTTGATGTGGAACATGGTACTGCTCTGCACATAGAGCAGGGGATTCGGGCCTCATCTCGCGGCGAGGGGGAAGTCTCATGGTTTTTCTCGAGTTGCGGCCGGAACCTGGGGTATATTCTCGAGTTACAACGGGGAGGGCCCTTCCAGAAACGTGTTTCTTCAGCCAAGTGAGGACTCCTGCCTAGGTGCGAGGATCACCACGGGGTATTCCTCGAGTCTTGGCATGGCAATTGGGACGCGTCTCCACGTGAGGCGGGAGACCCAGGGTCCCTTTCCACGTGCCACAGGGATCCTGGGACTCCTATCCATTTTCAAGAGGAGTCAGGCAACGTCTCCTTTGGAAGCATTGATCTCCGCGGACCTCTCGAGTTTTCAAAGGATGTGAGGCCTCCGTTCCCGTTGAGGCGGAGAATTAGGTCTTTCTCTGTGGTCTCCACAGGGGATTCAGACATCCCTTCGTCTTGGGAGATGCAAGAAGAGCCTGCATTCAATTCACTGCAGGGATATCTGGCCGTACTTCGAGTCAGAGCATCTCGGTGTCCATTCCACTTGAGGCCACAACTCAGGGTCCCTCTCACAAACCTGTAGGTGAGAGAAGCCTCCTCTTGAGGTGCTTGTGGAAAGTTGGTATTCCTCTTGAGTCGAAGCCAGGGACTAAGCTCTCATCTCGAGTTGATTTGGCGTCCACGGAGCCCTTTCGTGTTGCTCCAGTTCCCTCAGGATCCCTCTAGACTTGAGACAGTGATGTTGGGTTTTCTCCGCAGTGCCATCAAGGAAATAAAGGCTCCTTTCACGTTTGATGTGGAACACGGAATTGCTCTGCACGCAGAGCAGGGGAATCGGGCCTCATATCGCGGCGAGGGGGAAGTCTCATGGTTTTTCTCGAGTTGCGGCCGGAACCTGGGGTATATTCTCGAGTTATGACGGGGAAGGCCCTTCCAAACACTTGTTTGTTCAGCGACGTCAGGACTCCTACCTAGGTGCGAGGGACACCTCGGGATTCTCCTCGAGTCTTGGCATGGCAATTGGGACCCGTCCCCACGTGAGGCGGGAAACCCAGGATACCTTTCCACGTGCCACAGGGATCCTGGGACTCCTATCCATTTTCAAGAGGAGTCACGCATCGTCTCCATTGGAAGCATTGATCTCCGCGGACCTCTTGAGTTTTCAAAGGATGTGAGGCCTCCAGTCGCGAAGAGCCGGAGGACTAGGTCTTTCTCTGTGGTCTCCACAGCGGATTCAGACATGCATTCGTCTTGGGAGATGCAAGACGAGCCTGCATTCAATTCACTGCAGGGATATCCGGCCTTACTTCGAGTCAGAACATCTCGGTGTCCATTCCACTTGAGGCCACAAACTCAGGGTCCCTCTCACATACCTGTAGCTGAGAGAAGCCTCCTCTTGAGGTGCTTGTGGAAAGTTGGTATTCCTCTTGATTCGAAGCCAGGGACTAAGCTCTCATCTCGAGTTGATTTGGGGTCCACGGAGCCCTTTCGTGTTGCTCCAGTGACCTCAGGATCCCTCTAGACTTGAGATAGTGATCTTGGGTTTTCTCTGGAGTGCCATCAAGGAAATCAAGGCTCCTTTCACGTTTGATGTGGAACACGGAATTGCTCTGCATGCAGTGCAGGGGAATCGGGCCTCAACTCGCGGCGAGGGGGAAATCTCATGGTTTTTCTCGAGTTGCGGCCGGAACCTGGGGTATATTCTCGAGGTACGACAGGGAGGGCCCTTCCAGACACGTGTTTGTTCAGCGACGTCAGGACTCCTGCCTAGGTGCGAGGGACACCTCGGGATTCTCCTCGAGTCTTGGCATGGCAATTGGGATGCGTCTCCACCTGAGGCGGGAGACCCAGGGTCCCTTTCCACGTGCCACAGGGATCCTGGGACTCCTATCCATTTTCAAGAGGAGTCAGGCATCGTCTCCTTTGGAAGCATTGATCTCCGCAGACCTCTCGAGTTTTCAAAGGATGTGAGGCCTCCGCTCGCGATGAGGCGGAGAATTCGGTCTTTCTCTGTGGTCTGCACAGGGTATTCAGACAACCCTTCGCCTTGGGAGATGCAAGACGAGCCTGCATTCAATTCACTGCAGGGATATCCGGCCTTACTTCGAGTCAGAACATCTCGGTGTCCATTCCACTTGATGCCAGAAACTCAGGGTCCCTCTCACATACCTGTAGCTGAGAGAAGCCTCCTCTTGAGGTGCTTGTGGAAAGTTGGTATTCCTCTTGAGTCTAAGCCAGGGACTAATCTCTCATCTTGAGTTGATTTGGGGTCCACGGAGCCATTTCGTGTTGCTCCAGTGACCTCAGGATCCCTCTAGACTTGAGACAGTGATCTTGGGTTTTCTCTGGAGTGCCATCAAGGAAATCAAGGCTCCTTTCATTTTTGATGTGGAATACGGAATTGCTCTGCAAGCAGGGCAGGGGAATCGGGCCTCATCTCGCGGCGAGGGGTAAGTCTCATGGTTTTTCTCGAGTTGCGGCCGGAACCTGGGGTATATTCTCGAGTTACGGCGGGGAGGGCCCTTCCAGACACGTGTTTGTTCAGCGACTTGAGGACTCCTGCCTAGGTGCGAGGGACACCTCGGGATTCTCCTCGAGTCTTGCCATGGCAATTGGGACGCGTCTCCACGTGAGGCGGGAGACCCAGGGTCCCTTTCCACGTGCCACAGGGATCCTGGGACTCCTATCCATTTTCAAGAGGAGTCAGGCATCGTCTCCTTTGGAAGCATTGATCTCTGCAGACCTCTCGAGTTTTCAAAGGATGTGAGGCCTCCGCTCGCGATGAGGCGGAGAATTAGGTCTTTCTCTGTGGTCTCCACAGCGGATTCAGACATGCATTCGTCTTGGGAGATGCAAGACGAGCCTGCATTCAATTCACTGCAGGGATATCCGGCCTTACTTCGAGTCAGAACATCTCGGTGTCCATTCCACTTGAGGCCACAAACTCAGGGTCCCTCTCACATACCTGTAGCTGAGAGAAGCCTCCTCTTGAGGTGCTTGTGGAAAGTTGGTATTCCTCTTGATTCGAAGCCAGGGACTAATCTCTCATCTCGAGTTGATTTGGGGTCCACGGAGCCCTTTCGTGTTGCTCCAGTGACCTCAGGATCCCTCTAGACTTGAGATAGTGATCTTGGGTTGTCTCTGGAGTGCCATCAAGGAAATCAAGGCTCCTTTCACGTTTGATGTGGAACACGGAATTGCTCTGCATGCAGTGCAGGGGAATCGGGCCTCAACTCGCGGCGAGGGGGAAATCTCATGGTTTTTCTCGAGTTGCGGCCGGAACCTGGGGTATATTCTCGAGTTATGACGGGGAAGGCCCTTCCAAACACTTGTTTGTTCAGCGACGTCAGGACTCCTACCTAGGTGCGAGGGACACCTCGGGATTCTCCTCGAGTCTTGGCATGGCAATTGGGACCCGTCCCCACGTGAGGCGGGAAACCCAGGATACCTTTCCACGTGCCACAGGGATCCTGGGACTCCTATCCATTTTCAAGAGGAGTCACGTATCGTCTCCATTGGAAGCATTGATCTCCGCGGACCTCTCGTGTTTTCAAAGGATGTGAGGCCTCCGGTCGCGATGAGGCGCAGAACTAGGTCCTTCTCTGTGTTCTCCACAGGGGATTCAGACATCCCTTCGTCTTGGGAGATGCAAGACGAGCCTGCATTCAATTCACTGCAGGGATATCCGGCCTTACTTCGAGTCAGAGCATCTCAGTGTCCATTCCACTTGAGGCCACATACTCAGGGTCTGCCTCCCATACCTGTAGCTGAGAGAAGCCTCCTCTTGAAGTGCTTGTGGAAAGTTGGTATTCCCCTTGAGTCGAAGCCAGGGACTAAGCTCTCATCTCGAGTTGATTTGGGGTCCACGGAGCCCTTTCGTGTTGCTACAGTAACTTCAGGATCCCTCTAGACTTGAGACAGTGATCTTGGGTTTTCTCTGGATTGCCATCAAAGAAATCAAGGCTCCTTTCATGTTTGATGTGGAACACGGAATTGCTCTGCACGCAGTGCAGGGGAATCGGGCCTCATCTCGCGGCGAGGGAGAAATCTAATTGTTTTTCTCGAGTTGCGGCCAGAACCTGAGGTATATTCTCGAGTTACGACGGGGAGTGCCCTTCCAGATACGTGTTTTTTCAGCGACGTCAGGAATCCTGCCTAGGTGCGAGGGACACCTCGGGATTCTCCTCGAGTCTTTGCATGGCAATTGGGATGCGTCTCCACGTGAGGCGGGAGACCCAGGGTCCCTTTCCTCGTGTCACAGGGATCCTGGGACTCCTATCCATTTTCAAGAGGAGGCAGGCATCGTCTCCTTTGGAATCATTGATCTCCGCGGACCTCTCCAGTTTTCAAAGGATATGAGGCCTCCGGTCGCGATGAGGCAGAGAACTAGGTCTTTCTCTGTGGTCTCCACAGGGGATTCAGACATCCCTTCGTCTTGGGAGATGCAAGACGAGCCTGCATTCAATTCACTGCTGGGATATCCGGCCTTGCTTCGAGTCAGAGCATCTCGGTGTCCATTCCACTTGAGGCCACAATCTCAGGGTCCCTCTCACATACCTGTAGCTGAGAGAAGCCTCCTCTTGAGGTGCTTGTGGAAAGTTGGTATTCCTCTTGAGTCGAAGCCAGGGACTAAGCTCTCATCTCGAGTTGATTTGTTGTCCACGGAGCACTTTCGTGTTGCTCCAGTGACCTCAGGATCATTCTAGACTTGAGACAGTGAACTTGGGTTTTCTCTGGAGTGCCATCAAGGAAATCAAGGCTCCTTTCACGTTTGATGTGGAAAACGGAATTGCTCTGCACGCAGTGCAGGGGAATCGGGCCTCATCTCGTGGCGAGGGGGAAGTCTAATGGTTTTTCCCGAGTTGCGGCCGGAACCTCGGGTATATTCTCGAGTTACGACGGGGAGGGCCCTTCCAGACACGTGTTTGTTCAGCGACGTCAGGACTCCTGCCTAGGTGCGAGGGACATCTCGGGATTCTCCTCGAGTCTTGGCATGGCAATTGGGGCGCGTCTCCACCTGAGGCGGGAGACCCAGGGTCCCTTTCCACGTGCCACAGGGATCCTGGGACTCCTATCCATTTTCAAGAGGAATCAGGCATCATCTCCTTCGGAAGTATTGATCTCCGCGGACCTCTTGAGTTTTCAAAGGATATGAGGCCTCCAGTCGCGATGAGCCGGAGGACTAGGTCTTTCTCTGTGGTCTCCACAGCGGATTCAGACATGCATTCGTCTTGGGAGATGCAAGACGAGCCTGCATTCAATTCACTGCAGGGATATCCGGCCTTACTTCGAGTCAGAACATCTCGGTGTCCATTCCACTTGAGGCCACAAACTCAGGGTCCCTCTCACATACCTGTAGCTGAGAGAAGCCTCCTCTTGAGGTGCTTGTGGAAAGTTGGTATTCCTCTTGATTCGAAGCCAGGGACAAAGCTCTCATCTCGTGTTGATTTGGGGTCCATGGAGCCCTTTCGTGTTGCTCCAGTGACCTCAGGATCCCTCTAGACTTGAGATAGTGATCTTGGGTTTTCTCTGGAGTGCCATCAAGGAAATCAAGGCTCCTTTCACGTTTGATGTGGAACACGGAATTGCTCTGCATGCAGTGCAGGGGAATCGGGCCTCAACTCGCGGCGAGGGGGAAATCTCATGGTTTTTCTCGAGTTGCGGCCGGAACCTGGGGTATATTCTCGAGGTACGACAGGGAGGGCCCTTCCAGACACGTGTTTGTTCAGCGACGTCAGGACTCCTGCCTAGGTGCGAGGGACACCTCGGGATTCTCCTCGAGTCTTGCCATGGCAATTGGGACGCGTCTCCACGTGAGGCGGGAGACCCAGGGTCCCTTTCCACGTGCCACAGGGATCCTGGGACTCCTATCCATTTTCAAGAGGAGTCAGGCATCGTCTCCTTTGGAAGCATTGATCTCTGCAGACCTCTCGAGTTTTCAAAGGATGTGAGGCCTCCGCTCGCGATAAGGCGGAGAATTAGGTCTTTCTCTGTGGTCTCCACAGCGGATTCAGACATGCATTCGTCTTGGGAGATGCAAGACGAGCCTGCATTCAATTCACTGCAGGGATATCCGGCCTTACTTCGAGTCAGAACATCTCGGTGTCCATTCCACTTGAGGCCACAAACTCAGGGTCCCTCTCACATACCTGTAGCTGAGAGAAGCCTCCTCTTGAGGTGCTTGTGGAAAGTTGGTATTCCTCTTGATTCGAAGCCAGGGACTAATCTCTCATCTCGAGTTGATTTGGGGTCCACGGAGCCCTTTCGTGTTGCTCCAGTGACCTCAGGATCCCTCTAGACTTGAGATAGTGATCTTGGGTTGTCTCTGGAGTGCCATCAAGGAAATCAAGGCTCCTTTCACGTTTGATGTGGAACACGGAATTGCTCTGCATGCAGTGCAGGGGAATCGGGCCTCAACTCGCGGCGAGGGGGAAATCTCATGGTTTTTCTCGAGTTGCGGCCGGAACCTGGGGTATATTCTCGAGTTATGACGGGGAAGGCCCTTCCAAACACTTGTTTGTTCAGCGACGTCAGGACTCCTACCTAGGTGCGAGGGACACCTCGGGATTCTCCTCGAGTCTTGGCATGGCAATTGGGACCCGTCCCCACGTGAGGCGGGAAACCCAGGATACCTTTCCACGTGCCACAGGGATCCTGGGACTCCTATCCATTTTCAAGAGGAGTCACGCATCGTCTCCATTGGAAGCATTGATCTCCGCGGACCTCTCGTGTTTTCAAAGGATGTGAGGCCTCCGGTCGCGATGAGGCGCAGAACTAGGTCTTTCTCTGTGTTCTCCACAGGGGATTCAGACATCCCTTCGTCTTGGGAGATGCAAGACGAGCCTGCATTCAATTCACTGCAGGGATATCCGGCCTTACTTCGAGTCAGAGCATCTCAGTGTCCATTCCACTTGAGGCCACATACTCAGGGTCTGCCTCCCATACCTGTAGCTGAGAGAAGCCTCCTCTTGAAGTGCTTGTGGAAAGTTGGTATTCCCCTTGAGTCGAAGCCAGGGACTAAGCTCTCATCTCGAGTTGATTTGGGGTCCACGGAGCCCTTTCGTGTTGCTACAGTAACTTCAGGATCCCTCTAGACTTGAGACAGTGATCTTGGGTTTTCTCTGGATTGCCATCAAAGAAATCAAGGCTCCTTTCATGTTTGATGTGGAACACGGAATTGCTCTGCACGCAGTGCAGGGGAATCGGGCCTCATCTCGCGGCGAGGGAGAAATCTAATTGTTTTTCTCGAGTTGCGGCCAGAACCTGAGGTATATTCTCGAGTTACGACGGGGAGTGCCCTTCCAGATACGTGTTTTTTCAGCGACGTCAGGAATCCTGCCTAGGTGCGAGGGACACCTCGGGATTCTCCTCGAGTCTTTGCATGGCAATTGGGATGCGTCTCCACGTGAGGCGGGAGACCCAGGGTCCCTTTCCTCGTGTCACAGGGATCCTGGGACTCCTATCCATTTTCAAGAGGAGGCAGGCATCGTCTCCTTTGGAATCATTGATCTCCGCGGACCTCTCCAGTTTTCAAAGGATATGAGGCCTCCGGTCGCGATGAGGCAGAGAACTAGGTCTTTCTCTGTGGTCTCCACAGGGGATTCAGACATCCCTTCGTCTTGGGAGATGCAAGACGAGCCTGCATTCAATTCACTGCTGGGATATCCGGCCTTGCTTCGAGTCAGAGCATCTCGGTGTCCATTCCACTTGAGGCCACAATCTCAGGGTCCCTCTCACATACCTGTAGCTGAGAGAAGCCTCCTCTTGAGGTGCTTGTGGAAAGTTGGTATTCCTCTTGAGTCGAAGCCAGGGACTAAGCTCTCATCTCGAGTTGATTTGTTGTCCACGGAGCACTTTCGTGTTGCTCCAGTGACCTCAGGATCATTCTAGACTTGAGACAGTGAACTTGGGTTTTCTCTGGAGTGCCATCAAGGAAATCAAGGCTCCTTTCACGTTTGATGTGGAAAACGGAATTGCTCTGCACGCAGTGCAGGGGAATCGGGCCTCATCTCGTGGCGAGGGGGAAGTCTAATGGTTTTTCCCGAGTTGCGGCCGGAACCTCGGGTATATTCTCGAGTTACGACGGGGAGGGCCCTTCCAGACACGTGTTTGTTCAGCGACGTCAGGACTCCTGCCTAGGTGCGAGGGACATCTCGGGATTCTCCTCGAGTCTTGGCATGGCAATTGGGGCGCGTCTCCACCTGAGGCGGGAGACCCAGGGTCCCTTTCCACGTGCCACAGGGATCCTGGGACTCCTATCCATTTTCAAGAGGAATCAGGCATCATCTCCTTCGGAAGTATTGATCTCCGCGGACCTCTTGAGTTTTCAAAGGATATGAGGCCTCCAGTCGCGATGAGCCGGAGGACTAGGTCTTTCTCTGTGGTCTCCACAGCGGATTCAGACATGCATTCGTCTTGGGAGATGCAAGACGAGCCTGCATTCAATTCACTGCAGGGATATCCGGCCTTACTTCGAGTCAGAACATCTCGGTGTCCATTCCACTTGAGGCCACAAACTCAGGGTCCCTCTCACATACCTGTAGCTGAGAGAAGCCTCCTCTTGAGGTGCTTGTGGAAAGTTGGTATTCCTCTTGATTCGAAGCCAGGGACAAAGCTCTCATCTCGTGTTGATTTGGGGTCCATGGAGCCCTTTCGTGTTGCTCCAGTGACCTCAGGATCCCTCTAGACTTGAGATAGTGATCTTGGGTTTTCTCTGGAGTGCCATCAAGGAAATCAAGGCTCCGTTCACGTTTGATGTGGAACACGGAATTGCTCTGCATGCAGTGCAGGGGAATCGGGCCTCAACTCGCGGCGAGGGGGAAATCTCATGGTTTTTCTCGAGTTGCGGCCGGAACCTGGGGTATATTCTCGAGGTACGACAGGGAGGGCCCTTCCAGACACGTGTTTGTTCAGCGACGTCAGGACTCCTGCCTAGGTGCGAGGGACACCTCGGGATTCTCCTCGAGTCTTGGCATGGCAATTTGGACGCGTCTCCACGTGACGCAGGAGACCCAGGGTCCCTTTCCACGTGCCACAGGGATCCTGGGACTCCAATCCATTTTCAAGAGGAGTCAGGCATCGTCTCCTTTGGAAGCATTGATCTCCGCGGACCTCTCGAGTTTTCAAAGAATGTGAGGCCTCCGGTCGCGATGATGCGGAGATCTAGGGCTTTCTCTGTGGTCTCCACAGGGTATTCAGACATCCCTTCGTCTTGGGAGATGCAAGACGAGCCTGCATTCAATTCACTGCAGGGATATCCGGCCTTAATTCGAGTCAGAGCATCTCGGTGTCCATTCCACTTGAGGCCACAAACTCAGGGTCCCTCTCACATACCTGTAGCTGAGAGAAGCCTCCTCTTGAGGTGCTTGTGGAAAGTTGGTATTCCTCTTGAGTCGAAGCCAGGCACTAAGCTCTCATCTCGAGTTGATTTGGGGTGCACGGAGCCCTTTTGTGTTGCTCCAGTGACCTCAGGATCCCTCTAGACTTGAGACAGTGATCTTGGGTTTTCTCTGGAGTGCCATCAAGGAAATCAAGGATCCTTTCACGTTTGATGAGGAACACGGAATTGCTCTGCACGCAGTGCAGGGGAATCGGTCCTCCTCTCCCGGCGAGGGGGAAGTTTCATGGTTTTTCTCGAGTTGCGGCCGGAACCTGGGGCATATTCTCGAGTTATGATGGGGAGGGCCCTTCCAGACACGTGTTTGTTCAGCGACATATGGACTACTGACTAGGTGCGAGGGACACCTCGGGATTCTCCACGAGTCTTGGCATGGCAATTTGGACGCGACTTCACGTGAGGCGGGAGACCCAGAGTCCCTTTCCACGTGCCACAGGGATCCTGGGCCTCCGATTCATTTTCAACAGGAGTCAGGCATCGTCTCCTTTGGAAGCATTGATCTCCGCAGACCTCTCGAGTTTTCAAAGGATTTGAGGCCTCCGGTCACGATGAGGTGGAGAACTAGGTCTTTCTCTGTGGTCTCCACAGGGGATTCAGACATCCCTTCGTCTGGGGAGATGCAAGACGAGCCTGCATTCAATTCACTGCAGGGATATGCGGCCTTACTTCGAGTCAGAGCATCTCGGTGTCCATTCCACTTGAGGCCACAAACTCATGGTCCCTCTCACTTACCTGTAACTGAGAGAAGCCTCCTCCTGAGGTGCTTGTGGAAAGTTGGTATTCCTCTTGAGTCGAAGCAGGGACTTAGCTCTCATCTCGAGTTGATTTGGGTTCCACGGAGCCCTTTCATGTTGCTACAGTGACCTCAGGATCCCTCTAGACTTGAGACAGTGATCTTGGGTTTTCTCTGGAGTGCCATCAAGGAAATCAAGGCTCCTTTCACCTTTGATGTGGAACATGGTACTGCTCTGCACATAGAGCAGGGGAATCGGGCCTCATCTCGCGGCGAGGGGGAAGTCTCATGGTTTTTCTCGAGTTGCGGCCGGAACCTGGGGTATATTCTCGAGTTACAACGGGGAGGGCCCTTCCAGAAACGTGTTTCTTCAGCGAAGTGAGGACTCCTGCCTAGGTGCGAGGATCACCACGGGGTATTCCTCGAGTCTTGGCATGGCAATTGGGACGCGTCTCCACGTGAGGCGGGAGACCCAGGGTCCCTTTCCACGTGCCACAGTGATCCTGGGACTCCTATCCATTTTCAAGAGGAGTCAGGCAACGTCTCCTTTGGAAGCATTGATCTCCGCGGACCTCTCGAGTTTTCAAAGGATGTGAGGCCTCCATTCCCGTTGAGGCGGAGAATTAGGTCTTTCTCTGTGGTCTCCACAGGGGATTCAGACATCCCTTCGACTTGGGAGATGCAAGACGAGCCTGCATTCAATTCACTGCTGGGATATCCGGCCTTACTTCGAGTCAGAGCATCTCGGTGTCCATTCCACTTGAGGCCACAATCTCAGGGTCCCTCTCACATACCTGTAGCTGAGAGAAGCCTCCTCTTGAGGTGCTTGTGGAAAGTTGGTATTCTTCTTGAGTCGAAGCCAGGGACTAAGCTCTCATCTCGAGTTGATTTGTTGTCCACGGAGCACTTTCGTGTTGCTCCAGTGACCTCAGGATCATTCTAGACTTGAGACAGTGAACTTGGGTTTTCTCTGGAGTGCCATCAAGGAAATCAAGGCTCCTTTCACGTTTGATGTGGAAAACGGAATTGCTCTGCACGCAGTGCAGGGGAATCGGGCCTCATCTCGCGGCGAGGGGGAAGTCTAATGGTTTTTCCCGAGTTGCGGCCGGAACCTCGGGTATATCGTCGAGTTACGACGGGGAGGGCCCTTCCAGACACGTGTTTGTTCAGCGACGTCAGGACTCCTGCCTAGGTGCGAGGGACATCTCGGGATTCTCCTCGAGTCTTGGCATGGCAATTGGGGCGCGTCTCCACCTGAGGCGGGAGACCCAGGGTCCCTTTCCACGTGCCACAGGGATCCTGGGACTCCTATCCATTTTCAAGAGGAATCAGGCATCGTCTCCTTCGGAAGTATTGATCTCCGCGGACCTCTTGAGTTTTCAAAGGATATGAGGCCTCCAGTCGCGATGAGCCGGAGGACTAGGTCTTTCTCTGTGGTCTCCACAGCGGATTCAGACATGCATTCGTCTTGGGAGATGCAAGACGAGCCTGCATTCAATTCACTGCAGGGATATCTGGCCGTACTTCGAGTCAGAGCATCTCGGTGTCCATTCCACTTGAGGCCACAAACTCAGGGTCCCTCTCACATACCTGTAGGTGAGAGAAGCCACCTCTTGAGATGCTTGTGGAAAGTTGGTATTCCTCTTGAGTCGAACCCAGGGAATAAGCTCTCATCTCGAGTTAATTTAGCGTCCACGGAGTCCTTCTTTGTTGCTCCAGTGACCTCAGGATCCCTCTAGACTTGAGACAGTGATCTTTGGTTTTCTCTGGAGTGCCATCAAGGAAATAAAGGCTCCTTTCACGTTTGATGTGGAACACGGAATTGCTCTGCACGAAGTGCAGGGGAATCAGGCCTCATCTCGTGGCGAGGGGGAAGTCTAATGGTTTTTCTCGAGTTCCGGCCGGAACCTAGGGTATATTCTCGAGTTACGATGGGGAGGGCCCTTCCAGACACGTGTTTGTTCAGCGACGTCAGGACTCCTGCCTAGGTGCGAGGGACACCTCGGGATTCTCCTCGAGTCTTGGCATGGCAATTGGGAAGCATCTCCACGTGAGGCGCCAGACCCAGGGTTCCTTTCCACGTGCCTCAGGGATCCTGGGACTCCTATCCATTTTCAAGAGGAGTCAGGCATCGTCTCCTTTGGAAGCACTGATCTCCGCGGACCTCTTGAGTTTTCAAAGGATGTGAGGCCTCCGGTCGCAATGAGGCGGAGAACTACGTCTTTCTCTGTGGTCCCCACAGGGGATTTAGACATCCCTTCGTCTTGGGAGATGCAAGACGAGCCTGCATTCAATTCACTGCAGGGATATCCGGCCTTACTTTGAGTCAGAGCATCTCGGTGTCCATTACACTTGAGGCCACAACTCAGGGTCCCTCTCACAAACCTGTAGCTGAGAGAAGCCTCCTCTTGAGGTGCTTGTGGAAAGTTGGTATTCCTCTTGAGTCGAAGCCAGGGACTAAGCTCTCATCTCCAGTTGATTTGGGGTCCACGGAGCCCTTTCGTGTTGCTCCAGTTCCCTCAGGATCCCTCTAGTCTTGAGACAGTGATGTTGGGTTTTCTCCGCAGTGCCATCAAGGAAATAAAGGCTCCTTTCACGTTTGATGTGGAACACGGAATTTCTCTGCACGCAAAGCAGGGGAATCGGGCCTCATATCGTGGCGAGGGGGAAGTCTCATGGTTTTTCTCGAGTTGTGGCCGGAACCTGGGGTATATTCTCGAGTTATGACGGGGAAGGCCCTTCCAAACACTTGTTTGTTCAGCGACGTCAGGACTCCTACCTAGGTGCGAGGGACACCTCGGGATTCTCCTCGAGTCTTGACATGGCAATTGGGACGCGTCTCCACGTGAGGCGCCAGTTCCAGGGTCCCTTTCCACGTGCCACAGGGATCCTGGGACTCCTATCCATTTTCAAGAGGAGTCAGGCATCGTCTCCTTTGGAAGTATTCATCTCCGCGGACCTCTCGAGTTTTCAAAGGATGTGAAGCCTCCGGTCGCGATAAGGCGCAGAACTAGGTCTTTCTCTGTGGTCTCCACAGGGGATTCAGACATCCCTTCGTCTTGGGAGATGCAAGACGAGCCTGCATTCAATTCACTGCAGGGATATCCGGGCTTAATTCGAGTCAGAGCATCTCGGTGTCCATTCCACTTGAGGCCACAAACTCAGGGTCCCTCTCACATACCTGTAGCTGAGAGAAGCCTCCTCTTGAGGTGCTTGTGGAAAGTTGGTATTCCTCTTGAGTCGAAGCCAGGGACTAAGCTCTCATCTTGAGTAAATTTGGGGTCCACGGAGCACTTTCTTGTTGATCCAGTGACCTCAGGATCCCTCTAGACTTGAGACAGTGATCTTGGGTTTTCTCTGGAGTGACATCAAGGAAATCAAGGCTCCTTTCACGTTTGATGTGGAACACGGAATTTTTCTGCTCGTAGTGCAGGGGAATTGTGCCTCATCTCGCGGCGAGGGGGAAGTCTCATGGTTTTTCTCGAGTTGCGGCCGGAACCTGGGGTATATTCTCGAGTTACGACGGGGAGGGCCCTTCCAGACACGTGTCTGTTCAGCGACGTCAGGACTCCTGCCTAGGTGCGAGGGACACCTCGGGATTCTCCTCGAGTCTTGACATGGCAATTGGGACGCGTCTCCACGTGAGGCGCCAGTTCCAGGGTCCCTTTCCATGTGCCACAGGGATCCTGGGACTCCTATCCATTTTCAAGAGGAGTCAGGCATCGTCTCCTTTGGACGTATTGATCTCCTTGGATCTCTCAAGTTTTCAAGGGATGTGAGGCCTCCGGTCGCGATTAGGCGGAGAACTAGGTCTTTCTCTGTGGTCTCCACAGGGGATTCAGACATCCCTTCGTCTTGGGAGATGCAAGACGAGCGTGCATTCAATTCACTGCAGGGATATCAGGCCTCATTTCGAGTCAGAGCATCTCGGTGTCCATTCCACTTGAGGCCACAAACTCAGGGTCCCTCTCACATACCTGCAGCTGAGAGAAGCCTGCTCTTGAGGTGCTTGTGGAAAGGTGGTATTCCTCTTGAGTCAAGCCAGGGACTAAGCTCTCATCTCGAGTTGATTTGGGGTCCACGGAGCCCTTTCGAGTTGCTACAGTGACCACAGGATCCCTCTAGGCTTGAGCCAGTGATCTTGGGTTTTTTCTGGAGTGCCATCAAGGAAATCAAGGCTCCTTTTACGTTTGAATGGAACACGGAATTGCTCTGCAAGCAGTGCAGGGGAATGGGGACTCATCTCGCGGCGAGGGGGAAGTCTCATGGTTTTTCTCGAGTTGCGGCCGGAACCTGGGGTATATTCTGGAGTTACAATGGGGAGGGCCCTTCCAGACACGTGTTTGTTCAGCGTCGTCAGGACTCCTGCCTAGGTGCTAGGGACACCTCGGGATTCTCCTCCAGTCTTGGCATGGCAATTGGGACGAGTCTCCACATGAAGCGGGAGACCCAGGTTTCCTTTCCACGTCCCACAGGTATCCTGGGACTCCTATCCATTTTCAAGAAGAGTCAGGCATCGTCTCCTTTGGAAGCATTGATCTCCGCGGACCTCTCGAGTTTTCAAAGGATGTGAGGCCTCCGGTCGCGATGATGCGGAGAACTGGGTCTTTCTCTGTGATCCCCACAGGGGATTCAGACATCCCTTCGTATTGGGAGATGCAAGACGAGCCTGCTTTCAATTCACTGCAGGGCTATCCGGCCTTTCTTCGAGTCAGAGCATCTCGGTGTCCATTCCACTTGAGGCCACAAACTCAGGGTAACTCTCACATACCTGCAGCTGAGAGAAGCCTCCTCTTGAGGTGCTTGTGGAAAGTTGGTATTCCTCTTGAGTCGAAGCCAGGGACTAAGCTCTCATCTCGAGTTGATTTTGGGTCCACGGAGCCCTTTCGTGTTGCTACAGTGACCTCAGGATCCCTCTAGACATGAGACAGTGATCTTGGGTATTCGCTGGAGTGCCATCAAAGAAATCAAGGCTCCTTTCACGTTTGATGTGGAATACGGAATTGCTCTGCAGGCAGGTCAGGGGAATCGGCCCTCATCTCGTGGCGAGGGGAATGTGTCATGGTTTTTCTCGAGTTGCGGCCGGAACCTGGGGTATATTCTCGAGTAACGACGGGGAGGGCCCTTCCAGACAAGTGTTTGTTCAGCGATGTCAGGACTCCTGCCTAGGCGGGAGGGACACCACGGTATTCTCCTCGAGTCTTGGCGTGGCAATTGGAACGCATCTCCACGTGAGGCGGGAGACCCAGCTTCCCTTTCCATGTGCCACAGAGATCCTGGGACTCCTATCCATTTTCAAGAGGAGTCAGGCATCGTCTCCTATGGAAGCATTGATCTCTGCGGACCTCTCGAGTTTTCAAAGGATGTGAGGCCTCCGGTCGCGATGAGGCGGAGAACTAGGTCTTTCTCTGTGGTCTCCACAGGGGATTCAGACATCCTTTCATCTTGGGAGATGCAAGACGAGCCAGCATTCAATTCACTGCAGGGATATCCTGCCTTACTTCGAGTCAGAGCATCTCGGTGTCCATTCCACTTTAGGCCACAAACTCAGGGTCCCTCTTACATACCTGTAGCTGAGAGAAGCGTCCTATTGAGGTGCTTGTGGAAAGTTGGTATTCCTCTTGAGTCGAAGCCAGGGACTAAGCTCTCATCTCCAGTTGATTTGGTTTCCATGGAGCCCTTTCGTGTTGCTACAGTGACCTCAGGATCCCTCTAGACTTGAGACAGTGATCTTGGGTTTTCTCTGGAGAGCCATCAAGGAAATCAAGGCTCCTTTAACGTTTGATGTGGAAAACGGAATTGC
The DNA here is from genome assembly GCF_033118175.1 of Dama dama. Lineage (NCBI taxonomy): Eukaryota > Metazoa > Chordata > Mammalia > Artiodactyla > Cervidae > Dama > Dama dama. The sequence goes on from NW_026870957.1 coordinate 303,314, forward strand.
TCTGCACGCAGTGCAGAGGAATCGGGCCTCATCTCGCGGCGAGGGGGAAGTCTCACGGTTTTTCGCCAGTTGCGGCCGGAACCTGGGGTATATTCTCGAGTTACAACGGGGAGGGCCCTTCCAGACACGTGTATGTTCAGCGACCTCAGCACTCCTGCCTAGGTGCGAGGGACACCTCGGGATTCTCCTCGAGTCTTGGCATGGCAATAGGGACGCGTCTCCACGTGAGGCGGGAGACCCAGGGTCCCTTTCCACGTGCCACAGGGATCCTGGGACTCCTATCCATTTTCAAGAGGAGTCAGGCATCGTCTCCTTTGGAAGCATTGATCCCCACGGACCTCCCGAGTTTTCAATGATGTGAGGCCTCCTGACGCGATGAGGCAGAGAACTAGGTCTTTCTTGTTTTCTCCACAGGGTATTCAGATAACCCTTCGTCTTGGGAGATGCAAGACGAGCCTGCATTCAATTCAATGCAGGGATATCCGGCCTTACTTCGAGTCAGAGCATCTCGGAGTCCATTCAATTTGAGGCCACAAACTCAGGGTCCCTCTTACATACCTGTCGCTGAGAGAAGCCTCCTCTTGAGGTGCTTGTGGAAAGTTGGTATTCCTCTTGAGTCGAAGCCAGGGACTAAGCTCTCATCTCCAGTTGATTTGCGGTCCACGGAGCCCTTTAGTGTTGCTACAGTGACCTGAGGATCCCTCTAGAGTTGAGAGAGTGATCTTGGGTTTTCTCTGGAGTGCCATCAAGGAAATCAAGGCTCCTTTCACATTTGATGTGGAACACGGAATTTCTCTGCACGCAAAGCAGGGGAATCGGGCCTCATCTCGCGGCGAGGGGGAAGTCTAATGGTTTTTCTCGAGTTGGTGCCGGAACCTGGGGTATATTCTCGAGTTACGAGGGAGAGGGCCCTACCAGACACGTGTTTGTTCAGCGACGTCAGGACTCCTGCCTAGGTGCGAGGGACACCTCGGGTTTCTCCTCGAGTCTTGGCATGGCATTTGGGACGCGTCTCCCCGTGAGGAGGGAGACCCAGGGTCCCTTTCCACGTGCCACAGGGATCCTGGGACTCCTATCCATTTTCAAGAGGAGTCAGGCATCGTCTACTTTGGAAGCATTGATCTCCGCAGACCTCTCGAGTTTTCAAAGGATGTGAGGCCTCCGGTCGCGATGAGGCGGAGGACTAGGTCTTTCTCTGTGGTCTCCACAGGGGATTCAGACATCCCTTCGTCTTGCGAAATGCAAGACGAGCCTGCATTCAATCACTGCAGGGATATCCGGCGTTACTTCGAGTCAGAGCATCTCGGTGTCCATTCCACTTGAGGCCACAAACTCAGGGTCCCTCTCACATACCTGTAGCTGAGAGAAGCCTCCTCTTGAGGAGCTTGTGAAAAGTTGGTATTCCTCTTGAGTCGAAGCCAAGGACTAAGCTCTCATCTCGAGTATATTTGGGGTCCACGGAGCCCTTTCGTGTTGCTCCAGTGACCTCAGGATCCCTCTAGACTTGAGACAGTGATCTTGGATTTCCTCTGGAGTGCCATCAAGGAAATCAATGCTCCTTTCAAGTTTGATGTGGAATACGGAATTGCTCTGCATGCAGTGCAGGGGAATCAGGCCTCATTTTGGGGCGAGGGGGAAGTCTCATGATTTTTCTCGAGTTGCGGCCAGAACCTGTGGTATATTCTCGAGTTACGTCGGGGAGGGCCCTTCCAGAAACTTGTTTGTTCAGCGACGTCAGGACTCCTGCTTGGTGCGAGGGACACCTCGGGATTCTCCTCGAGTCTTGGCATGGCAACTGGGACGCATCTCTACGTGAGTCGGGAGACCCAGAGTCCCTTTCTACGTGCCACAGGGATCCTGGGACTCCTATCCATTTTCAAGAGGAGTCAGGCATAGTCTCCTTTGGAAGCATTGATCTCCGCGGACCTCTCGAGTTTTCAAAGGATGTGAGGACTCTGATTTGCATGAGGCGGAGAACCAGGTATTTCTCTGTGGTCTCCACAGGGGATTCAGACATCCTTTCGTCTTGGGAGATGCAAGACGAGCTTGCATTCAATTCACTGTAGGGATATCCGGCCTTACTTCGAGTCAGAGCATCTCGGAGTCCATTCCACCTGCGGCCACAAACTCAGGGTCCCTCTCACATACCTGTAGCTGAGAGAAACCTCCTCTTGAGGTGCTTGTGGAAAGTTGGTATTCCTCTTGAGTCGAAGCCAGGGACTAAGCTCTCATCTCGAGTTGATTTGCGGTCCACGGAGCCCTTTCGTGTTGCTCCAGTGACCTCAGGATCCCTCTAGACTTGAGACAGTGATCTTGGGTTTTCTCTGGAGTGCCATCAAGGAAATCAAGGCTCCTTTCACGTTTGATGTGCAACACCGAATTGCTCTGCACGCAGTGCACGGGAATCGGGCCTCATCTCGCGGCGAGGGGGAAGTCTCATGGTTTTTTTCGAGTTGCGGCCGGAACCTGCGGTATATTCTCGAGTAACGACGGGGAGGGCCCTTCCAGACACGTGTTTGTTCAGCGACGTCAGGACTCCTGCCTAGGTGCGAGGGACACCTCGGGATTCTCCTCGAGTCTTGGCATGGCAATTGGGGCGCGTCTCCACCTGAGGCGGGAGACCCAGGTTCCCTTTCCACGTGCCACAGGGATCCTGGGACTCCTATCCATTTTCAAGAGGAGTCAGGCATCGTCTCCTTCGGAAGTATTGATCTCCGCGGACCTCTCGAGTTTTCAAAGGATATGAGGCCTCCAGTCGCGATGAGCCGGAGGACTAGGTCTTTCTCTGTCGTCTCCACAGGGGATTCAGACATCCCTTCGTCTTGGGAGATGCAGGCCGAGCCTGCATTCAATTCACTGCAGGGATATCCGGCCTTACTTCGAGTCAGAGCATCTCGGTGTCCATTCCACTTGAGGCCACAAACTCAGGGTCCCTCTCACATCCCTGTCGCTGCAAGAAGTCTCCACTTCAGTTGCTTGTGGAAAGTTGGTATTCCTCTTGAGTCGAAGCCAGGGACTAAGCTCTCATCTCGAGTTGATTTGGGGTCCACCGAGCCCTTTCGTGTTGCTCCAGTGACCTCAGAATCACTCTAGACTTGAGACAGTGATCTTGGGTTTTCTCTGGAGTGCCATCAAGGAAATCAAAGCTCCTTTCACGTTTGATGTGGAACACGGAATTGCTCTGCACGCATTGCAGGGGAATCGGGCCTCATCTCGAAGCGAGGGGGGAGTCTCATGGTTTTTCTCGAGTTGCGGCCGGAACCTGGGGTATATTCTCGAGTTACGACGGGGAGGGCCCTTCCAGACACGTGTTTGTCCAGCGACCTCAGGACTCCTGCCTAGGTGCGAGGGACACCTCGGGATTCTCCTCAAGTCTTGGCATGGCAATTGGGATGCGTCTCCACGTGAGGCGGGAGACCCAGGGTCCCTTTCCACGTGCCACAGGGATCCTGGGACTCCTATCCATTTTCAAGAGGAGTCAGGCATCGTCTCCTTTGGAAGCATTGATCTCCGCAGACCTCTCGAATTTTCAAAGGATGTGATGCCTCCGGTCTCGATGAGGCGGAGGACTAGGTCTTTCTCTGTGGTCTCCACAGGGGATTCAGACATCCCTTCGTCTTGGGAGATGCAGGCCGAGCCTGCATTCAATTCACTGCAGGGATATCCGGCCTTACTTCGAGTCAGAGCATCTCGGTGTCCATTCCACTTGAGGCCACAAACTCAGGGTCCCTCTCACATCCCTGTCGCTGCAAGAAGTCTCCACTTCAGTTGCTTGTGGAAAGTTGGTATTCCTCTTGAGTCAAAGCCAGGGACTAAGCTCTCATCTCGAGTTGATTTGGGGTCCACGGAGCCCTTTTGTGTTGCTCCAATGACCTCAGGATCCCTCTAGACTTGAGACAGTGAACTTGGGTTTTCTCTGGAGTGCCATCAAGGAAGTCAAGACTCCTTTCAGGTTTGATGTGGAAAACGGAATTGCTCTTCACGCAGTGCAGGAGAATCGGGCCTCAACTCGCGGCGAGGGGGAAGTCTCATGGTTTTTCTCGAGTTGCGGCCGGAACCTGGGGTATATTCTCGAGTTACGACGGGGAGGGCCCTTCCAGACACGTGTTTGTTCAGCGACGTCAGGACTCCTGCCTAGGTGCGAGGGACACCTCGGGTTTCTCCTCGAGTCTTGGCATGGCATTTGGGACGCGTCTCCCCGTGAGGCGGGAGACCCAGGGTCCCTTTCCACGTGCCACAGGGATCCTGGGACTCCTATCCATTTTCAAGAGGAGTCAGGCATCGTCTCCTTTGGAAGCATTGATCTCCGCAGACCTCTCGAGTTTTCAAAGGATGTGAGGCCTCCGGTCGCGATGAGGCGGAGGACTAGGTCTTTCTCTGTGGTCTCCACAGGGGATTCAGACATCCCTTCGTCTTGCGAAATGCAAGACGAGCCTGCATTCAATCACTGCAGGGATATCCGGCGTTACTTCGAGTCAGAGCATCTCGGTGTCCATTCCACTTGAGGCCACAAACTCAGGGTCCCTCTCACATACCTGTAGCTGAGAGAAGCCTCCTCTTGAGGAGCTTGTGAAAAGTTGGTATTCCTCTTGAGTCGAAGCCAAGGACTAAGCTCTCATCTCGAGTATATTTGGGGTCCACGGAGCCCTTTCGTGTTGCTCCAGTGACCTCAGGATCCCTCTAGACTTGAGACAGTGATCTTGGATTTCCTCTGGAGGGCCATCAAGGTAATCAATGCTCCTTTCAAGTTTGATGTGGAATACGGAATTGCTCTGCATGCAGTGCAGGGGAATCAGGCCTCATTTTGGGGCGAGGGGGAAGTCTCATGATTTTTCTCGAGTTGCGGCCAGAACCTGTGGTATATTCTCGAGTTACGTCGGGGAGGGCCCTTCCAGAAACTTGTTTGTTCAGCGACGTCAGGACTCCTGCTTGGTGCGAGGGACACCTCGGGATTCTCCTCGAGTCTTGGCATGGCAACTGGGACGCATCTCTACGTGAGTCGGGAGACCCAGAGTCCCTTTCTACGTGCCACAGGGATCCTGGGACTCCTATCCATTTTCAAGAGGAGTCAGGCATAGTCTCCTTTGGAAGCATTGATCTCCGCGGACCTCTCGAGTTTTCAAAGGATGTGAGGACTCTGATTTGCATGAGGCGGAGAACCAGGTATTTCTCTGTGGTCTCCACAGGGGATTCAGACATCCTTTCGTCTTGGGAGATGCAAGACGAGCTTGCATTCAATTCACTGTAGGGATATCCGGCCTTACTTCGAGTCAGAGCATCTCGGAGTCCATTCCACCTGCGGCCACAAACTCAGGGTCCCTCTCACATACCTGTAGCTGAGAGAAACCTCCTCTTGAGGTGCTTGTGGAAAGTTGGTATTCCTCTTGAGTCGAAGCCAGGGACTAAGCTCTCATCTCGAGTTGATTTGCGGTCCACGGAGCCCTTTCGTGTTGCTCCAGTGACCTCAGGATCCCTCTAGACTTGAGACAGTGATCTTGGGTTTTCTCTGGAGTGCCATGAAGGAAATCAAGGCTCCTTTCACGTTTGATGTGCAACACCGAATTGCTCTGCACGCAGTGCACGGGAATCGGGCCTCATCTCGCGGCGAGGGGGAAGTCTCATGGTTTTTTTCGAGTTGCGGCCGGAACCTGCGGTATATTCTTGAGTAACGACGGGGAGGGCCCTTCCAGACACGTGTTTGTTCAGCGACGTCAGGACTCCTGCCTAGGTGCGAGGGACACCTCGGGATTCTCCTCGAGTCTTGGCATGGCAATTGGGGCGCGTCTCCACCTGAGGCGGGAGACCCAGGTTCCCTTTCCACGTGCCACAGGGATCCTGGGACTCCTATCCATTTTCAAGAGGAGTCAGGCATCGTCTCCTTCGGAAGTATTGATCTCCGCGGACCTCTCGAGTTTTCAAAGGATATGAGGCCTCCAGTCGCGATGAGCCGGAGGACTAGGTCTTTCTCTGTCATCTCCACAGGGGATTCAGACATCCCTTCGTCTTGGGAGATGCAGGCCGAGCCTGCATTCAATTCACTGCAGGGATATCCGGCCTTACTTCGAGTCAGAGCATCTCGGTGTCCATTCCACTTGAGGCCACAAACTCAGGGTCCCTCTCACATCCCTGTCGCTGCAAGAAGTCTCCACTTCAGTTGCTTGTGGAAAGTTGGTATTCCTCTTGAGTCGAAGCCAGGGACTAAGCTCTCATCTCGAGTTGATTTGGGGTCCACCGAGCCCTTTCGTGTTGCTCCAGTGACCTCAGAATCACTCTAGACTTGAGACAGTGATCTTGGGTTTTCTCTGGAGTGCCATCAAGGAAATCAAAGCTCCTTTCACGTTTGATGTGGAACACGGAATTGCTCTGCACGCATTGCAGGGGAATCGGGCCTCATCTCGAAGCGAGGGGGGAGTCTCATTGTTTTTCTCGAGTTGCGGCCGGAACCTGGGGTATATTCTCGAGTTACGACGGGGAGGGCCCTTCCAGACACGTGTTTGTCCAGCGACCTCAGGACTCCTGCCTAGGTGCGAGGGACACCTCGGGATTCTCCTCAAGTCTTGGCATGGCAATTGGGATGCGTCTCCACGTGAGGCGGGAGACCCAGGGTCCCTTTCCACGTGCCACAGGGATCCTGGGACTCCTATCCATTTTCAAGAGGAGTCAGGCATCGTCTCCTTTGGAAGCATTGATCTCCGCAGACCTCTCGAATTTTCAAAGGATGTGATGCCTCCGGTCTCGATGAGGCGGAGGACTAGGTCTTTCTCTGTGGTCTCCACAGGGGATTCAGACATCCCTTCGTCTTGGGAGATGCAGGCCGAGCCTGCATTCAATTCACTGCAGGGATATCCGGCCTTACTTCGAGTCAGAGCATCTCGGTGTCCATTCCACTTGAGGCCACAAACTCAGGGTCCCTCTCACATCCCTGTCGCTGCAAGAAGTCTCCACTTCAGTTGCTTGTGGAAAGTTGGTATTCCTCTTGAGTCAAAGCCAGGGACTAAGCTCTCATCTCGAGTTGATTTGGGGTCCACGGAGCCATTTCGTGTTGCTCCAGTGACCTCAGGATCCCTCTAGACTTGAGACAGTGATCTTGGGTTTTCTCTGGAGTGCCATCAAGGAAATCAAGGCTCCTTTCATTTTTGATGTGGAATACGGAATTGCTCTGCACGCAGGGCAGGGGAATCGGGCCTCATCTCGCGGCGAGGGGTAAGTCTCATGGTTTTTCTCGAGTTGCGGCCGGAACCTGGGGTATATTCTCGAGTTACGGCGGGGAGGGCCCTTCCAGACACGTTTTTGTTCAGCGACTTGAGGACTCCTGCCTAGGTGCGAAGGATACCTCGGGATTCTCCTCGAGTCTTGCCATGGCATTTGGGACGCGTCTCCCCGTGAGGCGGGAGACCCAGGGTCCCTTTCCACGTGCCACAGGGATCCTGGGACTCCTATCCATTTTCAAGAGGAGTCAGGCATCGTCTCCTTTGGAAGCATTGATCTCTGCAGACCTCTCGAGTTTTCAAAGGATGTGAGGCCTCCGCTCGCGATGAGGCGGAGAATTAGGTCTTTCTCTGTGGTCTCCACAGGGGATTCAGACAACCCTTCGTCTTGGAAGATGCAAGACGAGCCTGCATTCAATTCACTGCAGGGATATCCGGCCTTACTTCGAGTCAGAGCATCTCGGTGTCAATTCCACTTGAGGCCACAAACTCAGGGTCCCTCTCACATACTTGTAGCTGAGAGAAGCCTCCTCTTGAGGTGCTTGTGGAAAGTTGGTATTCCTCTTGATTCAAAGCCAGGGACTAAGCTCTCATCTCGAATTGATTTGGGGTCCACGGAGCCCTTTCCTGTTGGTCCAGTGACCTCAGGATCCCTCTAGACTTGAGACAGTGATCTTGGGCTTTCTGTGGAGTGCCATCAAGGAAATCAAGTCTCCTTTCACGTTTGATGTGGAACACGGAATTGCTCTGCATGCAGTGCAGGGGAATCGGGCCTCAACTCGCGGCGAGGGCGAAATCTCATGGTTTTTCTCGAGTTGCGGCCCGAACCTGGGGTATATTCTCGAGTTAAGACGGGGAGGGCCCTTCCAGACATGTGTTTTTTCAGCGACGTCAGGACTCCTGCCTAGGTGCGAGGGACACCTCGAGATTCTCCTCGAGTCTTGGCATGTCAGTTGGGAAAAGTCTCCACGTGAGGCGGGAGACCCAGGGTCCCTTTCCACGTGCCACAGGGATCCTGGGGCTCCTATCCTTTTTCCAGAGGAGTCAGGCACCGTCTCCTTTGGAAGCATTGATTTCCGCGGACCTCTCGAGTTTTCAAAGGATTTGAGGCCTCCGGTCGCGATGAGGTGGAGAACTAGGTCTTTCTCTGTGGTCTCCACAGGGGATTCAGACATCCCTTCGTCTTGGGAGATGCAAGACGAGCCTGCATTCAATTCACTGCAGGGATATCCGGCCTTACTTCGAGTCAGAGCATCTCGGTGTCCATTCCACCTGAGGACACAAACTTAGGGTCCCTCTCACATACCTGTAGCTGAGAGAAGCCTCCTCTTGAGGTGCTTGTGGAAAGTTGGTATTCCTCTTGAGTTGTAGGCAGGGGCTAATCTCTCATCTCGAGTTGATTTGGGGTACACGGAGCCCTTTCGTGTTGCTCCAGTGACCTCAGGATCCCTCTAGACTTGAGACAGTGATCTTGTGTTTTCTCTGGAGTGTCATTAGGAAATCATGGCTCCTTTCATGTTAGATGTGGAAAACGGAATTGTTCTGCACGCAGTGCAGGAGAATCGGGCCTCATGTCGGGCCGAGGGGGAAGTCTCATGGTTTTTCTCGAGTTGCGGCCGGAACCTGGGGTATATTCTCGAGTTAGGACGGGGAGGACCCTTCCAGACACGTGTTTGTTCAGCGACGTCGGGACTCCTGCATAGGTGCGAGGGACAACTCGGATTTCTCCTCGAGTCTTGGCATGGCAATTGGGACGCGTCTCCACATGAGGTGGGAGACCCACTGTCCCTTTCCACGTGCCACAGGGATCCTGGGACTCCTATCCATTTTCAAGAGGAGTCACGCATCGTCTCCTTTGGAAGCATTGATCTCTGTGGACCTCTCGAGTTTTCAAAGGGTGTGAGGCCACCTGTCGGGATGAGGCGGAGAACTAGGTCTTTCTCTGTGGTCTCAACAGGGGATTCAGACATCCCTTCATCTTGGGAGATGCAAGACGAGCCTGCATTCCATTCACTGCAGGGATATCCGGCCTTACTTCGAGTCAGAGCATCTCGGTGTCCTTTCCACTTGAGGCCACAAACTCAGGGTCCCTCTCACATACCTGTAGCTGAGAGAAGCCTCCTCTTGAGGTGCTTGTGGAAAGTTGGTATTCCTCTTGAGTCGAAGCCAGGGACTAAGCTCTCATCTCGAGTTTATTTCGGGTTAACGGAGCCCTTTCATGTTGCTCCAGTGACCTCAGGATCCCTCTAGACTTGAGACAGTGATCTTGGGTTTTCTCTGGAGTGCCATCAAGGAAATCAAGGCTCCTTTCACGTTTGCTGTGGAAGACGGAATTGCTCTGCAACCTGTGCAGGGGAATCGGGCCTCATCTCGCGGCGAGGGGTAAGTCTCATGGTTTTTCTCAAGTTGCGGCCGGAACCTGTGGTATATTCTCGAGTTACGACGAGGAGGGCCCTTCCAGACACGTGTTTGTTGAGAGACGTCAGGACTCCTGCCTAGGTGCGAGGGACACCTCGGGATTCTCCTCGAGTCTTGACATGGCAATTGGGACGCGTCTCCACGTGAGGCGCCAGTTCCAGGGTCCCTTTCCACGTGCCACAGGGATCCTTTGACTCCTATCCATTTTCAAGAGGAGTCAGGCATCGTCTCCTTTGGAAGTATTGATCTCCGTGGACCTCTCGAGTTTTCAAAGGATGTGAGGCCTCCGGTCGCGATGAGGGGCAGAACTAGGTCTTTCTCTGTGGTCTCCACAGGGGATTCAGACATCCCTTCATCTTGGGAGATGTAAGACGAACCTGCATTCAATTCACTGCAGGGATATCACACCTTACTTCGAGTCAGAGCATCTCGGTGTCCATGCCACTTGAGGCCACAAACTTAGGGTCCCTCTCACGTACCTGTAGCTGAGAGAAGCCTCCTCTTGAGGTGCTTGTGGAAAGTTGGTATTCCTCTTGAGTCGAAGCCAGGGACTAAGCTCTCATCTCCAGTTGATTTGGGGTCCACGGAGCCCTTTCGTGTTGCTCCAGTTCCCTCAGGATCCCTCTAGACTTGAGACAGTGATGTTGGGTTTTCTCCGCAGTGCCATCAAGGAAATAAAGGCTCCTTTCACGTTTGATGTGGAACACGGAATTGCTCTGCACGCAGAGCAGGGGAATCGGGCCTCATATCGCGGCGAGGGGGAAGTCTCATGGTTTTTCTCGAGTTGCGGCCGGAACCTGGGGTATATTCTCGAGTTATGACGGGGAAGGCCCTTCCAAACACTTGTTTGTTCAGCGACGTCAGGACTCCTACCTAGGTGCGAGGGACACCTCGGGATTCTCCTCGAGTCTTGGCATGGCAATTGGGACCCGTCCCCACGTGAGGCGGGAAACCCAGGATACCTTTCCACGTGCCACAGGGATCCTGGGACTCCTATCCATTTTCAAGAGGAGTCACGCATCGTCTCCATTGGAAGCATTGATCTCCGCGGACCTCTCGTGTTGTCAAAGGATGTGAGGCCTCCGGTCGCGATGACGCGCAGAACTAGGTCTTTCTCTGTGTTCTGCACAGGGGATTCAGACATCCCTTCGTCTTGGGAGATGCAAGACGAGCCTGCATTCAACTCACTGCAGGGATATCCGGCCTTACTTCGAGTCAGAGCATCTCGGTGTCCATTCCACTTGAGGCCACAAACTCAGGGTCTGTCTACCATACCTGTAGCTGAGAGAAGCCTCCTCTTGAAGTGCTTGTGGAAAGTTGGTATTCCCCTTGAGTCGAAGCCAGGGACTAAGCTCTCATCTCGAGTTGATTTGGGGTCCACGGAGCCCTTTCGTGTTGCTACAGTAACTTCAGGATCCCTCTAGACTTGAGACAGTGATCTTGGGTTTTCTCTGGATTGCCATCAAGGAAATCAAGGCTCCTTTCATGTTTGATGTGGAACACGGAATTGCTCTGCACTCAGTGCAGGGGAATCGGGCCTCATCTCGCGGCGAGGGAGAAATCTAATTGTTTTTCTCGAGTTGCGGCCAGAACCTGGGGTATATTCTCGAGTTACGACGGGGAGTGCCCTTCCAGATACGTGTTTTTTCAGCGAAGTCAGGAATCCTGCCTAGGTGCGAGGGACACCTCGGGATTCTCCTCGAGTCTTTGCATGGCAATTGGGATGCGTCTCCACGTGAGGCGGGAGACCCAGGGTCCCTTTCCTCGTGTCACAGGGATCCTGGGACTCCTATCCATTTTCAAGAGGAGGCAGGCATCGTCTCCTTTGGAAGCATTGATCTCCGCGGACCTCTCCAGTATTCAAAGGATATGAGGCCTCCGGTTGCGATGAGGCAGAGAACTAGGTCTTTCTCTGTGGTCTCCACAGGGGATTCAGACATCCCTTCGTCTTGGGAGATGCAAGACGAGCCTGCATTCAATTCACTGCTGGGATATCCAGCCTTACTTCGAGTCAGAGCATCTCGGTGTCCATTCCACTTGAGGCCACAATCTCAGGGTCCCTCTCACATACCTGTAGCTGAGAGAAGCCTCCTCTTGAGGTGCTTGTGGAAAGTTGGTATTCCTCTTGAGTCGAAGCCAGGGACTAAGCTCTCATCTGGAGTTGATTTGTTGTCCACGGAGCACTTTCGTGTTGCTCCAGTGACCTCAGGATCATTCTAGACTTGAGACAGTGAACTTGGGTTTTTTCTGGAGTGCCATCAAGGAAATCAAGGCTCCTTTCACGTTTGATGTGGAAAACGGAATTGCTCTGCACGCAGTGCAGGGGAATCGGGCCTCATCTCGCGGCGAGGGGGAAGTCTAATGGTTTTTCCCGAGTTGCGGCCGGAACCTCGGGTATATTCTCGAGTTACGACGGGGAGGGCCCTTCCAGACACGTGTTTGTTCAGCGACGTCAGGACTCCTGCCTAGGTGCGAGGGACATCTCGGGATTCTTCTCGAGTCTTGGCATGGCAATTGGGGCGCGTCTCCACCTGAGGCGGGAGACCCAGGGTCCCTTTCCACGTGCCACAGGGATCCTGGGACTCCTATCCATTTTCAAGAGGAATCAGGCATCGTCTCCTTCGGAAGTATTGATCTCCGCGGACCTCTTGAGTTTTCAAAGGATATGAGGCCTCCAGTCGCGAAGAGCCGGAGGACTAGGTCTTTCTCTGTGGTCTCCACAGCGGATTCAGACATGCATTCGTCTTTGGAGATGCAAGACGAGCCTGCATTCAATTCACTGCAGGGATATCCGGCCTTACTTCGAGTCAGAACATCTCGGTGTCCATTCCACTTGAGGCCACAAACTCAGGGTCCCTGTCACATACCTGTAGCTGAGAGAAGCCTCCTCTTGAGGTGCTTGTGGAAAGTTGGTATTCCTCTTGATTCGAAGCCAGGGACTAAGCTCTCATCTCGAGTTGATTTGGGGTCCACGGAGCCCTTTCGTGTTGCTCCAGTGACCTCAGGATCCCTCTAGACTTGAGATAGTGATCTTGGGTTTTCTCTGGAGTGCCATCAAGGAAATCAAGGCTCCTTTCACGTTTGATGTGGAACACGGAATTGCTCTGCATGCAGTGCAGGGGAATCGGGCCTCAACTCGCGGCGAGGGGGAAATCTCATGGTTTTTCTCGAGTTGCGGCCGGAACCTGGGGTATATTCTCAAGGTAGGACAGGGAGGGCCCTTCCAGACACGTGTTTGTTCAGCGACGTCAGGACTCCTGCCTAGGTGCGAGGGACACCTCGGGATTCTTCTCGAGTCTTGGCATGGCAATTGGGATGCGTCTCCACCTGAGGCGGGAGACCCAGGGTCCCTTTCCACGTGCCACAGGGATCCTGGGACTCCTATCCATTTAAAAGAGGAGTCAGGCATCGTCTCCTTTGGAAGCATTGATCTCCGCGGACCTCTCGAGTTTTCAAAGGATGTGAGGCCTCCGCTCGCGATGAGGCGTAGAATTCGGTCTTTCTCTGTGGTCTGCACAGGGTATTCAGACAACCCTTCGCCTTGGGAGATGCAAGACGAGCCAGCATTCAATTCACTGCAGGGATATCCGGCCTTACTTCGAGTCAGAGCATCTCGGTGTCCATTCCACTTGATGCCACAAACTCAGGGTCCCTCTCACATACCTGTAGCTGAGAGAAGCCTCCTCTTGAGGTGCTTGTGGAAAGTTGGTATTCCTCTTGATTCGAAGCCAGGGACTAAGCTCTCATCTCGAGTTGATTTGGGGTCCACGGAGCCCTTTCGTGTTGCTCCAGTGACCTCAGGATCCCTCTAGACTTGAGACAGTGATCTTGGGATTTCTCTGGAGTGCCATCAAGGAAATCAAGTCTCCTTTCACGTTTGATGTGGAACACGGAATTGCTCTGCATGCAGTGCAGGGGAATCGGGCCTCAACTCGCGGCGAGGGAGAAATCTCATGGTTTTTCTCGAGTTGCGGCCCGAACCTGGGGTATATTCTCGAGGTAAGACGGGGAGGGCCCTTCCAGACACGTGTTTGTTCAGCGACGTCAGGACTTCTGCCTAGGTGCGAGGGACACCTCGGGATTCTCCTTGAGTCTTGGTATGGCAATTGGGATGCGTCTCCACGTGAGGCGGGAGACCCAGGGTCCCTTTCCACGTGCCACAGGGATCCTGGGACTCCAATCCATTTTCAAGAAGAGTCAGGCATCGTCTCCTTTGGAAGCATTGATCTCCGCAGACCTCTCGAATTTTCAAAGGATGTGATGCCTCCGGTCTCGATGAGGCGGAGGACTAGGTCTTTCTCTGTCGTCTCCACAGGGGATTCAGACATCCCTTCGTCTTGGGAGATGCAGGCCGAGCCTGCATTCAATTCACTGCAGGGATATCCGGCCTTACTTCGAGTCAGAACATCTCGGTGTCCATTCCACTTGAGGCCACAAATTCAGGGTCCCTCTCACATCCCTGTCGCTGCAAGAAGTCTCCACTTCAGTTGCTTGTGGAAAGTTGGTATTCCTCTTGAGTCGAAGCCAGGGACTAAGCTCTCATCTCGAGTTGATTTGGGGTCCACGGAGCCCTTTCGTGTTGCTCCAGTGACCTAAGGATCCCTCTAGACTTGAGATAGTGATCTTGGGTTTTCTCTGGAGTGCCATCAAGGAAATCAAGGCTCCTTTCACGTTTGATGTGGAACACGGAATTGCTCTGCATGCAGTGCAGGGGAATCGGGCCTCAACTCGCGGCGAGGGGGAAATCTCATGGTTTTTCTCGAGTTGCGGCCGGAACCTGGGGTATATTCTCGAGTTACGACGGGGAGGGCCATTCCAGACACGTGTTTGTTCAGCGACGTCAGGACTCCTGCCTAGGTGCGAGGGACACCTCGGGATTCTCCTCGAGTCTTGGCATGGCAATTGGGATGCGTCTCCACATGAGGCGGGAGAACCAGGGTCCCTTTCCACGTGCCACAGGGATCCTGGGACTCCTATCCATTTTCAAGAGGAGTCAGGCATCGTCTCCTTTGGAAGCATTGATCTCCGCGGACCTCTCGAGTTTTCAAAGGATGTGAGGCCTCCGCTCGCGATGAGGCGGAGAATTCGGTCTTTCTCTGTGGTCTGCACAGGGTATTCAGACAACCCTTCGCCTTGGGAGATGCAAGACGAGCCTGCATTCAATTCACTGCAGGGATATCCGGCCTTACTTCGAGTCAGAGCATCTCGGTGTCCATTCCATTTGAGGGCACAAACTCAGGGGCCCTCTCACATACCTGTAGCTGAGAGAAGCCTCCTCTTGAGGTGCTTGTGGAAAGTTGGCATTCCTCTTGAGTCGAAGCCAGGGACTAAGCTCTCATCTCGAGTTGATTTGGGGTCCACGGAACCCTTTCCTGTTGCTACAGTGACCTCAGGATCCCTCTAGACTTGAGACAGTGATCTTGGGTTTTCTCTGGAGTGCCATCAAGGAAATCAAGGCTCCTTTCATTTTTGATGTGGAATACGGAATTGCTCTGCACGCAGGGCAGGGGAATCGGGCCTCATCTCGCGGCGAGGGGTAAGTCTCATGGTTTTTCTCGAGTTGCGGCCGGAACCTGGGGTATATTCTCGAGTTACGGCGGGGAGGGCCCTTCCAGACACGTGTTTGTTCAGCGATGTCAGGACTCCTGCCTAGGTGTGAGGGACACCTCGGGATTCTCCTCGAGTCTTGCCATGGCAATTGGGACGCGTCTCCACGTGAGGCGGGAGACCCAGGGTTCCTTTCCACGTGCCACAGGGATCATGGGACTCCTATCCATTTTCAAGAGGAGTCAGGCATCGTCTCTTTTGGAAGTATTGATCTCTGCAGACCTCTCGAGTTTTCAAAGGATGTGAGGCCTCCGCTCGCGATGAGGCGGAGAATTAGGTCTTTCTCTGTGGTCTCCACAGGGGATTCAGACAACCCTTCGTCTCGGAAGATGCAAGACGAGCCTGCATTCAATTCACTGCAGGGATATCCGGCCTTACTTCGAGTCAGAGCATCTCGGTGTCCATTCCACTTGATGCCACAAACTCAGGGTCCCTCTCACATACCTGTAGCTGTGAGAAGCCTCCTCTTGAGGTGCTTGTGGAAAGTTGGTATTCCTCTTGATTCGAAGCCAGGGACTAAGCTCTCATCTCGAGTTGATTTGGGGTCCACGGAGCCCTTTCGTGTTGCTCCAGTGACCTCAGGATCCCTCTAGACTTGAGACAGTGATCTTGGGTTTTCTCTGGAGTGCCATCAAGGAAATCAAGTCTCCTTTCACGTTTGATGTGGAACACGGAATTGCTCTGCATGCAGTGCAGCGGAATCGGGCCTCATCTCGAAGCGAGTGGGGAGTCTCATGGTTTTTCTCGAGTTGCGGTCGGAACCTGGGGTATATTCTCGAGTTACGACGGGGAGGGCCCTTCCAGACACGTGTTTGTTCAGCGACGTCAGGACTCCTGCCTAGGTGCGAGGGACACCTCGGGATTCTCCTCGAGTCTTGGCATGGCAATTGGGACGCGTCTCCACGTGAGGTGGGAGACCCAGGGTCCCTTTCCACGTGCCACAGTGATCCTGGGACTCCTATCCATTTTCAAGAAGAGTCAGGCATCTTCTCCTTTGGAAGCATTGATCTCCGCGGACCTCTCGAGTTTTCAAAGGATATGAGGCCTCCGGTTGCGTTGAGGTGGAGGACTAGGTCTTTCTCTGTGGTCTCCACAGGTGATTCAGACAACCCTTCGTCTTAGGAGATGCAAGACGAGCCTGCATTCAATTCACTGCAGGGATATCCGGCCTTACTTCGAGTCAGAGCATCTCGGTGTCCATTCCACTTGAGGCCACAATCTCAGGGTCCCTCAAATATAACTGTAGCTGAGAGAAGCCTCCTCTTGAGGTGCTTGTGGAAAGTTGGTATTCCTCTTGAGTCGAAGCCAGGGACTAAGCTCTCATCTCGAGTTGATTTGTTGTCCACGGAGCACTTTCGTGTTGCTCCAGTGACCTCAGGATCATTCTAGACTTGAGACAGTGAACTTGGGTTTTCTCTGGAGTGCCATCAAGGAAATCAAGGCTCCTTTCACGTTTGATGTGGAAAACGGAATTGCTCTGCACGCAGTGCAGGGGAATCGGGCCTCATCTCGCGGCGAGGGGGAAGTCTAATGGTTTTTCCCGAGTTGCGGCCGGAACCTCGGGTATATTCTCGAGTTACGACGGGGAGGGCCCTTCCAGACACGTGTTTGTTCAGCGACGTCAGGACTCCTGCCTAGGTGCGAGGGACATCTCGGGATTCTCCTCGAGTCTTGGCATGGCAATTGGGGCGCGTCTCCACCTGAGGCGGGAGACCCAGGGTCCCTTTCCACGTGCCACAGGGATCCTGGGACTCCTATCCATTTTCAAGAGGAATCAGGCATCGTCTCCTTCGGAAGTATTGATCTCCGCGGACCTCTTGAGTTTTCAAAGGATATGAGGCCTCCAGTCGCGATGAGCCGGAGGACTAGGTCTTTCTCTGTGGTCTCCACAGCGGATTCAGACATGCATTCGTCTTGGGAGATGCAAGACGAGCCTGCATTCAATTCACTGCAGGGATATCCGGCCTTACTTCGAGTCAGAACATCTCGGTGTCCATTCCACTTGAGGCCACAAACTCAGGGTCCCTCTCACATACCTGTAGCTGAGAGAAGCCTCCTCTTCAGGTGCTTGTGGAAAGTTGGTATTCCTCTTGATTCGAAGCCAGGGACAAAGCTCTCATCTCGTGTTGATTTGGGGTCCATGGAGCCCTTTCGTGTTGCTCCAGTGACCTCAGGATCCCTCTAGACTTGAGATAGTGATCTTGGGTTTTCTCTGGAGTGCCATCAAGGAAATCAAGGCTCCTTTCACGTTTGATGTGGAACACGGAATTGCTCTGCATGCAGTGCAGGGGAATCGGGCCTCAACTCGCGGCGAGGGGGAAATCTCATGGTTTTTCTCGAGTTGCGGCCGGAACCTGGGGTATATTCTCGAGGTACGACAGGGAGGGCCCTTCCAGACACGTGTTTGTTCAGCGACGTCAGGACTCCTGCCTAGGTGCGAGGGACACCTCGGGATTCTCCTCGAGTCTTGGCATGGCAATTTGGACGCGTCTCCACGTGACGCAGGAGACCCAGGGTCCCTTTCCACGTGCCACAGGGATCCTGGGACTCCAATCCATTTTCAAGAGGAGTCAGGCATCGTCTCCTTTGGAAGCATTGATCTCCGCGGACCTCTCGAGTTTTCAAAGAATGTGAGGCCTCCGGTCGCGATGATGCGGAGATCTAGGGCTTTCTCTGTGGTCTCCACAGGGTATTCAGACATCCCTTCGTCTTGGGGTATGCAAGACGAGCCTGCATTCAATTCACTGCAGGGATATCCGGCCTTAATTCGAGTCAGAGCATCTCGGTGTCCATTCCACTTGAGGCCACAAACTCAGGGTCCCTCTCACATACCTGTAGCTGAGAGAAGCCTCCTCTTGAGGTGCTTGTGGAAAGTTGGTATTCCTCTTGAGTCGAAGCCAGGGACTAAGCTCTCATCTCGAGTTGATTTGGGGTGCACGGAGCCCTTTTGTGTTGCTCCAGTGACCTCAGGATCCCTCTAGACTTGAGACAGTGATCTTGGGTTTTCTCTGGAGTGCCATCAAGGAAATCAAGGATCCTTTCACGTTTGATGAGGAACACGGAATTGCTCTGCACGCAGTGCAGGGGAATCGGTCCTCATCTCCTGGCGAGGGGGAAGTCTCATGGTTTTTCTCGAGTTGCGGCCGGAACCTGGGGCATATTCTCGAGTTATGATGGGGAGGGCCCTTCCAGACACGTGTTTGTTCAGCGACATCTGGACTACTGACTAGGTGCGAGGGACACCTCGGGATTCTCCACGAGTCTTGGCATGGCAATTTGGACGCGACTTCACGTGAGGCGGGAGACCCAGAGTCCCTTTCCACGTGCCACAGGGATCCTGGGCCTCCGATTCATTTTCAAGAGGAGTCAGGCATCGTCTCCTTTGGAAGCATTGATCTCCGCAGACCTCTCGAGTTTTCAAAGGAT